>NC_057861.1:657296540-657632704 GCF_019393635.1 Dromiciops gliroides | reverse complement strand
CTGATTAGCCTCAAAGAAGATAGGAAAATGTGTCCTCTTTGCAAAAAGTTGGGGACTGCAGCTATTTAACACCACAAATAATGTTAAGCTTTTCCAATGTGTTGATTAGTTTTGCAGAATGGTTTTTCACCCTGCTTTTTAAATTTTTTTGTTGTAAATAATGTTTCTGTTGTAGGGAAAAAGGAAGAAGGATACATAACATAAAGGCAAAAGACACTAATAAAATTTATTTTTAAAACAGTTTTTAAAAAGTGTGAAGAAACTCAAATCTAACCTATTTAAACAAGTTGTTGATAGTTGGAAGAAAAAAGTCAAGTTAACCTGTATTTCTTACATGCTTAATATGTACCAGACACTGAGGTCAGCACTGCACATCCAAACAAAGGAAGCAGTTCCTACCTTCAAGAATTTTATAATCTAATGAATAAAAATATTAGATATAATAGAAAAAGACATAATAGACAAAATGACACAGACTACGATTATTTCCTATTTTTAAACGTTTATCCTATGCAAATTAATCATCACAATGAGGGTATGAAAAGAGCCTAGAAACTGACTCAACCAGCAAATGTTTATCTCTTTGAAAATGAAGAGATATGTCAGATAAGGGCAAGACCAGTTTAGAATATAAAATAATTTATAAATTTGGTGGAAAGGATGGTGGAAGAGGAAGTCTATTATAGGCTCATGAAATAAGAATTAGTGGAGGGGAATAATAATTTTACCAAAGTTTAGTGAAAGAACCACTTAATCCAGGTAATTTAGAAGGCATTTAAAAATGCAATTGAGAGGACAACAAACAGGACCAAAAATCACAGGAAAAAATCTATCACAGCATCTACCAAAAATTATCTTCTCCTTTTATGACAGTGCATTCATCACATCACAGTACTCAATGTACTACTTGAAGAGGAAATAGCAAGGACATTAAAATAAAGAAAGGTGTGAAGAACAACTGGTTTAGAGCAAGTTACCCAGAGGAAGTCTGTGAGATCTGTAATTACTCAAAAGACTTCTTTCACCCAAGAAAAATGAAGTTGATGAAGAACAACTATTGTCCAGATTCTGATATACAATTAGATAAAAAAATCCATAGAGACAATCTTTCAGTAGCAGCAGTTGGGTTTGGACATATTCTTAAAGTAGATAATGAACTAAGCAAAGAAATTAGTAGGAGGGGCAGCTAGGTGGCGCAGTGGATAAAGCACTGGCCCTGGATTGAGGAGTACCTGAGTTCAAATCCGGCCTCAGACACTTGACACTTGCTAGCTGTGTGACCCTGGGCAAGTCACTTAACCCCCTTTGCCCTGCGAACCCCCCCCCCAAAAAAAAAACAAAACCAAAGAAATGAGTAGGAGAAAAGGGCAGACAGGACTGCATTTGGGAAATTCCCCTTTAGTTTTAATTAACTCAGATTTCTCCCTGAAACAAAAATTAATGTTGTAAGCATGCAAGAACGTACAAGAAACCTGAGAAATCTAAAAGAACAAAATTATTATTAACCAAAACATGCTACTTCAAACTGAATCAAACTTGTAAGAATATGAGTTGTTCCCCAATTGATAAATGGTCAAAGGATATGACCAGGCAGTTTTCAGGTGAAGAAATCAAAACTATCTATAGTCATATGAAAAAAAATGTTCTAAATCACTAGTGATTAGAGAAATGAAAATTAAAACAACTCAGATTGGCTAATATGACAGAAGAGGAAAATGACAAATGTTGGAAGAGACATGGGAAAATTGGGACACTAATACACTGTTGGTAGAGTCGTGAACTGACCCAACCATTATGGAGAAAAAAAAGAGCTATAAAAGTTGTGCATACCCTTTGACCTAGCAATATCACTAGTAGGTCTGTATCCCAGAAAGATCGAAAAAAGAGAAAAGGATCTATTTGTACAAAAATATTTATAAGAGCTCTCTTTGTGGTGGCAAATGATTCAAAATTGAGGAGATATCCATCAGTTGTGGAATGGCTGGACAAGTAGTAGTATATGATTGCAATGGAATATTATTGTGCTACAAAATGACAAACAGGATGCTCTCAGGAAATCCTCAAAATACTTACATGAACTTATGCAAAGTGAGATAAACTGAACCAGAAGAACATTGTACACAGTAACAGCAATATTGTACAATGATCAATTGTGAATGATTTAGCTATTCTCAACAATACAATGATCCATGACAATTCCAAAGGACTTATGATGAAAAATGGTATCCACCTCCAGAGAAAGAACTGACGGAGTCTGAATGCAGATTGAAGCATGCTATTTTTTACTTTATTTTTTGGTCTCTTTTCTTTCACAACATGACTAATATGGAAATATGTTTTGCATGACTGCACATGTATAACCTATATCAAATTTCTTGCTGTCTTAGGGAGGGGGAAGGGAAGAACAGAGAAGATTTGGAACTCAAAATTTACCCCAAAAATGTTTAAAATTGGTTTAAATGTAATTGGATACAAATAAAGTATAAAAACCCCATGCTGCTCATTTATCATAGTGCAATGGTTAATCTCAAACATTCACTAGGATTTTTAGTCCATACCTTCTTTTATATACTGCCTATAAGCAGCCTTAGAGTAGGAAAATGGCTGGTACCCCTTTTAAGGCTATGAGGTCCTTCCTCCTTTCTCCATAGAACACTGTCCATCCTGATTATATAGTAACTTGATAGAATCCAGATTTTAATATTGCCTCAGCTTGATCCCTCTCCCATAAGAACATAATTCCACTTCCATATAAGCTTTGTGATGTGTATCAGGATCTCTTCATCCATTTCCTCCATCTGGCAGATGGGTAGGCAGGGGTAGGGGCACTGCAAAAAGACACCTTGAAATGCTCGAGGAGAAGAAAAGCTGAATGGATGGTGGCACATTTGTAGGATTAAAATGGACAGCTTGCAATTGGACCTAAAGAGACCATACACATAATGGAGAAACTTGCCCCCCTGGAGTTTTTTTCAAGGGTCGAAAAAGGTTCAGAATGAATGGAGAGGCAGAGTGATGGGATATTCTCTAGTGCCAGATTTTCCATCAAGGGATAAAGAAATGATGTTGAAAGCAGTAATCACTGTCCCACGAGTGGTAAACATGATCAAGCATTTGAAGAGAGGGGCTGTTCCAGAGTCTGATGGTTTCACTGCTGAGTTTTTTAATAAGGTTTTTGAGGTTTGCTCAGGCAAACCATTGGCAACCATGAAGAAACAGCACGAAGATTCTGAGCTGTGTGATATTTAGAAAAGAAGGGAGAAAGAATGCTAAAAACTAGAGACCAATGATGTTGCTCAGTGCCGGTTTTAAGATTCTTGTGGAAATTTATTTACATGAAAATTGACAAAGGGAGCAGATAAGACAGCATGAGGGGCATGAAATTTTGCCATGAAAGGAAGGAATTTTAAATGTTTGGTTACACTGACTGAGGGAAAATCATACCTATCCAGTGAGGGAGATGGGAAGGTCTTCCCCTGCTGAAAATGGTCTCTCTCCTACAATCTGTCATAGCATTTTGTTTGTACCTCGCCTTTGCATGCATCAAATCTGGGTTTGTGTGTCAGTTACTTTAGAACATGTCCCTTCTCCCCTTTTGGACATTAAGTTTCTTAAAAGCTTAAGAACCACATCTTATCAATCCAATTTATCTAGTATAAGTTTGTTGATAGAAATGAAAGCAGGAAACCTACATAGCTATAGAATTTGTTTACAGGGCCTAAGATGACTATTTAAGGTCCTGTGTGGGATACAGAGAAGAGTAAACTATAATTTTGTTCTCAGGGAGGACAGGTAGCACTACAATCTAGTCAGGGGCATCTGCTATCAAATAAACAAAAACAATTAAATAACAATGAAAATGTATATTGGATTCTAAAATGAGTGACATAGATAATAAATGCTATAGGAGACAGAAGAAAGAAAAAGCAGTTACCAGGGGAAAGAGGTCCAAACTTAAACTGAGCTTCCAGGTAGGGACTGAACAGATAAAGGAAAGCAGGGAAGGCTTTCCAAGGGAAGAGAACACCATGAGCAAAATGGTCAGGGTGGAAGTGAACATGACTTGACTGGAAGCCCATGACTAGATCTAAATAGCAGGGAAATTCAAGCCATGAGGAAGGGAGAGGAGGCCAGAGGCTCACCAAAGCACACAAGAGGCAAATGTAAGCAGAAATTTGCTAAGCCAGACAGAATTAAACTTGGAGCAAAGGATCCAACATGTGACTTAGTAATAGGCAATTTAAGATGGACAGTACTTGGCTGACACAACCACCTTCTGACAGTCCTGCAGAGCTATCTTTAAGGTCCTGGCCCTCATTGTATTTAACAAGGTTGAAGCCCTGATAGTTGGCTGACCCCGATATTCCTTTGTTCCACTATTGCAATCTTCCCTCCCCTGCCAAACTGAAAGGCAACTTGGTGTACTCAGTGGAAAGAACACTATACCTGGAGTAGGAAGACTCGAGTTCATGTACTCACTTTGTCTGTCACTAGCTGTGTGATACTAGAAAAGTAATTAACGTCATTGAGCCTCAGTTTCATCACCTGTAAAAGAGAGATAATATTACTTATCCTACCTACCTCACTGCACTGTTGGGAGAAAAGTGTTTTATCAACTATAAAACTTTAAACACCTTTTAAGGATTCATCTCAGTATAACTCTAGCTGATTTTATGGATTGTTTCACATATATTCATTGAATGCCAACTCTGGAGCTACTCACACAGGCAAGTCATCCTGTGAACCAGTGAAAGTATGTTTGACTGGTTATTACATGTTCTCTTCTTCTTCCCCCTGCCCTGCAGGGTACATGTATACTATGGCTAGTATATTTAGAGACTGGGCATTACAACTCTCCCCTTTCCCCCAGCTATCACCACCAGCAGCAGCCTTTTTCTAGATTAGCATAGAGTTAAGTTCCTTATCTCCCTACCCCTCATTCTTCACTTCTTATTAGGTCATTTCAAAAATATTCTCATTTCATTTTTTCTGGCTATACCATTATCTTCACCTGTGAATAACAAAGCAGTCTCCTATAGGTACCAGCTTAATAAAAAACTTAGTGTAACTGAAGGGCTCTGGACCTTCCCTTGAAATGTAAAAACATTGCACCAAAAAACCAGTCTACTGTGTGCTGCCCTTGGAAGGGAACTAGGAACAATAGGAGCTACACACAGAGGCTGTTTCTGTTTGCACCTCTTCTCCTCCTCTTATTGTCAGTAGCAATTAAATTTCAATAACTGTTATCCATCTGTGCCTCTGTTGTTCCATATCCAAACTCCCCTGTACAATAGGTCCCTGGAGCAAAACTGGCTCCATCTCACCTCAGGGCTCATGGGGAAGTTCTGAGGATTAGAGATGTTTTTCTAAAATTAGAAGTTCACAAGCCCCACTTCTGTGCCTCCTATAATAATTAATGGTTTCTACCAGCTAACCAGGCAGACCTAATTGACTTTTAGAAAAGATCATTTTGCTATTGTGGTATAGTTGGTACCAAACATTCTATGTATGTGTCTCACTCCCTCACAGGGGAAAGTGAGTTCAAGCTTAAAGCAATGCAATGATTCTCAACTCCTAGGAGTTCTTTTTGCTAAAATCCTCAAAAGGCAGTGAGCTCTCAAACTCACTACATGATTGCTCAAAAAATATCCAAATAATACCATAGTACAATTCCTGGAGCAGCAAAATCCACAGAAGAATATGCTGAGATCATTTTCCAATGAAGGACAGCTTGGAAGATCAGAAGGAGGAACTGCTGTGCTGAGACAGGAGTAGAGCCCAACCCCACAGTCACCCTGACACAGATCCATAACCAAGAAGGCCACACCAGAGAAAGAGACACCCAGAGCCTCTGAATCAGCTGCAGTGCCAGTGTTGTCTGGAACTAATCTCACAATCTGATGAGAGGGCTGAGCCTTTCACAGGGGGGAGATTACAGGGGTCTCTGCTAGTCCTGAGGTGGAACTTGGGTTTTTCACACCTGCTAGGAACCAGGAAATAGGCTTGAGTAGCAGTGGCCTAGGTGGGGAAGGGGCACAAGCTCTTCAAAGCTGACAACCACCCCACACAAAGCTGGTTGATTAGCAAGTTGGTCTGGGGTCATTTACGGACAGGGGAACAGGTTAGGCAAGTAAAGAACATGCTTTTCCTTAAATCATACCAACTAGGACCTCCTGAAGCTTGGGATAGTGCAACCTGGATACAGTGTCCCACTTTAAGCAGCTAAAAGTCAATTAAAAAAAAAAGGCAACATGAGCAGACAGAGAAAGGTGAGGCCCATAGAAAGTTTCTTTAGTGACAAGGAAGATCAAGGGCACCCTCAGAGGAAGATGTCAACATCAGAGCCCCTATATCTAAAGTTTCCAAGAAAAATATGAATTGGTCTCAGGCCATAGAGGTATTCAAAAAGGACATTAAAGATAAAGTTAGAGAGGTAGAAGAAAAAAAGGAAAGAGAAATGAGGGTGATGCAGGAAAGACATGAGAAAAAAGTCAACAGCTTGAAAAGTCAAATGGAAAAGCTCTCTGACAAAAATAATTGCCTAAAAATTAGTATTGAACAAATGGAAGCCAGTGACTTTATGAGAAACCAAGAAATAATAAAGCAATACCAATTTAAAAAATAGAGGGCAATGTGAAATATCTTCTTGGAAAAACTGCTGACCTGGAAATTAGGTCCAGTAGAGATCATTTGAAAATTGTTGGTCTACCTAAAAACCATGATGAAGAAAAGAACTTAGACATCACCTTTCAAGAAATTGTCAGGGGAAACGGCCCTGATATTCTAGAAGCAGAAGGTAAAATAGAAAGTGAAAGAATCCATCAATCATCTCCTGAAAGAGATCCCAAAAGGAAAAGTCCCAGCAATATCATAGCAAAATTCCAGAGCTCCCAGGTCAAGGAGAAAATATTGCAAGCAGCCAGAAAGAAAGAATTCGAGTACTGTGGAGCCCCAGTCAGGATAGCACAAGATCTAGTGGCTTCTACATTAAAGGACTGGAGGGCATGGAATATGATATTCCAGAGGGCAGAGAAATTGGGATTACAACCAAGAATCACCTACCCAGCAAAACTCAGCATTATCTTTCAGAGGAAAAAATGGGACTTCAATGAAAAAGAGGACTTTCAGGTATTCATGATGAAAAGACCTGAACTGAATGGAAAATTTGACTTTCAAACATAAGACCCTAGAGAACCATAAAAAATTGGAGTTGGGGGACATACCTGGGGTCATGCAGTGGGTGACTGTCTTTTGTCTAAGGCCAGGTTTTGCCTGGGATTCCTCTGTGTCTTGGGTGGATGCCTTGTCCACTGTGTCACCTAGCTAGCTGCCCCATGATGACATCTTGAGGGGTGAGAAGAATGCACTCAGGGAGGGGGAAGGGCAGAGGTAGCATGGGGTGAAATCCCACATGAAAGAAACAGGAATTGGTTTATGGAGTGGGGGAAGAAATTGGGGAGGAGCAGAGCAGTAAATGAACTTTACACTCATCAGAATAGACTCAAAGACCTTAATCTTATCAGAGTTGGCTCAAGGAGGGATTAACACACACCCAGTAGGGTGGAGTAATCTATTTAATCTGGGCAGTAAAGGAGCCTAACACTCATCAGAATTGGCTCAAAAACCTTAATCTCATCAGAATTGGCTCAAGGAAGGAATAACATACACACTCAATTATGTGGAGTAATCTATCTAAGCCTGCAGGAAAATAAGAAGGAAAGGGGATAAAAAGGGAGGGGCAAAAGAAGGGAAGGCAGATTGGGGAAGGGGACAGACAGAAGCAAATCCCTTTTGAGGAGGAATAGGGTGAAAGAAGATAGAAAATAGAGTAAATATCATGGGGAAGGGAATAAGATGGAGGGAAACAGTTAACAATAGTAATCATGAAAAAGAGAAAAAGGGGAAAATTGTACAAAAAATATTTATAGCAATTCTTTGTGGTGGCTAAGAATTGGGAATCAAGGGAATGTCCATCAATTGAGGAATGACTGAAGAAGCTGTAGTATATGATTGTAGTGGAATGGTATTGTGCTATAGGAAATGACAAATAGGATGACCTCAGAAAAACCTGGAAAGACTCATATGAACTGATGTATAGTGAAGTGAGCAGAACTGAGATGATATTGTGCATAGTAACAGCAGTATTGTTTGATGAGTCAATACTCTCAGCAATACAATGATCCAAGACAACCCCAAGGTACTAATGAGGAAGCATACTATGCATCCCTATAGAAAGAACTGATAAAAAGAGCACTTGTGGACGGTACATATATAACCTATATCAGATTGGTTGATGTCTTGTGAAGAAGGGAGGAAAGGGAGGGAGGGAGAAAAATTTGGAACTTTAAATCTTATGAAAATGAATGTTGAAAACTACCCTTACATGTAACTGGAAAAAAAATAAAATATATGTTTGTTGCCAAAAACAAAATAAAATAAAATCCTCAATATATTTGCCTTAGGAATATGGTAGTTTTTCTTCTTTAGAGCCTTGAATCTGCCTTCACCTTGTCCAGTCTATTCCTGGAGATTTTGTTGCCAGCTTCTGCTTGTCCTAGGGATACAGCTAGGACTCTGAGCAAAGAGTCTAAATCTTCTTGACCCCAAGAAGTTGATGAGGTTTCTGCAAACAAGGTGGGGAAGAGGAGATGAAGACTGAGGCTGAGGCTAAGGCCAAAGCTCTGTTCTTCCCTCTTTTCTTCTTCTCACTTGATTTCAAATATTGAGCTGTAAAGTTATTTTTGTTTTTCTCTTCATGCCATCTAATTAAAATCTCTGATACCAAATAGTTCAATGATTTTTATATGAGCCCCAGAGAGTGAGACAAAGTCCCTCAACCAATCAGAACATACTGTTGAAACTAAGCAGCTGTCTAGGAGTCATTCAAACCTAGTGAACTACCAAGATGAGTTTTCACATGATACATATATTTGGGCTAAGCTGTCAAGATGTGTTTTCATTGATAAATGTGAGATAAATGATAAAGGTTATCTTATCATTTACTTTAAGTGGGGTGGAATAATTGAATTTATTCCCGCCCCCATATTATATATGTTTAAAAGTTCCTGGGGGGCGGAACCAAGATGGCAGAGAGGAATCAGCAAGCTGCCTGAGCTCTCCTTCTGTTACCTCAAAAAGAACATCAAATCAAGCCACTGTACAGATTCTGAAACTACAGAACCTGCAAAGAGACAGAGAGACACAGTCTTCCAACCAGAGATAATTTAGAAGACTTCAGGAAAAGGTCAGTCTGACTCGGGCAAAAGAGAGGCCCAGTGCAGGGCAGCAGCCCAGCGCCGAGGGGATCGGGGCAAGTCAGCAGGAGCTACGGGCCACAGCAGAACAACTGAGGCCCCTGGAACCTGGCTCAAAAAATCTGGTGGCCAAGAAGGACAGTGGAAAAACCTACCTCCACCAGCCAAGAGGGCAAGTTGCCAGCAGTAGGGCCATGAACAGGATAGGCGTGACCAGGCACACAGACGCAGCACACTTAGACAGGAAGTGCAGGGTGGTGAACTGCACACACTATAAAGGCCTCAGAGTAAAAAGCCGGTCACACAGCACCTATACCCCTGCACAAGAAGCCCAAAACAGGGACCCTGGTATGCCCAGAGCAGACCTCAACTTAAAAAATAAATAAATAAGCTGCAATAATGAGTAAGAAGCAAAAAAGAGCCCTCTCCATTGAGAGCTTCTGTATCAATAGGGAAGAAGCCAACACAAACTCAGATGAGGATAATACCCTCAAATTGCCTACATGTGACGCCTCACGAGGGAAGGTGAATTGGTCTCAAGAACAAAAAGCCTTCCTGGAAGAGCTCAAAAAGGATTTCAAAAATCAATTGAGAGAGGTAGAAGAAAAAATGGGGAGAGAAATGAAAGCAAAACAAGAAAACTATGAAAAAAGAATCAGCAGCTTGGAAAAGGAAGCACAAAGATTGACTACAGAAAATAATTCCTTAAAAAATTGATCTGGCCAAATGGAAAAAAAGGTGCATAATCTCATTAAAGAAAACAATGCCTTAAAAATTAAAATTGGACAACTGGAAGATAAGGAATCCATGAGACACCGGGAATCAGTCAAGCAGGATCAAAAGAATGAAAAAAATAGAAGAAAATGTGAAATACCTCATTGGAAAGACAACTGATCTGGAAAACAGATCAAGGAGAGACAATTTGAGAATCATTGGACTGCCTGAAAGCCATGACCAGAAAAAGAATCTAGACACCATATTCCAGGAAATTATTAAAGAGAACTGCCCTGATATCATAGAATCAGAGGACAAAATCATCATTGAAAGAATCCACTGATCACCTCATGAAAGAGACCCCAAAAGGAAAACTCCAAGGAATATTGTAGCCAAATTCCAGAATTATCAGGTAAAGGAGAAAATACTTCAAGCAGCCAGAAAGAAGCAATTTAAATATCATGGAGCCACAGTCAGGATTGCTCAGGACCTGGCAGCTTCAACATTAAAGGACCGCAAGGCTTGGAATATGATATTCTGGAAGGCAAAGGAGCTTGGATTGCAGCCAGGAATCTATTACCCAGCAAAAATGGGCATTCTGTTTCAAGGTAAAAGATGGACATTTAATGACATTGGTGACTTTCAATCTTTCCTGGTGAAAAGACCAGAACTGAATAGAAAATTCAATCTTAACATACAAGATTCAAGAGAAGTTTAAAAAGGTAAACAGAGGGGGGAAAAAAAGGTTACTCAATTAGGTTAAACTGTTTATATCCCTACATGGGAAGATAATACTCATAACTCTTAAGAACTGTAAATGTATTTGGGCAGAGAGAAGCATTTTACACAGAGGGTATAAATATCAATTTTCTTTGATGTGATGATACAAAGAAAACTAAGGGGTTAAAAAGGGAGTCTATGGGGAGGAGAGGAAAGGGGAGGTGGAATAGGGTGAATTATATCATATGAAGAGGTGGGAAAAAAACCTATTACAATAGAGGGAAAGAAAGGAGGGGTGAACATTGTTTCAACCTTACTCTCATTAGATTTGATTCAAAGAGAGAATAACATATACGTTCACTGGGATAAAGAAACTTAGCTCACACTTCAGGGAAGCAAAAGGGGAAGGGAAAGTTGGGGGACTGATAGAAGGGGGGGAAAAAGCAAGGGAGAAAAGGGTAAAGAAAAGAGAGGGGGGTGATAAAAAGGGAGGGCAGATTGGGGGAGGCAGGGGTAAGAAGGAAAACATTGGTGAAGAGGAATAGGGTGAAAAAAGCGGGGAAAAGTACAAAGGGTGTAAATATAATGGAGGGGAATAGACAGTCAGTAATAATAACTGTGAATGTGAATGTGATGAACTCTGCTATAAAACAGAAATGAATTGCAGAGTGGATTAAAAACCAGAATCCTACAATATGCTGTTTACAAGAAACACATTTGAAGCAGAGAGATACACAAAGAGTAAAGGTAAAAGGCTGGAGCGGAATATATTATGCTACAGCTAAAGTAAAAACAAACAGGGGTAGCATTCCTTATCTCAGACAAAGGGCAGGCAAAAATAGATCTCATTAAAAGAGATAAGGAAGGAAATTACATCTTGCTAAAAGGTACTATAGATAATGAAGTAATATCAATATTAAATATGAATGCACCAAGTGGTATAGCATCCAAATTCTTAGAGGAGAAGTTAAATGAGTTACAAGAGGAATTAGACAGTAATACTATACTAGTGGGGGATCTGAATCTCCCCCTCTCAGAATTCGATAAATCTAGCTGAAAAATAAATAAGAAAGAAGTGAAAGAGGTGAATAGATTACTAGAAAAGTTAGACATGATAGATGTGTGGAGAAAACTGAATGGGGATAGAAAGGAATATACATTTTTCTCAGCAGTACATGGCACATTTTCAAAAATTGAGCATGTATTAGGGCACAAAAACATCATAGTCAAATGTAGAAAGGCAGAAATAGTAAATGCATCCTTCTCAGATCATGATGCAATAAAAATTACATGTAATAAAGAGCCAGGGAAAAGTAGAATGAAAATCAAATGGTAACTAAATAATTCATTATAAAGAATGAATGGGCCAAACAACAAATCATAGAAACAATCAATAACTTTATCCAAGAGAATGACAATAATGAGACAACATACCAAAATCTATGGGATGCAGCCAAAGCAGTACTTAGGGGACATTTTATAGCTCTAAATCCTTGCATGAATAAAAAAGAGAAAGAGGAGATTAATGAATTGGGCATGCAACTTAAAAAGCTAGAAAAAGAACAAATTAGAAATCCCCAATTAGATACTAAACTAGAGATCCTGAAAATTAAAGGAGAAATTAATAAGATTGAAAGCAAAAAAACCATATAATTAATCAATAAAACTAAGAGATGATTTTATGAAAAAATCAATAAAATAGATAAAATATTACTTAGTTTGATTAAACAAAAGAAAGAATAAAACCAAATTACCAGTATCCAAAATGAAAACGGTGATGTTACCACCAATGAAGTGGAAATTAAATCAATAATTAGGAATTATTTTGCCCAATTGTATGCCAATAAATATGACAATCTAAATGAAATGGATGAATATTTACAAAAATACAAACTGCCCAGGTTAACTGAAGAGGAAATAAAATCCTTAAATAAACCCATATTAGAAAAAGAAATTGAACAACCCATTAATGAACCCCCTAAGAAAAAATCACCAGGGCCAGATGGGTTTACAAGTGAATTTTACCAAACATTTAAAGAACAATTAATCCCAAAATTATACAAATTATTTGGAAAAATAGGTGAAGAAGGAGTTCTACCAAATTCGTTTTATGACACAAATATAGTGGTGATACCAAAACCAGGCAGAGTAAAAACAGAGAAAGAAAACTATAGACCAATCTCCCTAATGAATATTAATGCTAAAATCTTAAATAAGATGTTAGCAAGGAGATTACAGCAAGTGATCACCAGGATAATACACTATGACTAGGTGGGATTTATACCAAGAATGCAGGGCTAGTTCAACATTAGGAAAACTATTAACATAATTAACCACATCAATAAGAAAACCAACCAAAATCATATGATTATCTCAATAGATGCAGAGAAAGCTTTTGACAAAGTACAGCACCCATTCCTAATAAAAACACTAGAGAGTTTAGGAATAGGTGGAGCTTTCCTTAAAATAATAAACAGTGTCTACCTAAAACCATCAGCAAGTATTATATGCAATGGAGATAAATTAGAGGCCTTCCCAATAAGATCAGGGGTGAAACGGGGATGTCCATTATCACCCCTATTATTTAATATTGTCCTAGAAATGTTAGCTTTAGCAATCAGAGTAGAGAAAGGAATTAAAGGAATTAGAATAGGCAAGGAGGAAACAGAACTATCACTCTTTGCAGATGATATGATGTTATACTTAGAGAATCCTAGAGAATCAACTGAAAAATTACTTGAAACAATTAACAACTTTAGCAAAGTAGCAGGATATAAAATAAATCCACATACATCACCAGCATTTCTATACATGACCTACAAAATCCAGCAGCAATAGATAGAAAGAGAAATTCCATTTAAAGTAATGGTAGATAATATAAAATACTTGGGAGTCTTCTTGCCAAGACAAACCCAGGAACTCTATGAACACAACTACCAAACACTCTTCACACAAATCAAATCAGATCTAAATAATTGGAAAGATATCAATTGCTCCTGGATAGGCAGAGCTAATATAGTAAAAATGACAATACTGCCTAAATTAATTTACTTATTCAGTGCCATGCCAATCAGACTACCTAAAAATTATTTGATAGAGCTAGAAAAAATAATAACAAAATTCATCTGGAAAAACAAAAAAATCAAGAATATCCAGGGAAATAATAAAAAAAAATTCACAGGAAGGTGGGTTAGCAGTACCAAACCTGGAGCTTTACTATAAAGCGGCAGTCATCAAAACTATCTGGTACTGGCTAAAAAATAGAGTGGTAGATCAATGGAATAGGCTAGGCACAGGAAATGCAGTAGTAAATGACACTAGAAATGTAGTGTTTGCTAAACCTAAAGACTCCAGCTTCTGGGATAGGAACTCAGTTTTTGACAAAAACTGCTGGGAAAACTGGAAGATAGTATGGCAGAAATCAGGCATAGACCAACATCTTACACCTTATACTAAAATAAGGTCGAAATGGATACACGATTTAGACATAAGAGGTGATACCATAGGTAAATTAGGAGAGAAAGGAATAGTCTACCTATCAGATCTTTGGGAAGGAAAACAGTTTATGACCAAACAAGAGATAGAGTATATTATAAAATGCAAAATGGATGATTTTGATTACATTAAATTAAAATTTTTTTGTACAAACAGAAGCAATGCATCCAAAATTAGAAGGGAGGCAGAAAGCTGGGAAACAATTTTTGTGGCCAGTACTTCTGATAAAGGCCTCATCTCTAAAATATATAGGGAACTAAATAAAATTTATAAGAATCCAAGTCATTCCCCAATTGAGAAATGGTCAAAGGATATGAACAGGCAGTTTTCTGATGAAGAAACTAAAGCTATCTATTCCCATCTGAAAAAATGCTCTAAATCTCTAATGATTAGAGAGATGCAAATTAAAACAACTCTGAGGTACCACCTGACACCTATCAGATTGGCTAAAATGACACAAAAGGAAAATAATAAATGTTGGAGAGGCTGTGGGAAAATTGGAACACTAATGCATTGTTGGTGGAGCTGTGAGCTGATCCAACCATTCTGGAGAGCAATTTGGAATTATGCCCAAAGGGCGATAAAGCTGTGCATACCCTTTGACCCAGCAATCCCACTTTGGGGTCCTTTTCCCTAAGAAATCATGGAAAGGGGAAAGGGACCCACATGTACATAATATTTATAGCTTCTCTGTATGTGGTGGCAAGGAATTGGACATTGAGAGAGTGCCCATCAATTGGGGAATGGCTAGACAAGTTGTGGTATAGGAATACAATGGAACACTATTGTATTGTAAGAAACAATGAACAGGAGGAGTTCAAAGAAACCTGGAGGGTCTTGCGTGGGCTGATGATGAGTGAGATGAGCAGAACCAGAAGAACATTGTACACAGTATCATCAACATTGAGTGTTGATTTATTGTGATGGACTATATTCTTCTCACCAATGCAATGGTACAGAAGAGTTCCAGGGAACTCATGACAGAAGAGGATCTCCAAATCCAAGGGGGAAAAAAAAAAAGAACTGTGGAGTATAGATGCTGAATGAACCATACTATTTCTTTTGTTTTGGGTGCTGTTATTTTTTTCTATTTTGAGGTTTTTCATCATTGCTCTGATTTTTTTCTCTTATAACATGACTAATACAGAAACAGGATTAATGTTATATGTATATATATATATGTATATATACATATATATGTGTGTGTATATATATGTATATATACATATATATATGTATATATGTATGTATGTATGTGTGTATATATATATATATATATATATAAAACCTATATCAGATTACCTGCTGTCTAGGGGAGAGGGGAGGGAGGGAGAGAAATCTGAAATTGTAAAGCTTGTATAAACAAAAGGTGAGAACTATCTTTACATCTAATGGGGAAAAAAATAAAATACTTTATTAATTTTTTAAAAAAAGAAAAAAAGTTCCTGTAACATATACTTATATTTATTTGTGATTTATTTCTTATTGTATAAGATGCTGAGAAAGATAGTATTCTGTCTCCTTAGTTAGTTACAATAGTATCGAATATTCTACACTATTTGTGGCAGGTAAATGGTTCAGTTCAATCAATGTTGGGCCTGGAGTCAGGAAGACTTCAAATTTGGCCTCACTTACTAGCTGTGTGACCCTGGGCAAGTCACTTAATCTCTGTCTTAATACACTGGAGAAGGAAATGGCAAACCACTTCAGGATCCTTACTAAGAAAATCCTATATACAGTGTGGTCCATGGGGCCATGAAGAGTCAGATATGACTGAATGACAATGTGCAAAATATGCGTCCTACATACAATAAAAGTTATATTTGATTTGGGGGGGGGAGCTGATATTTACTACAGGGATAGCTTTGGGTCCTAATGATATTCAATAGTTTTTTGAGATGCAGATGTTCTTTCATTGAAGTCATCCCCATATGGAAAGCACTCTCTAATTCTAAGCCACGCTCATTAGAGCTGGTATCACTGTTCCTGGCTCCTAATATGTGCTTAATAAATGCTTATTGCATCATTGATCACCATTTTTCAGACTTTGTCTTCCCTCAAGGTTAAACTCAAGTACTAGCTCTTCCATGATGTCTTTCATAATTATTCCTATTTGTAATGCTCTTTGCCAATAAAAATTAACACCTGTCTACTTACTTGTTCATAGTGTATCTTCTGAGTAGAATGCAAATTACTTGAAGGAAAAGACAGTTTTAATTCTGCCTTTGTACCTCTAGAACATAAACTAGCATCTCAAATTTGGTAGGTACTTAATGTTTGTTGAATTGAATTGACCTGAATTCTAGGTAGCCTTCCTAAGAAAATGACTATCATTCTCTAAGCCTGCACAACCAAGACTCAGCAAAGGATCACAGAATCAAAACTGAGCTAAAAGTAAATGCCCAGGTCATCCAGTACAATGTCTTCGTTTTTAATTGACTAGACCAAGACAAAATAGGTAATGAGGTGTAGAGGTCCTCATTCAGACATAGGTCTTCAGATTTCAAATCCAATACAATGCTAACTTCAAAGATAAATACAATTTTAGGATTCCCTCTTTTTAGCTGCCCATTGGTGGGGACTAATTAAAAATGAATGTCAGGAAACATTATTGAACTATAGGAAATTAATCTTCGTGGGAAGAGCTATATGAATTGATGCAACATGAAGTAAGTTGAACCAGATACACAATATACTCAATAACTACAATAGTGTAAATGGGAAAACAGCAACAACAAAAATCAAAACTTCCTGTCATATCATTATAATGTCCCATATTGGCCCTAAAGAAGAGATAAAAGAATGTACATACCTCCACCCCTTCTTTGCAGAGTTAGGGATTCTGTAGATGGGACATAGGGAATACTTTTGCATTTGTTTGATGTGTTGGTGGGTTTTGTTGAACTGATTTTTTTTTCCCTTTTTAAAAGCTAGCATTAATATAGCATTTACTATGGACCAAGCACTGTGCTATTTTATAATTATCTCATTTGATGCTTACAACAACCCTGAAAAGTAGGTGTTATTATTTTCCCCATTTTACAGATGAGGAAACTTGGGCAAACACAGTTAATTGACTTGCACAGGGTTATACAGCTAATAAGCATCCGAGTCTGGATTTGAACTCAGATCTTCTCAACTCCAGGTCCAAAAGTCTATCTACTGCACTACCTAACTATCCTATCTGTAAGAAATGATATGCAGGGGCGGCTAGATGGCGCAGTGAATAGAGCACCGGCCCTGGAGTCAGGAGTACCTGAGTTCAAATCTAGCCTCAGACACTTAACACTTACTAGCTGTGTGACCCTGGGCAAGTCACTTAACCCCAATTGCCTCACCAAAAAAAAAAAAAGAAAAAAGAAAGAAATGATATGCAGTATAATTAACATGAGCAGAGGAAAGTAGTAGAGGAAGTCAGTTGGCAGGAAAGTTTGTAGGAAAGGCTTGAGGACATATTCACTTCATTGGGTTATTCAGTGCCCACTGGGCTCTGAAAGGTAGGTAGGCTGGGGTAGAGGAGAGATAGTGAAAAGCTTACTTCAATGTCCCCTTTGGCTAGAGTCTCCTGTACTTGCTGAGATATTTAATTCTCTTATGGAGAATTTCATAACTTCAAACTCATTTTAAGAGGAGTGACATAGAGATAGGAGGAGAGGAGATCTATACCAAAGAAAACTTACCAAAGTTATCAAGTGCCCAAATCCTCTGATGTGTCATGAAAATGAAAGGGGGGGGTATAAGATAAATCCCCTTTCACAGGTAACCTGTGGTCCTTAAACTTTAAAATATGTATTTTGATAACTATATTTCAAAAGATGTTTTTTTTTAATTTCAAATGGTTTCCTTTGTAATCAAATATATTTTATTTTATGCATTTAAATTATCATTCTTTGAAGGGGTTCATAAATTTCACTAAACAATCAAAGGGGTCCATGACACTAAAATTGTTAAGAACCCCTAACCTAGATGTAGCTGAATTAAGGCATTGCTATCTACTATACTAATTTTTCTTCTTCTAAGTTCCATATACACTATGTAGCAAGCAAAAAGCCAATCAACCTACATTATTTCAGATTAAGAGTTCTGGATTATGTGCAATCTACACTGTCAGATGACATTGTTACCATCTTCTAGTTACTAGTCTAAACTATTAAGTCACTCACTATCCAACATTTTATTTCAAAGAAATATGATAAAAGATCATCAAACTAATTCAGCTAAATTTCTGGAATTAAGAATGTAGCACAATACTTATACTGAAGCAAAATAAATACAAGCATAAAAAATTCTTTGACTATTCTCTTTTTCCAAAAAGATTTACTATTTGTTCGTCCTCTTAGTAATAAGATCTTATTTTTTTTATAGCATTTCAGGTTTCACACAGCAATTTCCGGAAAACAACACTGTGATGTAGTTAATGTGATTTTTATTATTTCATTTTGTGGATGAGGAAATTAAGGCTCAGGTATGCTAAATGATTTGCCCAATGTCACAGAGCTAGGAAATGTCACAGTTAGAAATAGATCCCAAGTCTTCTATTTCCAAATCCAGTGTGCTTTTCATTAGACTACATTACCTCTCCTGTGAGAGACAAAACCTAACATTAGTGGACATTGAATTTAAGCTAGTCTCTAATTAAGTGAATCTGTTGAGTTATTCTCCAACAGGACCCTAGCTTTGCCCCATGCAACCATGTAGACACTTGAGTGACCTGTGTTACTACAGTTCACCACATCTAGACTCTCTCTAAATGTGAGGGTTACCTCAACCTTACCTTCCAACTCAATCTGCCACTGAATCAAATCAAATAAGACATCATGGGAGAAAAAAGTCTGGAAATCTGGTGACAGCTCCCAGATATAAGGTATCTTTGATCTGGTCCTTACTGTGGCAGAGCAGTTGGACATTGTTATTAAATTACATGTTGGGCAGCCTCCATCCTACTCCATCTGTGTTATTGGAGAAACCTTAGCCTGATGCTAAGTTTTTTTCTAGCCCTGGTGAATTTTCAAAACTGTTGTTCCAACCCTTTCATCACTTTGGCCAATGATCTAAGCAGGCAATTTCCAGAGCAGGTGAAGCAGGGGAAGTTCCCTCAATTAAAACATCCTTGTTGGTAATGAAGGTGGGCAGTTATCTCCAACTGTGAGTGCTACCAGTGCTTATTTCCAAAGATATTTCAAAACTTAACAGGAGAAATTATTTAACCAGGTCTAAGAATGGTAAGGGAAATCACTTGCTGGCATGTGATATGCTGGGCATGGAAGCTCTGTTTTCAAGAACTGTATGAAATTAGCCTTCTCCAGGACAGAAAGTTATGATTATGATACAAACTATTTTCACATCCGGGGTCAACCTGTGGTTAAATTTTGTCTAAGGCTATTTTGTCTACAATACTCTGCTCACTACTCCCTAACCCTTACACAACAATATTTCCACAAATTCAAATTGAAATATTTTCAAGAAAGTGATTCTTTTAGTCATTCAACAAGTATTTATCAAGTCACAAAGCTGCAGTGCCTGGAAAAATTATTCTACACAATTTTGGAACTCGAACTCTACATAGGGGTGAGGCATCTTGAGTGGGGACTGAGTATAGACTTATCTAGCCAGACTCAAGTGCTTCATTTCCCATAGAGTAGAGAACCCAGGTGATCTTTCCCTTTGCCTTGTACTCAATAACGTCTCCCTGTCCCATCAACTCTGCTCCCCTTCCCTCACTAACTCTCCCCCCACAACCTTGATGACCACTCCACCTTTCTCCTCTGGGCATAGTAATCAAATTGATATAACCTTTGCTTCTGAAAATATTAAACTCACCATTCCCATAATACCCCAGACCAAACACTTCCCTCTCTGGCTATGACTCCTCCACTGAAGGAACCCTGTTCTTGCATTTCTTTGTATCTGTAGAACTTACCATAATGCCTGGCACTTCATAAGCCTTTATTAAATGCTTGTTGACCAACTACCTTGTTGATTCCAGGTGTATTTCTCAATGTCCTCAGGGGGCAGTCTCTGTAGTTAAGCTTATCCCTCTTAGTAATTCTGCTTTGTCCCAGCTACTTGTTGCATCTTAAAATACAAGATACCTTATTCTACATATCTGCTTTATTCAGTGACATAGTCAGAGTTTAGCTTTCAATTATGATTATTTAATGAATCTGTTGCTATAAATTTTAGGTTACCAGCAGTTACTCTTGGCATATGGTCAAAATAATTGATTAATTAATTACCAGTTTTTAGTATCTTACAATAATGATGCCTTCCTCTACCAACCCCTGCCATTCACACAGACATACTGCTAGCACAACCTCTAGGGTGAACAGTGAACTGCACTCCACCAAGAGTCACATGCCAACACTTGGTGGTAGGGAGTAGGAAATTAATGACCAGACTTAATAGTCTGGAACTGGAGTTGATGTCAGTGTATGTGGCTATTGGCTAAGGGAATATAGATATGGAAAGTGGGCTGATGGAGGAGACAGAAATATAAGACAAAACCAAACCAAACAAAATACACTGAGTAGTAAGAAAAAGATATAGAACCAATATATCAGGTTAAAGTGAAATAAACAAAGACACCAGTAATGTATATAGGACAATAGGAGAAACAGGATGAGAATCATTAGTCAGGAACTGGGGGATCAATTGGACGTAGACAAAGTTTATCCTACAAAAGGGAAACTGTTGGTCTCATATGCATAGGTGGGTATCCCTGGGCAGCTCAATTTTGACTTTGAGTTGGATAGTGTATAACAACCATATCATACATTTACCCTCCCCTCCCCTTCACTGTGCTTTAAAGAGAATGACTCAATGGCATTAGGGAACAAGATGCTAAGGTGATTTAAATTTAAATTTAAAAAATTAAAAGTTAATGAAGAATCAGTTAATTCTCTGTGAAATGTCATTGTGGAGAGAACAGACTTCTTGGAAAGGTATCCGAATGGTTCAAACAGAATGCTTGATGGGTCACTTTTATATTTTTTTAAACCTTCCTAAGGATGTTTTCTCTAGAGAACTGATGAACTCTGAATGCAAACTGAAGCATACTTTTTAAGCTTTCTTTATTTTTCTTATTGTGTCTGTGTTTTCTTTTGCAACATGGCTAATATGGAAATATGTTTTGAATGATTTCACATGTATAACTGATATGTTGTTTACCTTCTCAATGGGTAAGAGAGTATGGCAGAGAGGGAGGAAGTTTGGAACTGAAATTTTTAAAATGAATGCCAGAACTTTTGCTTATAATTGGGAAATATTTTTAAAATAATGTTTTGTTTGTATCAGACATGGAAAGCTACTGGAGTGGCTTAGCATTTCTTTCTCCAGTTCATTTTACAGATGAGAAAATTGAGTAAACCAGGATTAAGTGACTTTTCCAGGGTCACAGAGTTAATAGGTGTCTGTGGACAGATTTGAACTCCCGAAGATGAGACTTCCTCACCTCAAGACTGTCACTCTATCCAGTATGCCACCCAGCTGCCCTAGCTATAATGATAACAATGACAATGATGATGATGAGTCTAATAGATATTAATATTTTTATTAGACCCAACTTTCTTTTTTGTCTGTTCAAATCCACACTAAGAGAATGACATTTAGGAAAACAATGCAGAAGAAGGTGGTCTAGCTGTTTCAAATCTCAAACTGTATTATAAAGCAGTAATTATCAAAACAATCTGGTACCAGCTAAGAAACAGAGTGGCAGAGCAGTGGAATAGATTAGATACAAATTACATTATAGTAAATGACCATAGTAATCTAGTAAATAATAAACACAAAGATCCAAATGTTTTGGAACAAAAACTCATTATTTGACAAACACTACTGGGAAAATTGGAAAACAGTATGGCAGAAAACAGGTATAGAACAACATCTCTCATTATATACCAAGATAAGGTCAAAATGGGTACATGATTTACACATAAAGGGAGATATAAGCAAATTAAGAAAGTATGGGATAGTTTATCAAATTTATGAATAAGGGAATAATTTAGGACCAAAGAAGATATAGAGGGTATTAAAAATGCAAAATAGATGATTTTGATTATATAAAATTAAAAAGGTTTTGCACAAACAAAATAAATGTAGCCAAAATTACAAGGAAAGTAGAAAACTAGGGGGAGGGAAAATTTGCAACAGTACCTCTGATAAAGGCCTCATTTCTCAAACGTATAGAGAACTGGGTCAAATTTATAAAAATACAAGTCATTCCCTAATTGAGAAATAGTCAAAGGATATGAACAGGCAATTTTCAGACAAAGAAATCAAAGCTATCCATAGTCATATAAAAATTCTCTAAGTCACTATTGATTAGAGAAATGAAAATTAAAATATCTTTGGATAATATAACAAAAAGGAAAATGTTGGAAATTGGAGGAGATGTGGGAAAACTGGGACACTAATGTACCATTGGTGGAGTTATGAACTGATCCAACCATTCTAGAGAGCAATTCAGAATTATGCCCAAAGGGCTATACAAACTGTGCATACCCTTTGATCCAGAAATACCACTGCTATGTCTATATCCCAAAGATATCCCTCCAAAAGGGAAAAGGACCTGTTTGTACAAATTATTTATAGAAACTGTTTTTGTAGTGACTAAGAATTGAAAATCAAAGGAATGTCCATCAATTAGGGAATGGCTAAATAGGATGTGGTATGTGATTGTAATGGAATAATATTGTGCTATAAGAAATGATCAGCAGCACGATTTAAGAAAAACCTGGAAAGACTTAATATGAACTTATATAACTTAATATGAACTGATGCATAGTGAAGTAAACAGAACCAGGAAGGCACCATACATAGTAACAGCAATACTGTTTGATGAAGATCTGTCAATGACTTAGCTATTCTCAGCCATGCAATGATCCAAGACAATCCCAAGGGACTAATAATGGAGCATGCTATTCACCCCCAGAGAAACAACTGATATTAATTGAATACAGACTGAAGCATGCTATTTTCCACTTTCTTTTTTTTCTTTTATTCTAGTCCTCTTATACGAAATTACTAATATGGAAATGTTTTTCATAATTGCACATGTATGGCCTATATCCACCTGCTATTTCAAGGAGGGGAGAGGAGAGGGAGGGAGAAAGGGAGAGATAGAATTTGGAACTCAAAACTTTAAGTAAAAAGAGAATGCTGTTAACAACTTCTCTTCCTCCTTTATATCCCCCCATGTCTGCCAGAGCAATAAATTTATCAGGTGAGGAGTTCAAACTGCAGTCAGGTTCTGGGCATGGGCATCTCAGAAGAGAGGAACAGTTGTTATTGCCTCAGGGTGGTTACAAAGTCTTTAAAATGGTGATCTTCCTATATTTGTTGGGATATACACAGGCCATATTATAGACTTGAGATAAACCTGAATGAGCAGTTGATTTTTTCTCCCAGACTGACTACAAATATAGTTATTCCAAAAAAAAAATGGCAAAGCTGGGGTGGTTTCAGCCATTTACTTAATCAAAACAGATAGCAAAGGTTTAGCTCTAGCCTCACTCTTAAAATGGGGTAGAATGTCTTTTAGTCAATGAGGACCAAAGTACAGACTGAAATTTTTGCTCTTATTTGGTCATGTTCAGGTGACTTTTCAGCTGCCTTTTAAACTTTCCCAAAACTTTCCCAATGATCTGAGAATCTCCCTCATATGTGACTAGAGCCAAAGCAATGGTTTTTTTGGTTTGTATTGGTTTGGTTTGGGTTGGGGTTTTTTTTGTTGTTTTGGGTTTTTTTTCGGTTAAGTGACTTGCCCAGGGTCACACAATTAGAAAGTGCCAAGTGTCTGAGGCCACATTTGAACTCAGGTACTCCTGAATCCAGGGCCAGTGCTTTATCCACTGTGCTACCTAGCTGCCCCTGAGCCAAAGCAACTTTAACCTACAAAGGCTATACAAATTGCCTACAAGCATTTGCCATGGTTGAATGAGCATAGATTTCTAGAAATTATCACAGAGATCCATTCAGGATAGGTGGATAGAAGAAACTATTTTTTATTATTTATTTTGCATTCCCAGTGTAGTACAGGAGATAAAGGGCTGACCTTGGGATAAGGAAGACCTGAGTTCAAATCTTGACTCAGAAAATTACTAGTGGTATGAACCTGCACAAATCACTTATCCTTGTTGGGCCACAGTTTCCTCATCTGAATATTGGAGATAATGATAACACCTATCTCACAGGGTTGCTATGGGGCTTATTTGAGATACTATATGAAACTTTGTTTTTCAAACCTTATGTTACATGAATTTTAACTATCATTATTATTACAGAATAGGTCCTATTCAGACATATTGTGTTCTTTTGAATTATCATTCTCATCAACAAAGATTTATTTATTGCCTATTGTTTAAAGGTACTGTGCTACATATTCTTTTTTTTTTTTAGTGAGGCAATTGGGATTAAGTGACTTGCCTAGGGTCATATAGCTAGTAAGTGTTAAGTGTCTGAGGCCAGATTTGAACTCAGGTACTCCTGACTCCAGGGTTGGTGTTCTATCCTCTGCGCTACCTAGCTGCTCAATAGTGCTACATATTCTAGGGAAACAAAAAGGTATGAAGCACTCCCTGCTTCAAATTATTGTGAGAAAAAATATGTTAATAATGGGTTTTGGGGGGACCCAGAGAGCCTTGCCTCTCAGGAACTCTGGGTGGTTTCTCAGAGCCATCCCAGAAATAATAGAAATGGAAATCAAATTCTCAGTAGAGGGCATCTTTCAGTTCATTTTGGTATGGACCAATCTCAGGTCCGGTAAACCAAGAGAAGTGAATGATGCTAGCTAATTAGCTTTGAGCAGTGTGTAAGAGCTGCCTCTCCTCTGGGCTGAGGGAGGCTTACTCTCTCTTGGCCTGGAATTCCAAAGGAGGAAGGCATGCATCCCCCCCATTCTTCTCTCTCTAGCTCTAGTTAATGTGGGACCCCTGAGTTCTGGAGCCATGTGCTCTCTCTCTATGATGCTTGGGGGGTTTAGGCTTGTGTTAAATGCAGTAAACTCTTTACTAACATTTAATATGATTTAATAAGTGCTTGCTGCCAAAACTGGTGTAATAGCCTCTAATTTCTAAGTAGCAATATATTAGAAACCTCAGATAAATTCCCCAAAAGCTTAGAAAAGAGATAGGATTCCCACCAATATTTTCAAATGATACATTATAAAACTCTTTCTTACTATGCATGTGGTCTTGAACAAGTCATTTACTGATCTTGACTTCAGTTTTTCCTCTTTGGCTAAATGAGAGGTTTGAACAAGAAGCTACTTTGTTCTTAATGTACCTTCTTGATTTAGATCCTGAGATAATAACTCACATATATATTGTAAAGTACTGGTGCCAGTTTCATAACATATTCATGAAATAGAGTTGGTAGTGCCAGTAGTATCCCCTACATTTTACAGATGAGAAAAGTAATGCCAATATAAGGAAAATAACTTGTCTGTGGTTACCCAGTAGAAGTTAGGTATGTGAAAGCTGGGATTTTAAATCAGATCTCTTAATTTCCAATCCAGCTCTCTTTCTGCTACATCACTCAATGATGGGGCAGAAGATGTGTTAAGGAGATAGGATATGTACATAAGAACATCATGATTAATGCCAAGTTCTCTTTCCTTAGTATTCTGTAAGGTATACTGAGAGTTAACACTACCAGGGGAAGATAGAATAATTAATGAATGCAGGGGTAGAGTACAGACTCTCATCAAGTAGGTGAGCCTTAGATTGAAATGTATTTTCTGTATCCAAGACCTTGGATAGCAGAAAGAGGTAGGAAGAGCCGGTGGAGGAATCATCTAAAAAAAAGACAAATTAAACATCTAAGGAAATAGTAAGAGAAGATTTTGGGAAGCACATTGAAGATTTCAAACTTTATTCTATGGCTAATAAGGAAACTAGAAAAGATTTTGAGCAAAGTCATGGAAACAAGATGATAAAGTAAAATTAGGGTCTCACTGGAGCCCTCCCAAATTCTCCTCTAAACAACTTTAAATAATGCCTCAAAATAAATTTTGGAGCATTAAAAGCCACAAAAGGATGGAGTGAAATAATTTTCTAATCCAAGACAATTTAGAAGGTTATTGTGAAAGGTTTGGCACACACTGGTGAGATATTGGAATACAGTGTGGAGTGGAATTCAGCATGCACCAGCACAGACCAGGCACCAGGAAACTAAAACAAAGTATAAACTGCTACATCCAAATCCTCAAAGAAAAATGTAAATTGGTCTCAGGCCTAAGAAGGATTCCTGGAAGAGCTTAAAAATCATTTGAAAATTCAAATAAGAGAGATATAGGGGCAAAAGGGAAAATAAATGAGAATGATGGAAGTAAATCATGAAAAAAGTCAATAGCTTGGTAAAGGAGGCAAAAAGAAAATACTGAAGAAAATAACACCTTTTAAAATAGAATAGGCCAAATGGTAAAAGAGGCACAAAAATCAATTGAAGAGAAGACTACATTAAAAGCAGTATTGGCCACATGGAAAAAGATGTGCAAAAATTCACTGAAGAAAAGAACTCCTTAAAAAATAGAATTGGCCAAATGGAATGGAGATAAATGTGTCAAGATAATGGAATGTGATAGATGAGATTTAGCAGATACTCAGGAGCCCACCTGGAGATTAATTTAAACTGATTGAATTGGATAAGGTGACTGACTGCTGAATGGATTACTGGCTGACTTCTAGTTAAGCATATCTGGCTGGTACTTAAGGGTACTTAATGAATTTGAATGACACTAGCCAATCAGCTTGAAGAACCTCCCATTTCTGGGAGGGGAAGATGAAGTAGGAAATGGATACTGGGGACTGGCTCCTGCCTCTTTGGTTGTGAAACATCAGCATGGTGGCAGAGAACTTCACAAGGGAGTTTAGGAAGGCGAGGATTTCAGGCTATAAGAAATCTGTCCTCAATCTTTCTCTTTCTTCTACTATCTTTCAATAAACCCTTAAGAAATCTAAACTCATTTATCAGTGATTTTAGTCAGTTTCCCCCCAAAACTGGCAGGACAGATTATAACCCACATTTAGAATTTTAAATTACACATACAGAATCTCACCAAAGAAAATAATTTCTTAAAAATTAGAATTATGGTTTCCAGAGAAGGCTCTCATGCCACCACTGCAGCCATGTCTCTTGTAATCCCCGAGAAGTTCCAGCACATTTTGAGAATGCTCAACACTAACATTGATGGACAAAGGAAAATAGCTTTTGCCATCACAGCCATCAAGGGTGTGGGTTGAAGATATGCCCATGTAGTACTGAGAAAAGCAGACATTGACCTCACTAAGAGGGCTGGTGAGCTCACTGAAGATGAGGTGGAGCGTGTGATCACCATCATGCAGAATCTTCAATAATACAAGATTCCAGACTGGTTCCTTAACAGGCAGAAGGATGTAAAGGATGGAAAATATAGCCAGGTTCTGGCCAATGGTCTGGACAATAAGCTTCATGAGGATCTGGAGCAACTGAAGAAGATTTGGGCACATCGTGGGCTTTGGCACTTCTGGGGTCTCCGAGTCTGGGGCCAGCACACCAAGACTACAGGCCACAGGGGTTGCACTGTGGGTGTGTCCAAGAAAAAAAGTAAACATCTTCACTGGCCACCTTGTCTATTAATAAATAGTTTCTATAAAAAAAAAACAGAATTATGCAAGTGGAAGCTAACACCTCCATGAGACATCAAGAAACAATTAAACAAAATCAAAAGAAAGAAAACATAGAAAAAAGTGAAATATCTCATTGGATAAATAACTGACCTAGAAAATAGATCCATGAGAAATAATTTAAGAATTATTGGACTATCTGAAAACCATGAGAAAAAAAAGAGCCTAGACTTTATCTTTCAATGAATTATCAAGGAAAACTACCCTGATATTCTAGAACCAGAGGGTAAAATAAAAATTGAAAGAATCCACCAATCACCCCCTAAAAGAGATGCCCTAAATAAAAATTCACAGGAATATTATAGCTAAATTCCATAGCTCCTGGATAAAAGAAAAATATTGGAAGCAGCCACAAAGAAACAATTCAAATAGTGTGAAGCCACAGTCAGGATAATATAAGACTTAGCAATGTCTAAATTAAAGGATCAGAGGGCTTGGAATCTGATATTCTAGAGGGCAAAGGAGTTAAGATTACAGCAAAGAATCAACTACACAGAAAAACTGAGTATGAATAAATAAAATTAAGAGTTGAAAGGAGAGAAAGACAGAGACAAAGACACAGAGAGAGACAGACAGAGAGATACCAAGAGACAGAGAGAGACAAAGAGATAGAGACAGACAGAGAAAGAGACAGAGACAGAAACAGAGAGACAGACAGACAGACAGACAGAGGGAGAGAGAGAGAGAGAGAGAGGGAGAGAGAGGGAGAGAGAGAGAGAGAGAGAGAGAGAGAGAGAGAGAGAGAGAGAAAAGAGAAATAGGATAGAATGGAGGAAAATAGGATGGTAGGAAGTACACAGTAATCATAACTGAAAAAAAAACTACATTTGGTTTCTCTGATAAAGTCCTCATTTCTCAAATATATAGAGAACTGAGTCAAATTTACAAAAATGAGATCCCTTCCTTAATTGTTAATAGTTAAGTGATAGGAAAGGTGGTTTTCAGATGAAGTAATTGAACCTATCTACAATCATGTAGAAAAAATTTCTATATCAGTATTAATTTAAGAAATGAAAATCATAACAACTCTGAGGCATTATTTTATACCTATCAGATTGGTTAATATGACAGAAAAGGAAAATGATAAATTTTGAAGGGCATGTGGGAAAATTGAGACACTAATGCATTATTGGTGGGGTTGTGAACTGATGCCAACATTCTAGAGGGATATTTAAAACAATGTCCAAAGGTCTATAAAATTGTGCATACTAATATTTATAGCAACTCTTTGTGGTGGCTAAGAATTGGAAATCAAAGGAATGTCCAACAATTGGGGAATGACTGAAGAAGCTGTGGTATATGATTGCAATGGAATATTATTTTGCTAAAAGAATTGACAAGCAGGATGATTCCAGAAAAACCTGGAAAGACTGATATGAACTGATGTATAGTGAAGTGAGCAGAACTGGGAGGACATTGTGCACAGTGACAGCAGTATTGTTCGATGAGCAGTTATAAATGACTTGACTAATCTCAGCAATACAATGATCCAAGACAATCCCAAGGGACTAATGATGAAGCATACTTTCCACTGCCAGAGAAAGAACTGATATTGATTGAACACAGACTAAAATAAAGAGCACTTGTGGATTGTACCTATATAACCTATATCACATTGGTTGCTGTCTTGTGGAGTGGGGAGGAAAGGGAGGGAGGGAAAAATATTTGGAACTCTAAATCTTATGAAAATGAATGTTGAAAACTACCTTTACATGTAACTGGAAAAATAAAATAAATGTTTGTTAAAAAAACAAAACAAACAAACAAAAAAACTGTGCATACCCTGTGATCCAGCAGTACCACTATTAGGTTTGTATCCAAGAGAGATTTTAAAAAAGGAAAAGAACTATATGACAGTTATTTGACTACTGCAATTCAGGCATAAGCTGATCAGATATGGGTAATGGTAATGATAAGGAAAGGAAAGAAATAAGCAAAATTTTAAAAATAATGATTTTATTTAGGGACAGTAGGAGAGGAAAAAGTTGAGAATGTGTCCAAAGAAACTGGGAGAATGATGGTGCCATTGGTGAAAATATAAACCTTTGCAGGAGATTTTGGAGGGAGCATAGCAATGAATTTGGCTTTAGAACCATTGATCTAGAGATGGTGGCAGGACACTGAGTAGAAATATCTATCCTAGAATTATATGTGGAGCTAAATTCAGCCCAGGGTTAGAAAAAAAGATGGAGAATCCTATGATCCTGTAAGTCATATTAATGGAAATGGTCGATAGAATCACAAGAGTAAAAGAATTCTCTAAGGAAAAGAGAATATAGAAAAATATTTATTTTTGGAAAGCATGATGAAATTCCATTTTATTTTTTTATTTGGACTTTTCCAGAAAACATGTATGATGAAAATATGCATGCTTTGTAAGTATCCAGGAGCACTATGCAATTGTCTAATTGGCATGCAGATCACTCTCTTCTACCTAATTCAACCCTGAACCCAGCTCATTGTCTAGCAATTATTCTGGAGAAAGCATTCCCACCAGCTACCATTCACAGAGCAGGCAAGCCAACTTAGTTGAAACAGTAAAGTACCCTGAGGGAGAGAAAGGAGAAAGTGTGTTCAGGAAAGCCAACCCACCATCATCACCTTGACCACTATCTCTCCTTACACCTCCATGGAGATGTCCCAGGACCCTGAACCCATGGACCTAGGGAATAGTCATACTTCTATCACAGTGCCCATGACCATCATTCTAGTAAGCAGTAGTGATACAATCTGTCACCCACAATAGCAGGTACTATAGACCCAGCTACTGAAGAAAAAAAGAAAGTTCTTACCACTAAAATCCATGCTTTTAATTTTTTTTTAATCCATGGTTTTCCATGTCAAGAGCTATATCTACTTCTATCTAGTTCGATATCAGAAATTGATTTGATTTGATTGGTGGAAATGACATTAGAGAAAAGGTATTACCATCTGCTTTGTTATTGCACCTTTATTGTCCTTCCTCCAATTTCATCTATGAATGTTCTTTAGGATGACAAGGGTTACTCGTATCCCATATCAATAGTTCTGAAAACTTCTTTTTGCATCCACTGCTTTTTATAATGATATATTTTCTTTGGTCCTCTTCTACGGTGTTTTTATTTATTTAGAATTTTCTTTTTCCCAAATTACATGTAAATACAAATTCTGACTTTTTTTTTTAAACTTTGTGTTCCAAAATCTTTTTGTCCCTCCCTCCCCGTCCAAGAACTCAAGCAGTTCAATATAAGCTATATATGAGTAGTCATACCAGGTTGTGAAAGAAAACAGACAAAAACAAAACTTCAGATAAAGGAACTAACAAAAAAAATTGTGCTTCAATCTGTATTCAGACAACATTAGTTCTTTTTCTGTAGATGTACTGAATTTGTCATAACACCTTCCTAGTTGTCTTGGATCATTGTATTGCTGAAAATAACCAAGTCATTCACCAAAGATCATCTTGTAGTATTGCTGTTATTTTGTATAAAGTACATTTCACATTGCATCAGCTCATGGAGGTTTTTCTGGGTTTTTCTGATAGCATTGTGTTCGTCATTTTTTTTATAGTAAACTACATTTATATAGTAATTTAAAGAGAGATTTTCTTACAATAAACCCATGAAGCTGATTCTTCCAACAACAGTAATAGATAACATTTATATAGTATCTTATATCTGACAAAGAATTTTCTTCACAGTAGCTCAGCAAAGTACCATACATTTTGTGGGGATCAATTTTTAATTGGGGAGTGCTAGCTAAGCGGCTTGCTGCACTATTGGGGCAAGTAAGGAAACCAGCAGCATCCCTCAAAACAGAACAAGATTTATTTTAACAAGAACGAACTTAAAAAAACACACACACAAACAAGATCAGTAGGATCAAGGGAAAGGAAATAAAAATGGGGAAAGGGAAATTATAATACCTGAAAAATACCACCGCCCAGGAATCAGCTGAAAATACGCAGCAGCATGCCTGTCGCTTTCCAGCTTCCACCTAGAATGCCCAATTCTCCTCCCCCAAAACCTAGAAACACCCCACACAGTCCCAGCCAACGGGATGGCCGCTCTGACAGTCACATGCCTGCCCTCACTAGGCTTCCAATCATAATTTTGCCAGGCCCATGTAGGTGTCAGTGAGTGGTGATGATGTGAGGTGCCAGAGCCCTGGCAAAGGCTACAACCAGTGGGTGGAGCACCGTGCAGTTTGTGGAGCCCCAGGCCAGTGCGCATAAAAACCTCAAATAACAATTAATTCTTTACAATTTCATCATCATCATCCAATATCACTCAATTCTCCTCATCATCAAACCTCATCTTCATCAATTAATCTCCCTCATCATCAATCAGTCCTCATCATAAATCATTCCTCATCAATCAATTCTCATCTTCATCCAATCATCATTGATCCATCAATCAATCAGTCATCACCATCATCACCATCATCATCTTATATTACGCTTGCTTCTGCTTCAAAATGTTTTCACAGTTGCTATTGTTAGCTGTTTCCCTCCATCCTATTCTCTCCCCTATATTTACTCTATTTTCTATCTTCTTTCACCCTATCCCTCCTCAAAAGGGATTTGCTTCTGTCTGTCCCCTCCCCCAATCTGCCTTCCCTTCTTTTGCCCCGCCCTTTTTATCTTCTTCTCCTCCTATTTTTCTGCAGGATTAGATAGATTACTCTACCCAAAAGAGTGTGTGTTATTCCCACCTTGAGCCAATTCTGATTAAATTAAGGTCCTTGCACCAATTCTGATGAGTTTAAGACTCATTCACTTCACTGCTCCTTCCCCATCCCCCCCCCCCATTTCATGAGCCCTTTCCTGCTTCTTTCATGTAGAGTTTCACCCATTCTATTTCTCACCTTCTACCTTCCCCAGTACAATCCCCTAACCCCTCAATTTTATCCTAAAGATGTCATCATTAGGCAGCTAGGTGACACGGTGGACAAAGTACCCACCCTGGACCCAGGAGGACCCAAGCCCAAATGTGGCCTTAGACACAACACCCTCACCCACTGCTTGACCCTGGGCACGCAATTCAACCCTGATTGCCCCCCCAAAATAAAAATAAAAATACATTTAAAAATTTAAAAAAACAAAAATCAGTCATCTTTTTCATCAAAGTCCCATTTTTCCCCTGAAAGATTATATTAAGTTTTCCTGGGTAGGTGATGCTTGGTTGTAATCCCAATTCCTTTACCCTCTAGAATATCATATTCCATGCCCTCCAAACTTTTTATGTAGAAGCTGATAGATCTGGTGCTATCCTGACTGTGGCTCCACAATACTTGAATTATTTCTTTCTGGTTGCTTGCAATATTTTCTCCTTGACCTGGGAGCTCTGGAATTTGGCTATAATATTCCTGGGAGTTTTCATTCTGGTATCTCTTTTAGGAAGTGGATTCTTTTCATTTCTATTTTTACCTTCTGTTTCTAGAATATCAGGGCAATTTTCCCTGAACAATCTCTTGGAAGATGATGTCTGAGCTCTTGTTTTGATCATGGTTTTCAGGTAGTTCAATAATTTTCAAATTATCTCTCCTGAATCTATTTTCCAGTTCAGCTGTTTTTCCAAGAAGATACTGCCCTCTTTTTAAAAAATTTCTTTTGCTCTATTGTGTCTTGGTTTCTCATAAAGTCACTAGTTTCCATTTGTTCAGTCCTAATTCTTAGGCAATTATTTTCTTCAGAGAGCTTTTCCATTTGGCTTTTCAAGCTGTTGACTTTTTTTCTCATGACTTTCTTGAATCACTTTCATTTTTTCCTCTACCTCTCTTTATCTTCAAAGTCCTTTTTGAGTGCCTATATGTCCTGAGACCAATTCATATTTTTTCTTAGAAGCTTTGGATGTAGGAGCCCTGATGTTGCTCTCTTCTTCTGAGGGTGCACTTTGATCTTCCTTGTCAATAAAGAAACTTGCTATGGTCTGTATCTTTCTCTGTCTTCTCATCTTGCCCATCTTTTACTTGACTTTTAATTCCTTATTAAAGGGGGCACTGCTTCCAGGCTGCACTGTCCCAAACTTCAGGGGGTCCCAGATGGTACAGTTTAAGGAGAGGCATGTTCTGCACTTACCTGGCCTGTGCTCTGGTCTGAAAATAACCCCAGGCCTACTTGCTCTTCAACTAGAAAACAAAATTTTTGTTTCACTGGGTTGATAGTTCCTGTGAACTGCTTCCTGATCCCCAGCATGGATAAAACAACTGAGTTCTGCCTCAGAGCTAGCAGAGACCCCTGTAATCTCCCCCTGGACAACCACTCAGCCCTCTCACTAGACCGTGAGCTTTGTTCCAGAATATGCCAGTGCTGCAGCCAATTCAGAGGCTCTGGAGGTCTCTTTCTCTGTTGCAGCCTCTACCGTGTCTTACCAAAACAAAACAAAAAAGTATTGTAAACTAGTGTTGTCCTTAATTGTGATTTTTCTCTGAACAAAATAGAAATGAAATATTTGCTGGCAAAAATCTATTTGGGGAGGGGGGCTTGGCCTCCTCATCATGACAGTTACTTTATATCAGTTAAATGTACACAGTAATGCATGATACTCAAGATTTTTTTCAGTATTACTTGCTATTTTTAATAGGCCAGAATGAATTCCTCTTGCAGTTGTACACAGTATTTTATCCCCAGATTTATCCTTTCTTCTAACTTAATGTTGATTTTGACCTCTACTCTAAATAACCAATGGTGGGGTTTGGGCAAGAAAACCAAGTAAAAGTTTATAGGGAAGGTCAGTTGCTATTGATCACTTCATGCATCAAATTAAAGACATGCATCAAATAAAATAAAAGAACAAAAAAAAAGAGAAAGGCAAGAATTCTTCACAGGGAAAATCTGACAGAAAAGAAAAACAAAGACCCCAATGCAATTAATAATTATAATGGGGTTAAAAACAAGTGAGGTGAATACTCTAAGAAGAAAGAATAATCCTGAAATAAAAATAATAAATCCTAGATGCAAAGATATTAAAATGGAACCACTGCATGAATGAAGGTTTAAAAGCTCAGGAAAAGAATTAAGGGAAGAAATAAAGATGGAAATTTAATACACATTAATGCTCATAAAAAAGAAAAAAATAAGAGTATGAATGTTTTTAATTAATCATGGAAAATTAAATAAAGCAGTATAGATCCTGTCAAGAAGAGATTGGTATGGTGGCAGCTAGGTGGATAAAGCATGAGCCCTGGATTCAGGAGGACCTGAGTTCAAATCCAGCCTCAGACACTTGACACTTACTAGCTGTGTGACCTTGGGCGAGTCACTTAACCCTCATTGTGCCACCAAAAAATAAATAAAAAGATTGGTAGATTCAAAACACAAAAATGTGGAGGTGAATCAATTTTTTAGGATGACACATAATTTCACTGGTTTAGAGAAGTCACTATGAGTGAATTCCTACTAATGCAGATGAGTCACTGCTCTGCATCAAAGAATAAGAATAGCTTGCATTTGTATAGATCTTCAAGGTTTGCAAAATGCTTTAAAATATCTTATTTTCACAATAATACTGGAAGGTAGTAGTTATATTATGCCCATTTTACAAATGAGGAAACTGAGGTAGTCAGAATTTAAATTGACTTACCCAGTTAATAAGTGTATGAAAATGGACTTGAACTCAGGTTTTTCTGACTCCACATCCAGATATCTATCTACTTGATGATCTCCCATCCTAGTTTAGAGAATTACCTGGAGGTAATGAGAGATTGGATGACTTGCTCAGGATCATAAAGTAACTATGTGTCAGAAGTAGGGCTTGAACTCACATCTTCCTGACTACAAAGTTGGCTCTCTGGTCAGCATATCATGTCAACACCACCACTCCCCTACCACCTTGCCCTTAGACAAAAACAGAACAAAACCAAAAGATAGCAAAATTGAAAAACACTTGATGTCTCTAAAAAGAAAAAAAAAGCAGCTGATCTTGAAGGTAAAGCTCAGCAAGAAAATCTGAAACCAATTAATCATCTGGAGCGGTGGGGGGAATGGGGATGAACAAAAATCCAGAATACCTCATTCTAGAAAATCATAAAAAAATTTTTGCCGAAGTATGGGGGAAAAGGCACAATGTATATAAACCTTACAAAACTGTCCAGAGGAGACCCTTTATATAATGGTGGGGGGGAATAGTATAAATTATACAAGACTATTAATTAACCATAAGGTATGAAGGGGGTAGAGCCAAGATGGCATAGGAGTGGCTGTGACTCCCACAAGCTCCAGATAAATCCATCCACTCATTCCCAAATAATGCCATGAAAAAAAAAAAACCCCAGAGCAGCCTAATGCACATAAGAACAGAGTGAGACTATTTTTGAGCAAAAGAGGGCAATTGTGATCACCTGCTGATCAGGCTGAACAGCTTGGCACACAGTCTGGACTCAGCCAGGAACAAACAGTGTTTCCAGCACCCATCAGAGTCTTCAACACCAGCACCAGCTTCTTCTGAGGCTCAGACCATGGACTGGTGAGGGGGTTCCGTGGTAGGCCAGGGTGAAGCAAAGGCAGTCTCTGCTAGAGTTGGGGAAAAGCACCCTGGTTCTGAACCAGTGGGCTGAATCAAGTGGTGGTGGCCCAGTGGGGGAGGGGCACAAGCACACCAAGCTTCTGACCATAGAGAATCAGAGTTCAATGAGACTTCTGTTTCAGGGTCAAAGAGGAAGTGGCCATGGTTACTCACAGGCCAGGCAGGCTGAGAAGAAGCCCAATAACCTCCTGGGAAACACTGTAGCTCAAACAGTGTGTCCTGGAAGCACTCCTTTAAGAAGGAGTTAAAAGCCAAGAAATAGGTGGCCAAGATGAGCAGGCAGAGAAAGCAGCAGACCATCGAAAACTTCTTTGGGGGAAAGGTAGACCAGAATACACCCTCAGAAGAAGATAATAACAAAGTTAAACATCCAAAGCTTCCAAGAAAAAATAAGAATTGGTCTCAGGACATGGAAGCACTCAAAAGGGACTTTGAAGAGAAAGTGGGAGAGATAGAAGGAAGACTTAGAGACATGGAGGAAAGAATGGAAAGAGAAATGAAAGCAAAGCAGGAAAGTCATGAGAAAAAGTCAACAGTTTGAAAAGCCAAATGGGAAAGGAAGTAGAAAAGCTCTCTCAAGGAAATAAATGCCTAAGAATTAGGATTAAACAAATGGAATCTGTTGACTTTAGGAGAAACCAAGAGACAGTAAAGCAAATCCGACTGAATAAAAAAATAGAGGGCGATATGAAATATCTCCATGAAATTAGTTTATGTACCAAAATGACATTTCTTATAAAGATGAATAATCATAATTCTCTATGAAATATTATAGATTTTCAGTGGATGAGAAGAGTTTGCCTTATTCTTACTGAAGAAACCATGGGCAAAAAAGCATTTGGTACATAGATTCATAAAACAAAAGAAATTTTAAAAGGTAAAGGCATATAACATGAAAATCCCATATAGAAAAGACAGATAAATTTATGTTTACATCCTGCAAGGACAAGAAAAGACAAGACTGGTGTCTTTCAATAGCCTTACCCCAAATATCTATTGTTGACTTAAAAAAAGGAAATAGTCAGGGATCTGGACTGGGACCAAGATGGGAGGAAGAGGTGATATTTCTAATTAGGTAATGGTTTGGCTGCACAGACTGCTTATTTTAAAATGAGCACTGTCATAGTTAAAAAGTCATTATATTATCACTTATTATATAGTCAATTTTATTTTTAATGTAGTTCAGTACTCACTACATCCAGTAGCTTCCAACTGTCTCCTTCAGGAAATATCCATGATCGATAGCTATGAGCATTCTGAGTAATCTAGAAGCCTTTGACCTCTTTCATTTCTTAAAATTGAATCATATTTTTTAATGCATTTTTCACAATTCTTCCCATCTCCTAATTTAAACATTAAAATCATTCAGTTTCAAGGTATCTGTTGACTTGATTTGATGGGTTTTGTAAGTTCTTTGTGGGATATCTGTATCTCTTCATCTTTCTGACAGTTAGTAGTGATTAAACCATCACATGATTGTCTATGATTTTTCCTGTAATTACTACACAGAACATCACTTAAGAACCTAGAAAATCAAGTTCTTTTCATATCTGGGTGGTATCAATGTTACACTGACTCTTCCTCTATAATAGTAGCTCTCATTTCAGAGCCCTTTGAGATTTGCAAAGTGTTATACATATCTTATCTCATTTGGTCCTCAGAACAACTTTAGGAGGTATTCTCTCTCCTTGAAACATATTGGTGGACCTCCCTCCCATTCTTGTTATACATAGCTGTGTGATCTTCTAGGACCAGTTCCCACATTGAAATCATCATGGATATCAAAGGGTAGCTGGTTAGAAACACAAGGAAGCTTCTTTCTTTTTTTAAAAAAATTAAATACCATACCTCATTTTATTTTATTTTATTTTAATTGGAGCAATGAGGGTTAAGTGACTTGCCCAGGGTCACACAGCTAATAAGTGTCAAGTGTCTGAGGCCAGATTTAAACTCAGGTCCTCCTGAATCCAGGGCCAGTGCTTTATCCACTGTGCTACCTACCTGCCCCCAAGGAAGCTTCTTTCTGTCATTTACTATGCCTGCATGGAGCATGGAGCAAATAGGACAGTATGGAAAAAAAAAATGCCGGGTCATGGGTTACAGACTCCAGAGAAGGGAGAGATTAATGTGAGTTTCAGTAAAAAATCCTCAGAAAAGCAGCTCTAAAAGTGAAATTAAGATAGATTTAGGAATTTAAACTGTTCTCACGAGGGATCCCTGGTTTTCCTGTTTTAGGGTCTGTCATGAATTATTTGGTTATTGAGTCATCTGCAAAGAATGGTAGTACAGATACACACTAGGTAACCTCAGAGTCAAGAGGCTTCGGGTGAGACAAGCATGGCATCATGGAACAAAAATCAGTGCTAGATCTAGAAAACCTGGATCTAAGAATCATCTCAGATTTCCTATTTGTGTAACCTTGGACAAATCTGAGCTTTATCTGAGTTTAGTTTACTCATTCCTAGAGTGAGGATAGTAACTACAATATTGCTTACCTCACAGGATAGTTGTGAGGAAAGCATTCTATGAATATTACAATTCCATAAAATATTAGTTTTTATTCAAGTATTCAATCAATAGGCATTTATTAAATGCCCACTATGGCCTATCACTGTGTCAGAAATTAGAGATCCAGGGGGCAACTAGGTGGCATAGTGAATAAAGCAGCAGCCCTGGATTCAGGAGGATCTGAGTTTAAATCTGGCCTCAGACACATGACACTTACTAGCTGTGTGACTCTGGGCAAGTCATTTAACCCTCATTGCCCTGCCAAAAAAGAAAAGAAAAGAAATTAGAGATCCAATTAAAAATGCAATATTCTTTTCCTCAAGGGGCTTACATCATATTAGGAGAAACCATGTGTCAACTTATAAGAAAATGCAAAATATATAAAAAGTAAAGACAGTAATATTTTGGGTGGTGAATTATAATTCTACTAATCAACAAGTATTCCTTAAGTCCCTACTATGTAACAGAGACTGGGTGAGGGTCTGGAGAAACAAAGACAAAAGCAAAACAGTTTCTGACTTAAAAGAGCTTAAAATCTTGTCAAGGAAAATAACACACACATGCATATATATGCATGCGTGTATATATATATATGTATATGCACACATATATATGTATGTGTATACATGTATATATTTATTGTATAAATATATATAGATGTATATATAAAATAGATGAAAGTATTATACTTTCTTCACAATTGTACTGGGACTTAGGTAATACAGCAGTTATGATCCACCCACTAAGAATGAGTAAAGACACATCAATATATTTTGGGGGATGAATTTTAAATCAATCAATCAACAAGTATTTATTGTCTATTAATTTCAATTGAATAACAAAATTACAAATGGTTTAGAAGTGAGTATGGGAAGTAGAAGCAGGATGTATAGACAGCATTTTTCCAGAATTTTAAAGGGAGGATAGATATAAACTGATAACCATGAAAGAACATTACAGCCAAGTGAGCCTTTTTTAAAAAATGATGAGATGGGTATTTTCTTAGGAAAGAGAGAAGTCATCTATTTCCTCATTTCTCAAAAAAAAATAATTAAAAAAACACAGACATGAAGCAACTTATATGAAGGATACAGAGTGAAATAGGCGAACCCAGAAATACAATCTGTACCTAAAACTAATATTATAAAAATCAACTATTTTGAGGAATTTTATAAACTGATGTAAAAGAAAATGAGCAGAACCCAGAGAATAATTTATACAACAGTATCACCATAAAAACAAACAATTCTGAAAGCTGTAAGAACTCTGATCAATACAATGATTATTCATAATTCTATAGGACATGTGATGAAATATGCCACTCATTACAAAGAGGTGCTGGATTTAAGGTGCAGAATGAGACATATATTTTTGTATATATCCATTGAGGTCATTTGTTTTGTTTGACTGTGCATAGTTGTTACAAGGAATTTGTTTTACTTCTTTTCTTTTTTCCAGTGGGGTAGGAGGGAGAGAAAGAATATGTTTATCTTAATTTACAGATGTGGAATGTTATATGCACTTTAAGAAGTCTGAATTATTGTTTTCACTTATTTGTTTTCCTTTGTTGCAAGAGACCTCTCATGGAGTGGAGGTAATCTCTAAATATTTATCATATAAAAATCAGTAAAACTTTGCTTTAAAGGAAGCAGGGAAGTATCTACTATGGAGAGACTGATGATGATGATGAGATGGTGATGATAGAGACTGAGACAAAGAGACAGAGATAGAAAAGCCAGAGAGACAAAGAGGCTGATTGTTTTTACAATAAGCTAAAAAAGCCTGGAAAGGATGGGATCAGCGGTACATGTAGAGGAATTTGCTTCATGAGATGGTCCACCTCTTCATCAAAGATATGACAAAAGGAGGTAAGAATAGGGATAATATGAAAGCACTGTGATATGTGGTGAAGGGAAGGAGAGGGAACTCATGAAAAATGGTCTCAATGTTCTCAGTAAAGTATAAGGCAACGATCTCAGGTGGGATTGGGGTAGAAGTGAAGGCACAGTGTTGGAAGCTTGAGGAGAAAAGACAGCTGGGGGATCATGTTCTGCTGAACTAATAATTGATTACTAAAGTGAAATTAGGAGAGTTTTGGTTACAATTATGGAAAATCAACTACCAGGATCTCCTTTGTTGGCACGATAAAGATTGAATTAATGTGTATTGGCTTTAGAAAAGCATTAGTTTGGACCAGTATGGCAGGCAAGTGGCCAGCAGCCTAAGGGAAAAAAAAGCATTGTCCCAAATTGGAAACAAAACTGTGCATAGTGTTCTACATCTGAACAGTCAGAGTCTCTTATTTCCAGTTCAATCCATCATATATTGTTTAAGTACTTACTACATTCTGCACTGTTAGTTACAATACAGAGGAATTTGACCCTCAAAGAGAATAAACTCTCATTTCTATTCATTGACTTAGTTGGACTCATTCAGACTCTTTGACCAATTTCTATCCTCTCTTTACACTATATGGCCTTATTTTCCAGATCTCCTTCTGCATGGATCCTGCAGCTGTTTATCATAATAGGATGGGTGTCCCCAGTCTGTTCCATCAACCTGCAATGGGAGAAGATGCCTTTCCATATCATAGCAAATATTCAAGGTATTTTAGTCTTGTTCCGAGCCCACATCATACAACAGTATGTCTGACCAATACCAGCCAGGAAAGCCAGCATGATCTTAGGCTTCATTAAGAGATACAGATTTAAGAAATAAGGAGGTGATAGCCTTGACCTATTTTGTCCTGGTTTGATCATGTCTAGAGCACGGTACAACATTCTAGGTATTACATTTCACAAAATATATTGACAAGTTGGAGAGCATCTAGATTCAACCTGAAAACCTTTGAGATCATGCTATATGTGGATCCATTGAAAACCTTCACCTTCACCAGGCCCTCATCAGCTCTAAACTAGACTATTGCAATAGCTGAATTAGTGTCTCTGAAACAAGTCTCTCTCCTCTCCAATCCATCTTCCACAAAGCTGTCAAACTGATTTTCCTAAAGCCCAGCTCTGATCATGTTACTCCTCAACCCAATAAACTCCAGAGGCTCCCTATTACCTCTTCAGTAAAATATAAAAGTCACCATTTGGCATTTAAAACCCTTCAAAACTTGACTGAAACCTAGTTTTCTAACCACATTATGGCATCACTTTCCTCCACACATTTTACACTTCAGCCAAATTGGCTTTCTTTTGCTTTTCCTCACTCATAATACTCCTCTTATGTCTATGCCTTGGCATAGGCTTTCTCCCATGCTTATAATGAACTCCCTCCTTCCCTCTGCTGCTTAGAATTCCTAGGTTCCTTCAAATATCAATCATTGGCCTTATCAGACTTTTCCTGATACAGGCACTAGAGCCTCCCCCGCAAAAAAATGCTTTCTATTAATATTTTTATTTGAATAAACTTATTTCAACCCATGTTATCTCCTCTGATATAATGTAATATCCTTAAGGATAGGGTCTGTTTCTTTTTTGGTATGTTTAACCCTCTAGCACTTAGTACAGTACCTTACACATGATAGGAATTTAATAAATACTTTTTGATTGACTGACTGAGGAATGTAGAAAGTTTAGCTTAAAGTCAGGAGATTTAGGATGGACAGGAAAACTGTTTTCAGGTATTTCTTTCTTTCTTTTTTCTTTTTTTGTTAAGTGACTTTCCCAGGGTCACACAGCTAGTAAGTGTCAAGTGTCTGAGGTTGGATTTGAACTCAGGTCCTCCTAAATCCAGGGCCAGTGCTTTATCCACTGAGCCACCTAGCTACCCCTGTTTTCAGGTATTTTAAAGGCTGTAATAAGAGGAATTTGATTTGTTCTATCAGTCCCAAGAAGTCACTTCTAAGAGCCATGGATAGAAGTAGGAAAGAGGCCAATTTAGATCTGAATTAAGAAAATATATCCCAATAACTAGAGCTGTCCAAAAGTGGAAATGGGATACTTTGAGAGGTGGTAGGCTCCTAATTAATGGAGATAGATCTTCAGGCAAAGGTTGGAGGATAACTTGGTGGGTATGCCATTGAGAAATTATGTTAAGTAGGAGATGGATTAGGTGAACTGAGAAGATTCTTCCAACTCTGTAACTCTATGATGCTATGAAATTCTATGAAATACTGTGATTTTTTTTCCTCTGGCTTAGTAAAGCAATGATTGTGCAACTGAAAAGCTAATATAAATTGTAGTTGCAACAAAGTACACCAAAGCCAAGAATGCAGGACCAGGTAGGAAGGAGCAAGGAAAGGTGATGAGTGTGTGTGGGGGGGCGGTATTTTATTTATCTAATTTTAACTTCCAGTTCATGATAAAACATACTGCTTGAAATACTCTCTCTGTGTGTGTGTCTCTCCATCTTTGTCTGTCTCCCTCTGTTTCTCTATCTCTCCATTTCTCTCTGTCTCTTTCATGCTCTTCCTCTGTCATTCTGTATCTCTCCCTCTTTCTCTATGTCTCTGTGTCTTTCTCTATGTATATATATACATGCACATGTAAATACACATATACACACATGTAAATATATAAATACATTGCTATTTTATGGCATGTACATGTACATAAATGCATGAATATGTGTATATTTATAAACATATGCAAGTGTATATATGCATACATATTTGTGTGTGTGGATATAAATGTGTTCCTATACGTAAACTATGTGCAGAATATAAACACGGTTTGTTTTCTGGAGAGATGAAATTTGTGGTGGGAAAAACTATTGCCCCAAAGGTTAAAAGGAATAGGCTGAGAGTTATTGCCCACTGGTAGTCACATTTTCAGCCCAAGAGCAATAGTTTTCCCTATTAAAGATTGACTTTGGTCTCTCTAATTCATCATACTCCTTTAAAAAGTCTCTTTTCCCTAAATGTGCTGTGGCGCTGGGCACTATATCTGACAGTCACTCACTTTCTTCAAGTGAGTGACTCGATAATTTCTCCATTCCAAGCCTCAACTCTAGTCAATATAAATGAGAGAAGGCTTTAAAAAGAAAAAGAGGAATGATTGCTGTCTTCTGTTCCCCAGTCATAACCCAGCTTCCACCTTCAGTCAAGTAATAAATAAAGCTACTACTGCCCCAAACTTACCTGAATCTTGCCAGTTGAAAATAACACTCAGCATTTATAAGGGACTTAGTCTCTTCAAAGTGGTTTATGATCATAAATTAGTTAATATGCTCAACTTCCCTGAAAGATTTTTTTTAACACACCTTGGTTTAAAGATGAGAAAGGGGTGACATGGATCAAAGTGAACTGGGTCAGACTTCCCTCCCAGTGTTGGAGGGGTTTAGGGGCAGCAGAGAGAAACATCTGGAGCAGATGGCGGAGGCAGTGGTACACCACACTCAGCCAAGGAGGTGTTTTCTCTTGCCCTTTGCCACTGTCATTTGCAAGCTGGGAAGGTTCTTCTTGATCCACAGCTGTTCCAGGATTCTCAGGTGCCTGCTTTGATCCATCAGCAAGTAGATTAAAGTCAATAACCTCTCTGCCTGGAGGAAGCCTTGACTCAAGATGCTGAGACCTTTGTAACCTCAAGGCTGCATTTGCTGTACTAAAGGTGAAGCCACTGAGGAATGTATAGAATTCAGAGGCTCAACCACTTAGTTCTGCTACCAGCTTGGAGTGTCTGGGCAAATACAAGACTAGATTTAACTCTGTGCAGCCCTAGAAATATCTGGGTGCCAGGAATTTTAGAAATAGCATCTGTATGCCATTTCATCATAATATTCACTTACTCACTTGCTCATCCATTCATTCAACAAGTAATTACTGGGCACTATGTATAAAGTACCATACTAGGTGGGAGGAATACAAAGTCAAAGCAAGGAGACCATGTCTTCAAAGAACTTCCTTTCATCTGGAGAGATGTAGCATTTAAATACGGAAATAAAGATAATATAAGGGAACAGAGTTCTAACAACTAGAGGAATCAGCAAAGTTTCCCTCAGGAGATAGCACCCTCATTTATATTTTTATCAATTTGTGTCTGATATTTGTTGTTTTTATTTAATTAGGAGTTTTTTGTTTCCCTTTCAAGACAGTATTTTGTCCATATAAATAGTTTTGCTTAATCTACTTTAAGTCCACTCTATTCCCACAGGCTCTCTTCCTGCAACTTCCAATACCCCTCCTCTCTTTCCCTAGTTTTAGAGTTTTATTTAATTTTTGGTTCCTTTTTCCTTTTTAGTTCTTTCTTTTTCTACTCACCTTTTGTTACTCTCTCTGGGAAGTGATTAATTAAAAATCTCTACTCTTTCTCCTCCCTTGCAGTTTCTTTTTGTTAATGGGTTTGGGTTTGGGTTGGCTTTATTTGTTTTTGTTTTTTGCTTTGCTACATTTTTTGAAGTTGATTTCATTACTTTATTCTCTTCATTGCTCCTCTTTCTGTCTCTTCCAAATATTTATTCTTTGATTCATAGTCTTTATACTTATTTTTCCTTCATTAGACTTTTTGTGGTCCTCAAAGAATTAAATCTTCTAAACTGCCATGTTTGAGTTCCCTCTTCTAAACAATTTCTGTCATCGCCTTGTAGAGGGTTCCCCTTAACTCTTTTTGTTCAGTTGTGCCTCACATGCATAAGTATCAATTCCATAGGTTTGTAATTAGGAAAAGGATTGCCTCATGAGCATAAAAGCTAAACAGGAAAAAGAAATCATGAGGTATATTAAAAGACTGAACTGTTGGAGGCAGCTAGGTGGCACAGTAGATAAAGCACCAGCCCTGGATTCAGGAGGACTTGAATCAAATCTGGACTCAGACACTTGACACTTACTAGCTGTGTGACCCTGGACAAGTCACTTAACCCTCTCTGCCCTGTAAAAAAATATTGAACTGTTTATATTCCTACATGGGAAGATAATACCTCTAACTCATAAGATCTTTCTCAGTATTAGGGCAGCTGAAAGGAATATAGTTGGAGGGCACTGGTGTGAATTGAATCAAAAGGGATGATATCTGTAAAGCATTTATTTTTTGTTTATCCTTGTTTTATGTGGGGCAGGCAGGGTGGGGTGGCCTACGTCTGGGGCCAGATTTGGACTTGGGGACTCCTGGGTCCAGGGCTAGGGCTTTGTCCACTTGTCACCTAGGTGACCCATGATGACATATTCAAAATAAAGTTAAGAGGTAAGGGGAATGCACTGAAAGAAATGTCAAGGGAGAGGTGGACTGGGAAAAAGTAGTTTACATAAAAGAAATGAGAAAAAGCTCATGGAGTGGAGGGAAAGATGGGAGAGGAGTGGGGGAGTGAGTTAACCTTACTTTCATCAGAATTGGCTCAAAGAGGGAATAACATACACACTCAAGTGGGTATAGTAATATATTGTGCTGTGAGGGAAAGTGGGAGGGGAAGGAGATGGGGGAAGTGGCAAAGGAAGGAAGGGCAGATTGAAGGAGGGGGCAGTAAAAAGCAAAACATTTTTGAGGAGGGATAGGATGAAGGAAGATAAGAAATACAGTGAATATCAAGGGGAGGGAATAGGATGGAGGGTAATATAGTAAGCAATAGTAACTGTAGGGGGCAGCTAGATGGCGCAGTGGATAAAGCACCGGCCCTGGATTCAGGAGCTACTGAGTTCAAATCCGGCCTCAGACACTTGACACTTACTAGCTGTGTGACTGTGGGCAAGTCACTTAACCCCCATTGCCTAAAGAAAAAAAATAGTAACTGTGAAAGAAATGATGAGCAGGATGATATCAGAAGGATGTATGAAAAATGCAAACCATCAACAGAGAAAGAACTGGTGGTATCTGAATACAGATTGAAGTATAATTTTATTTGTTAGCTCCTCTTTCTAAAGTTATTTTGTCTATTTTCTTTTACAACCTGACTAATGAGAAGATGTTTTGCATAATGTATGACTTATATTGAGTTGCTAGATTTCATAGGGAGGGACAAGGAGGGAGAGAAGAAGAAAATTTAGAACAAAAAGTTTTTAAAAAATCAATGTGAAAAGTAATGATGAGTAGGAGGAGTTCAGAGAAACCTGGAAGGACTTACATGGACTGATGCTGACTGAGAGGAGCAGGACCAGAAGAACATTGTACACAGTTACAACAACATTGTGTGATGAACAATGGTGATAGACTTGGATTTTTTAGCAATGCAATGGTCAAAAACAATTTTAAAGAACTTCATGATAGAAAATGTTCTCAACATCCAGAAAAAAGAACTGTGGTTTACGAACACAGATTGAACCATACTAGTTCTACTTTAGGGCTTTTTTTCCCTTCTTTTTTTTCCCTTTTTTTTTCCCTTCATTTTTCTCTTGTACTCTGACTCTTCTTTCACAATATGACTAATGAATAAATATGTTTAATGTAATTGCACATATATAACATATATTAGATTGCTTTCTGTCTTGGGGAGGAGAGAAGGAAGGGAGGGTGGGAGAAAAATTTGGAACTAAAAATCCTGTGAAAACAAATGTTGAAAACTATCCTTATATGTAATTGGAAAATAATAAAATACTGAACTATTAAAAAAAGTATTGCCTCATGGTAGAAATTTCCCTACATACCAAATCATGCAGTTCACTTCTAGTCTTTGCCCTCCCCATTATCATTTCCTTTCCCATTTGCTATGTAATCTCCTCCTCTCTGGGGACATGCCCAGCCATCCTTCTAGATACCAACTCCCCTGCAGCTACTCTGATTTCCCCTCTCCTGAGGCAGGTTGTTATCTATAGAGGCACAATGGTCTCAGAGGAAGTTTTCTACCTGTGCATCAAATCCCTACATTGTGAGGTCTCCATTTTTCGCTGAAGAAAATATCTCTTTCCACCACAGGAGAGTTCTTTAGTGGGACCTCTTCCCACCATTGAGTTAAGTTCTCCTCCCCCCTCCCTGCTTCAATCCTGCCCTTTGCCACCCCATGCCTTCTCTTTTGGCCCCTCTTTTTGTTGAAATACTACAGTAGTTTTACCTTCATTGGTTATCATGTATTCCATTCTACCTTCCATCTTTCATCTCCCTTTTATGAACCCTCTAATTCTATAATTTAGTTCCATTGATTCACCCGTAATGAAAGAAAGATTGTGGGGTTTATTCCAAAGGGGTTTCAGCTCTGTTCCTCTAAATTTTACCCTCAATGTCCTGATTTGTCTCTTAAATTATTTTGGAATTTCCTGCTCTCGCTCCCTGCTGTTTTAGGAATCCACAGGATTTTGCACTGGTTCATATTCCCTTATCTTGCATTTATTTATTTATTGTTAATAGAATTATAATTATAAAAATTATCCTCTACTATCTCTTTCTCTTTCCATAGAATCCATTTTCATCTTTATTCTTTTGTATAATTTTTGGCATAATTTTAGAAACACATTTTAGTGCTACTTCTGTTGTTCTTTTATGTTTTAGCCACATACATGGCTTTCTCATTCTAGTTTTTTTAATACACTCTAAAGATGAGGTAATTTATTTTATTTTTACTTTCATTTGTAGTTACATTTGTTTTAATGTATTATATTTTTGTTTTTTTGAGTGTTTGTGTGTCAAATCATTTGGTCACACTTCTTTTATTTTGTAGTAATACTTTAAAATGTTTCTTATTGAACAGCCTTCTTTTTTCACTTATGATTAAACTCAAGTTTGCAGTGTATGTTATTTTGAGTTGATTAGCTTTTTGGCATATATTATTCCTTTCTTCTGTATGGTTTTTGATGGAAGCAGAGTAGTCTTGTGCTATTTGAATTTCCTTCTCTTAATATTTGAAGGTTGTTTTTTAAACCTGTTTCCTAGCAGAATTTCTTTTTTGTCATTGGAATCATTACATTTTATCCCTAAGTATCTATATATTTGAAACATAGTTTTGATTGTTTTTCTGAAGCCAATGTGTAGATTCTTTCCATTGGTGCTTACTTTGTATATTCAGGCAGCTTACTTTGTATATTCAGGTTGCCAGGAGAAATATGAACAATCTCAGTTATACAGATGATAACATTCTGATCACGGAAAGTGAAGACTTAAGAAGCCTCTTGATGAAGGTGCAAGAGATGAGTGTAAAAGCTGGCCTGAAGCTTAACATTTTAAAAAATACCAAACTAAGATCTTGGTTAGTTCTCCCATTATCCTTTGGCAAATAGAGGAAGAAGAAATGATAGCAGTGTCAAATATTATATTCTTGGGTTCAGAGATGACTGCAGATAGCAACTGCAGTCATGAAATTAAAAGATGCTTGCTCCATGGGGGGAAAACTGTGATAAATGTGGACAGTACATGGAAAAAGTGGAGGCATCACTTTGCTGACAAAGGTCCATAGAGTCAAAGCTATGGTTTTTCCGGTAGTAATGTATGGCTTTGAGAGCTGGACTATAAGGAAAGCTGAGCACCATAGAACTGATGCTTTTGAGTTAAGGTGTTGGAGAAAACTTTTGAGAGTCCCTTGGACATCAAGGAGACCAAATCAGTCAGTACTTAAAGAAATTAATTCAGATTATTCACTGGAAGGTCAAATACTGAACCTGAAAATTAAATGTTTTGGCCACATAATGAGAAGAGAGGACTCAATGGAAAAGACACTAATGCTGTGAACAATTGAAGATAGAAGGAAAACGGGATGGCAGAGGATGAAATGGATAGATGGTGTCATGAAACATGAACTTGGACAACTTTGAGAGACAGTGGAGCATAGAAGAGCCTGGCATACTATGGTCCATAGGGTCATGAAGAGTCAGACATGACAATGATTGAAGAACAATAGCTTGTATAGTCAGAAGTTCTGGGAATTTTCTTGTATTATTTCTTGACTTTTGATGTTCAGGTTTAATGAATTTTCATGTTCTTCTGAAAAGCCTATGATCTTTAAGTTATCTTTAAGCATACTCTCTTTGAGATCAATATGTTCTGCTTTAATAGAGATCATGTAGTCTTTTGATGTTATTGCTTTTTTCTTCTGTTCTTCCCCTATGTCCTTCACTTCGGTATATTTGTTGTTTTCTCTTTCACTCCCTTGGAGAGTTTAGATACCATAGGTTCTATTCTACTAATTATTTCTTCTATGAAAGTCATAAATTCTACTCTGTTCTCATCTAAATTCTACTCTAAATGTAATTCCCTCCTTGAACCATTTTGGAATATCCCACTCTCTTGGGAATTCACAGAATTCTGTATTTTATCAGCTATTAGTGCAATTTTCTTTGTCTTACAATATATATTTTTTGCAATATTTAGTTATCTTCTTACTCATCTTCTCTTCTCATTTTAGTATTTTTCCCATTGATTTACCGTGAGTGGATCCCAAAACACAAGGTCAGTTTGCACCTATTGCCAAAGCTAGGCCAGTGGTGCTGAAGGATAATTTTAAGAGTGTGTTTTTCACTATTAATTTATAATTCTGTTACCTTATCAGGCTTGGTTTCTTATCCCATGGAGACAGTTATAATTGCACTACTTTGGTGGCATAATTCCTTTTGGGGAAGGGTATTTTGAAGATTAATGGGAACTGAAGAAAATGTCTAATCCTCCATATTGTACCCTTGGTCTGATTCTATGTTCTTAGTCACCACTATTATGTTGTACTGGCGGCAACTTTTACTGAACTCATAGACAAACATTATTGGCTAAAATGTTCAGAGATAACATGGATCCAATCCCCTGACCCTCAAAGTGAAGTGAGTGAAAGTATATGGAGTTTTAGTAAAGCAAAGTGCTGTGAAATTATTAAGTCAATGTGTGGTTAGCATCCTATATGAAATGTATCTTGCTTTGAGAGCTGGTCAAACCCAATTAGAAAATACATTTTCTATTAGCAAGGCAGCTCTTCCTACCCCCCATTCATTCTATCAAAGTCTCTAACTCTAAATGTTATCCAAAGTTCTTGGAAATCTTCTACCTGTCATCTCCACTTCCTGATGCCTATCCTCCAGCTTCCACTTATGACTGGAAAACCAGTCTCCCACCCCTTTGACCGTAGGCTTGGACTGATGAGTATTCTCCTTAACTTTCATGTTCTCAAGCCTCCCGTGTCACTTCATGGCCATTTCTATGCCATCATGTCAGCACCCTACCTTCCTCTTCCTCCTACAGTACCTTTCATATCCTCTCCACTTTCCTGTACTAGCTCTGAGAATAGCAAATGAACATTTCCACGCCTAGAAAGGATATTTCAATCAGTTTCTCCCCTATTGCTACAATTACCAATCCCTCAGATTTCCTTATCCAAAACATTCTTCCTTGTTCTCTCTTCCTCTTTATATACAGTATCTTGTCTTAATAGAATGAAAACACCTTAAGGGTAGGAACTGTCTTCCTTACTTGTATTTATATAACCATCACTTAGCAAAATGCTTGAGACATAGTAAAAACTTAATTTGTTTTCATTCATTCATTCATTTGGGATGTGGAACATGACACAACTTCTAGAAAATCATTGTTTAAAGAGTCAAAACCTTATAAATTACAAGGCAATTTCTGTTTCCACTAACCATGTAACTATGTGCCTTCTAGAATTTTCTCGGACTCCTCCCTAAACAAATAGTACTTTCAATACCCTATAATGATATCCCTATCTATTCACCTCATCTCTTTTTAACAGAAACTATTATAATCTTTTAACTATTCTTCCTGCTTCCAGTCTAACTTCTCCCCAATTTATTCTTTTTTTAATTAATAAAGTATTTTATTTTTTTCCCATTACATGTAAAGATAGTTCTCAACTTTTGTTTATAAAAGCTTTCCAATTTCAAATTTTTCTCCCCCCCTCCCCTAGACAGCAGGTAATCTGATATAGGTTTCATATATATATATATATGTTATATATATGCACATATACATACATATATATACATATATATATGTATACACACATACACATAATAACATTAATCCTATTTCTGTATTAGTCATGTTATAAGAGAAAAATCAGAGCAATGATGAAAAACCTCAAAATAGAAACAACAACAGCACCAAAAACAAAAGAAATAGTATGATTCATTCAGCATCTATACTCCACAGTTCTTTTTTTTTTTCCCCTTGGATTTAGAGATCCTCTTCTATCATGAGTTCCCTGGAACTCTTCTGTACCATTGCATTGCTGAGAAGAATATAGTCCATCACAGTAGATCAACACTCAATGTTGATGATACTGTGTACAATGTTCTTCTGGTTCTGCTCATCTCACTCATCATCAGCCCACGCAAGACCCTCCAGGTTTCTTTGAACTCCTCCTGCTCATTGTTTCTTAAAGAACAATAGTATTCCATTGTATTCATATACCACAACTTATCTCCCCATTCCCGAATTGATGGGCATCCCCTCAACTTCCAATTCCTTGCTACCACATAAAGAGAAGCTATAAATATTTTTTTACATGTGTGTCCCTTTCCCCTTTCCATGATTTCTTTGGGGAAAAGACCCCAAAGTGGTATTGCTGGGTCAAAGGGTATGGACAGCTTTATTGACCTTTGGGCATAATTCCAAATTGCTCTCCAGAAAGGCTGGATCAGTTCACAGCTCCACCAACAATGCATTAGTGTTCCAATTTTCCCACAGCTTCTCCAACATTTATTATTTTCCTTTTGTGTCATTTTAGCCAATTTGATAGGGGTCAGGTGGTACCTCAGAGTTGTTTTAATTTGCATCTGTCTAATCATTAGAGATTTAGAGCATTTTTTCATATGGGAATAGATAGCTTTACTTTCTTCATCAGAAAACTGCCTGTTCATATCCTTTGACCATTTCTCAATTGGGGAAAGACTTGGATTCTTATAAATTTTATTTAGTTCCCTATATATTTTAGAGATGAGGCCTTTATCAGAAGTACTGGCCATAAAAATTGTTTCCCAGCTTTCTGCCTCCCTTCTAATTTTGGATGCATTGCTTCTGTTTGTACAAAAAAATTTTAATTTAATGTAATCAAAATCATCCATTTTGCATTTTATAATATACTCTATCTCTTGTTTGGTCATAAACTGTTTTCCTTCCCAAAGATCTGATAGGTAGACTATTCCTTTCTCTCCTAATTTACCTATGGTATCACCTCTTATGTCTAAATCGTGTATCCATTTCGACCTTATTTTAGTATAAGGTGTAAGATGTTGGTCTATGCCTGATTTCTGCCATACTGTCTTCCAGTTTTCCTAGCAGTTTTTGTCAAAAACTGAGTTCCTATCCCAGAAGCTGGAGTCTTTGGGTTTAGCAAACACTACATTACTAGTGTCATTTACTACTGCATTTCCTGTGCCTAGCCTATTCCATTGATCTACCACTCTATTTTTTAGCCAGTACCAGATAGTTTTGATGACTGCCGCTTTATAGTAAAGTTCCAGGTTTGGTACTGCTAACCCACCTTCCTGTGAATTTTTTTTTATTATTTCCCTGGATATTCTTGATTTTTTTTGTTTTTCCAGATGAATTTTGTTATTATTTTTTCTAGCTCTATCAAATAATTTTTAGGTAGTCTGATTGGTATGTCACTGAATAAGTAAATTAATTTAGGCAGTATTGTCATTTTTACTATATTAGCTCTGCCTATCCAGGAGCAATTGATATCTTTCCAATTATTTAGATCTGATTTGATTTGTGTGAAGAGTGTTTGGTAGTTGTGTTCATAGAGTTCCTGGGTTTGTCTTGGCAAGAAGACTCCCAAGTATTTTATATTATCTACCATTACTTTAAATGGAATTTCTCTTTCTATCTCTTGCTGCTGGACTTTGTAGGTCATGTATAGAAATGCTGATGATTTATGTGGATTTATTTTATATCCTGCTACTTTGCTAAAGTTGTTAATTGTTTCAAGTAATTTTTCAGTTGATTCTCTAGGATTCTCTAAGTATAACATCATATCATCTGCAAAGAGTGATAGTTCTGTTTCCTCCTTGCCTATTCTAATTCCTTTAATTCCTTTCTCTTCTCTGATTGCTAAAGCTAACATTTCTAGGACAATATTAAATAATAGGGGTGATAATGGACATCCCCATTTCACCCCTGATCTTATTGGGAAGGCCTCTAATTTATCTCCATTGCATATAATACTTGCTGATGGTTTTAGGTAGACACTGTTTATTATTTTAAGGAAAGCTCCCCCTATTCCTAAACTCTCTAGTGTTTTTATTAGGAATGGGTGCTGTATTTTGTCAAAAGCTTTCTCTGCATCTATTGAGATAATCATATGATTTTGGTTGGTTTTCTTATTGATGTAGTTAATTATGTTAATAGATTCCCTAAGGTTGAACCAGTCCTGCATTCCTGGTATAAATCCTACCTGGTCATAGTGTATTATCCTGGTGATCACTTGCTGTAATCTCCTTGCTAATATCTTATTTAATATTTTAGCATCAATATTCATTAGGGAGGGGCAGCTAGGTGGCACAGTGGATAGAGCACCGGCCCTGGAGTCAGGAGTACCTGAGTTCAAATCCGGCCTCAGACACTTAACACTTATTAGCTGTGTGACCCTGGGCAAGTCAGTTAACCCCAATTGCCTCACTAAAAAAAAAAAAAAAAAAAGAAAAGAAAAAGAAAAAAAATATTCATTAGGGAAATTGGTCTATAATTTTCTTTCTCTGTTTTTGCTCTGCCTGGTTTTGGTATCACCACCATATTTGTGTCATAAAACGAATTTGGTAGAACTCCTTCACCTATTTTTCCAAATAATTTGTATAATATTGGAATTAATTGTTCTTCAAATGTTTGGTAAAATTCACCTGTAAACCCATCTGGCCCTGGGGATTTTTTCTTAGGGAGTTTATTAATGGCTTGTTCAATTTCTTTTTCTAATGTGGATTTATTTAAGGATTTTATTTCCTCTTCAGTTAACCTGGGCAGTTTGTATTTTTGTAAATATTCATCCATTTCATTTAGATTGTCAAATTTATTGGCATACAGTTGGGAAAAATAATTCCTAATTATTGATTTAATTTCCACTTCATTGGTGGTAACATCACCCTTTTCATTTTTGATACTGGTAATTTGGTTTTCTTCTTTCTTTTTTTTAATCAAATTAACCAAGATTTTATCTATTTTATTGTTTTTTTCATAAAACCAGCTCTTAGTTTTATTGATTAATTCTATAGTTTTTTTGCTTTAAATTTTATTAATTTCTCCTTTAATTTTCAGGATCTCTAGTTTAGTATCTAATTGGGGATTTCTAATTTGTTCTTTTTCTAGCTTTTTAAGTTGCATGCCCAATTCATTAATCTCCTCTTTCTCTTTTTTATTCATGCAAGGATTTAGAGCTATAAAATGTCCCCTAAGTACTGCTTTGGCTGCATCCCATAGATTTTGGTATATTGTCTCATTATTGTCATTGTCTTTGATATAGTTACTGATTGTTTCTATGATTTCAATTGATTTTCATTCTACTTTTCCCTGGCTCTTTCTTACATGTAATTTTTATTGCATCATGATCTGAGAAGGATGCATTTACTATTTCTGCCTTTCTACATTTGACTGTGAAATTTTTGTGCCCTAATACATGGTCAATTTTTGAAAATGTGCCATGTACTGCTGAGAAAAATGTATATTCCTTTCTATCCCCATTCAATTTTCTCCAGACATCTATCATGTCTAAATTTTCTAGTAATCTATTCACCTCTTTCACTTCTTTCTTATTTATTTTTCAGCTAGATTTATCGAATTCTGAGAGGGGAGATTCAGATCCCCCACTAGTATAGTATTACTGTCTAATTCCTCTTGTAACTCATTTAACTTCCCCTCTAAGAGTTTGGATGCTATACCACTTGGCATATACATATTTAATATTGATATTAACTCATTATCTATAGTACCTTTTAGCAAGATGTAATTTACTTCCTTATCTCTTTTAATGACATCTATTTTTGCCTGCCCTTTGTCTGAGATAACGATTGCTACCCCTGCTTTTTTTACTTTAGCTGAAGCACAATATATTCTGCTCCAGCCTTTTACCTTTACTCTTTGTGTATCTCTCTGCTTCAAATGTGTTTCTTGTAAACAGCATATTGTAGGATTCTGGTTTTTAATCCACTCTGCAATTCATTTCTGTTTTATAGCAGAGTTCATCACATTCACATTCACAGTTATTATTACTGACTGTCTATTCCCCTCCATTATATTTACACCCTTTGTACTTTTCCCCGCTTCTTTCACCCTATTCCTAGTCACCCACCTTTTCCTTCTTACCCCTGCCTCCCCCAATCTGCCCTCCCTTTTTATCACCCCCCTCTCTTTTCTTTACCCTTTTCTCCCTTGCTTTTCCCCCCCTTCTATCAGTCCCCCAACTTTCCCTTCCCCTTTTGCTTCCCTGAAGTGTGAGCTAAGTTTCTTTATCCCAGTGAACGTATATGTTATTCTCTCTTTGAATCAAATCTAATGAAAGTAAGGTTGAAACAATGTTCACCCCTCCTTTCTTTCCCTCTATTGTAATAGGTGTTTTTTTTCCACCTCTTCATATGATATAATTCACCCCATTCCACCTCCCCTTTCCTCTCCTCCCCATAGACTCCCTTTTTAACCCCTTAGTTTTCTTTGTATCATCACATCAAAGAAAATTGATATTTATACCCTCTGTGTAAAATGCTTCTCTCTGCCCAAATACATTTACAGTTCTTAAGAGTTATGAGTATTATCTTCCCATGTAGGGATATAAACAGTTTAACCTAATTGAGTAACCATTTTTCCCCTCTGTTTACCTTTTTAAACTTCTCTTGAGTCTTGTATGTTAAGATTGAATTTTCTATTCAGTTCTGGTCTTTTCACCAGGAATGATTGAAATTCCCCAATGTCATTAAATGTCCATCTTTTCCCCTGAAAGAGAATGCCCATTTTTGCTGGGTAATAGATTCTTGGCTGCAATCCAAGCTCCTTTGCCTTCCAGAATATCATATTCCAAGCCTTGCGGTCCTTTAATATTGAAGCTGCCAGGTCCTGAGCAATCCTGACTGTGGCTCCATGATATTTAAATTGCTTCTTTCTGGCTGCTCGGAGTATTTTCTCCTTCACCTGATAATTCTGGAATTTGGCTACAATATTCCTTGGAGTTTTCCTTTTGGGGTCTCTTTCAGGAGGTGATTGGTGGATTCTTTCAATGATGATTTTATCCTCTGATTCTATGATATCAGGCCAGTTCTCCTTAATAATTTCCTGGAGTATAGTGTCTAGATTATTTTTCTGGTCATGGCTTTCAGGCAGTCCAATGATTCTCAAATTGTCTCTCCTTGATCTGTTTTCCAGATCAGTTGTCTTTCCAATGAGGTATTTCACATTTTCTTCTATTTTTTCATTCTTTTGATTCTGCTTGACTGATTCCCGGTGTCTCATGGATTCCTTATCTTCCAATTGTCCAATTTTAATTTTTAAGGCATTGTTTTCTTTAATGAGATTATGCACCTTTTTTTCCATTTGGCCAGATGAATTTTTTAAGGCATTGTTTTCTTCAATGAGATTATGCACCTTTTTTTTCCATTTGGCCAGATGAATTTTTTAAGGAATTGTTTACTGCAGTCAATCTTTGTGCTTCCTTTTCCAAGCTGCTGATTCTTTTTTCATAGTTTTCTTGTTTTGCTTTCATTTCTCTCCCCATTTTTTCTTCTATCTCTCTCAATTGATTTTTGAAATCCTTTTTGAGCTCTTCCAGGAAGGCTTTTTGTTCTTGAGACCAATTCACCTTCCCTCGTGAGGCGTCACATGTAGACAATTTGAGGGTATTATCCTCATCTGAGTTTGTGTTGGCTTCTTCCCTATTGATACAGAAGCTCTCAATGGAGAGGGCTCTTTTTTGCTTCTTACTCATTATTGCAACTTATTTATTTATTTTTTAAGTTGAGGTCTGCTCTGGGCGTACCAGGGTCCTTGTTTTGGGCTTCTTGTGCAGGGGTATAGGTGCTGTGTGACTGGCTTTTTACTCTGAGGCCTTTATAGTGTGTGCAGTTCACCACCCTGCACTTCCTGTCTAAGTGCGCTGCGTCTGTGTGCCTGGTCGCACCTATCCTGTTCATGGCCCTACCGCTGGCAACTTGTCCTCTCGGCTGGTGCAGGTAGGTTTTTCCACTGTCCTTCTTGGCCACCAGATTTTTTGAGCCAGGTTCCAGGGGCCTCAGTTGGTCGGCTGTGGCCTGTTGCTCCCGCTGACTTGCCCCAATCCCCTCGGTGCTGGGCTGCTGCCCTGCACTGGGCCTCTCCCTCTCTTTTGCCCGAGTCAGACTGACCTTTTCCTGATGTCTTCTAAATTCTGGTTGGAAGACTGTGTTTCTTTGTCTCTTTGCAGATTCTTTAGTTTCAGAATCTGTCCAGATGCTTGATTTAATGTTCTTTTTGAGGGAACAGAAGGAGAGCTCAGGCAGCTTGCTGTTTCCTCTCCACCATCTTGGCTCCACCCCCAATTTATTCTTCATACACTGCTTTATGAATGATCTTCTTAATACATAACTGCAATCTTTCCCCATCTCTTCTAAAAAAATTAATTATTGACTACTAATTGCTTCTAAAGCATATATTCTTTTTTGGTGGGGCAATGAGAATTAAGTGACTTGCCCGGGGTCACACAGCTAGTGTTTCAAGTGTCTGAGGCCAGATTTGAACTCAGGTTACAGCAGAGATTCTTTATCTTGACATTCAAGGCTTTCCATAATCTGCCTCCAACCTACCTTTTTGACCTTATTTCATAGTACTCACACTATGATTTAAAGCTGGAAGGGATCTTTGGAGATAATCTATTCCAATTTCCTCATTTTACAGATGCAAAAACTCAACATAACACAAGTAGTAAATGGCAGAGTGGGGATCTGAATTCAGGTCCTCTGACTTCAAAATCCAATACTCTTTCCTCCATGCCACTCCATGTTCTGCTTTCCAAAATATTTGGTTTACCCAAAATATTATATTCAATACATTTTTCCTGCCCTGGCCTCTCATGTCTCTGTGTCTTTGCTCACATTATTCCCTGTAGCTACAATTTCTCCTAAAATGTATTTCCTTCTGAAAGTGGCTGTGGTTATTCACAGGCCAGGCAGGCTGAGAAGAAGCCCAATCACACCCTGGGACACACTGTAGCTCAAACAGTGTGTCCTGGAAGCAGTGCTACACTTTAAGAAGGAGTTAAAAGCCAAGAAATAGTAAGCCAGAATGAGTAGGCAGAGAAAGCAGAAGACTATTGAAAACTTCTTTGGGGGAAAGGTAGACGACAATACAACCTCAGAAGAAGAAGATAATAACAGGGTAAGAGCTCCAACATTCAAAGCTTCCAAGCAAAATATAGACTGGTCTCAGGCCATGGAAGCTCTCAAAAGGGACTTTGAAGAGAAAATAGGAGAGAGATAAGAAAGATGTAGAGATGGGGAGGAAAGAAAGGAAATAGAAATGAGAGCAATGCAAGAGAGTCATGAGAAAAAAGTCAACAGTTTGAAAAGCCAAATGGAAAAGATTAAAAAGCTGTATGATGAAAATAATTGCCTAAGAATTAGGATTGAACAAATGGAAGCTGGTGACCTTATGAGAAACCAAGACACAGTAAAGCAAATCCAATTGAATGAAAAAATAGAGGGCAATGTGAAATATCTTCTTGGAAAAACAGCTGACCTGGAAAATAAATCTAGGAGAGATCATTTGAAAATCATTGGACTACCTGAAAACCATGACCAAAACAGGAGCTTAGACACCATCCTCCAAGAGATTGTGAGGGAAAATTGTCCTGATATTCTAGAAGCAGAAGCTAAAATAGAAATTGAAAGAATCCACTGATCACCTCCTGAAAGAGATCCCAAAAAGAAAACTTCCAGGAATATTATAGCCAAATTCCAGAACTCCCAGGTCAAGGAGAAAATATTGCAAGCAGCTAGAAAATAGGAATTCAAGTACTGTGGAGCTCCAATAATGATAAAGCAAGATCTAGCAGCTTCTATATTAAAGGATGAAAGGGCAAAGGAACTGGGACTACAGCCAAAAATCACGTATCCTGCAAAACTAAGAATAATCTTTCAGTGGAAAAAATGGAATTTCAATGGGAAAGAGGATTTTCAGTCATTTGTGATGAAAAAACCTGAACTGAATGAAAAATTTGACTTTCAAATACAAGACCCTGGAGAGGCATAAAAAGGTAAACAGGAAAAAGACTTCATGAGGGATATTAAACGATCTAACTGTGAACATTCCTACATGGGAAGATAATACTTTGAACTCTTAAGAACTATCTCAGTAAGGAATTCACAGAAGACACAGGTCTGAACTGAATATAAAGGGATGATATCTGTAAAGCATTTATGTTTTGTTCTTTGTGGGGCAGACAGGGTGCGGTGTCTTATGTCTGGGGCCACATTTGGGCTTGGGGCCTCCTGTGTCCAGGGCTGGTGTTTCGTCTACTGTGCCACCTAACCAACCCATGATTACATCTTTAAAATAGGGTTGAGGTGTAGGAGAAATAGACTGGGGGAGGGGGAAGGGGAGAGATGGTCTGGGGAGAGGTAGTTCACATGAAGGAAACAAGAAAAAAGCTTATGGAGGGGAGGGGACAAGGGGGAAGGAGTTGGGCAGTGAGTGAATCTTAATATCATCAGAATTGGCTCAAAGAAGGACTAACATACATACTCAAGTAGGTATAGTAATATATTTTTGCACTGAGGGAGGGGAGGGAGATGGGGGCGAGGGGAAGGAGGGAAGGGCAGATTGGGGGAGAGAGAAGTAAAAAGCAAAACACTTTTGAGGAATGTGAAGATGTTCTGCATTACTGCACAAGTATGATATATTGAATTGCTTGATTTCATAAGGAGGGTTGAGGAAGGAGGGAGGAAGAAAAATTTAGAACACAGAATTAGCTCAAAGACCTTAATCCCATCAGAGTGGGCTCATAGAAGGAATAACATTCACATCCAATTGGGAGGAGTAATCTATTTAACCCTACAGGAAAGTAGGAGGGGAAGAGGATAAGGAAGGAAGGAAGGGTGAAAAAAGGGAGTGCAGAGCGGGGAAGGGGTCGGTCAAAAGTAAAACACTTTTAAGGAGGAATAGGTTAAAAGAAGACAGAAAATAGAGTAAATATCATGGGAAATGAATAGGATAGAGAAAAATAGTTATGATGATTGATTATAATGGCAAAACGTATGGTACCTACTTTGCTGGGCTATTATGAAGAAAATTCTCCGTCAAGTTTAAGGTACTATATACAGGTTATGAGGAACAGGATACTATCAGAAAAACCTGGAAAGACTTACATGAACTGAAGCAGAGTGAAATGTACTATATACAAAATAACAGCAATAGTGTAAGATGATCTGCTGGGAAGTATGTGGTTATTTTCAGCAAGGCAATGATCCATTATAACCCTGAAGGACTTATGAAAATAGCAACCCATCTATAGAGAAAGAACTGATGGTATCTGAAAACAGATGGAAACACATTTTTTATTTATTTATTTTTTCCTCTGAAAATTCCTTAATCTGAAGTTTTGGGGTTTTTGGACTGTTTTCTCTCACAACCTAACTAATGTGGGAATGTTTTCCATGACTACTCATGTATAACTTATTTTGAATTGCTTGAGTTCTTGTGGGTGGGGGGTGGGAAGGGAGGGAGGAAGAGAAGTTGGAACACAAAGTTTTTAAAAATTGATGTTAAAATTTGTTTCTACATATATTTTGGAAAATAAAATTCTATTCAAGAAGTTAAATAAATAAATAAATAAACTAAAAAAACCCATATTTCTCAGTATAGCTAGTACCAAACATTTGCAGATGGCATTCTTGGATAGGTAAATCCAAATCATGAGATAAAATTCTAAATCAGATAATGATTTTAATTCATCAAGCACCTACTATGTGTAATGCCTTGTATTAGGTGCTAAGGAAACCAAAAAAATGTATTTCCTTCTACCAAAGTAAAACTCTTTCTTAAAGTCATAATGCAAGTGCTACCTCTTCCATGAAGCCTTCCCTATCATCTTCACTCAGGTGAAAGATCACTAGTATCCATAGTAGTACCTCACCCTCAGGAACATTCAATAATGTTTTTGGAAGTAATGAATGAATGCATAAATATGTGAATATCTGACCACTTCACCCCTTTCTAAATCAATTTGTTACTTCTTGGGTTATTGTTCAATCATAAATCTGCTACTGTTGATACAACATGTATAGTTGAGCAGTATTGGGGAATAGGGAGAGACTCTCCATTTAATTGGTGTCAACCTGAGAGAGGAGATTTTTTTTTTAGTGAGGTAATTGGGGTTAAGTGACTTGCCCAGGGTCACACAGCTAGTAAGTGTTAAGTGTCTGAGGACAGATTTGAACTCAGGTACTCCTGACTCCAGGGCCGGTGCTCTATCCACTGCGCCACCTAGCTGCCCAGGAGATAAATTCTTAGTGCATTACTTAGATTGCTGTATTATTTATTTTAAACAAATGAACCCTAGGTATATAAAACATAAAAACTCAAGTTTCCTCATAATAGTTGATTAGGGTGGTAGCAGGATCACGACAACTCCATGCAAGCTATTTTGACAGCCTTACATTGGCATAACTTAGAGGATTTCATGTTCCAGCTAGACAGGTATGTCATGATTGCAGCCCATACATGTTTTACATTCCCAAGATACCACCCCCCCCATACACACACACACACACACACACACACATACACACACACACACTAAGTTTCTTTATACCTGAGATGAATTGCCAGTGTCCAGCATGCAAATATGAAAAAGGAATAGTCAAAACTTGATTTGATTCCTAAGTAGACTTTTTTCACATCAGTTCTCAGTCATCCCCCTGGTTCATATGTCTCCTGGAAATGGATCAATTTCAAACAGTCATCAGTGGCTACCACAAATGCCTTTCCCACTTTTCTCAATGAAGTTCCTTCCCCAGATTGATTTTTGGTTGTATTTATTCTGTGCTCAGCAGGATATTCCAAGCTTATTCACCTAAAAGAAAGGATCAGATAGGCATGTATGAAATGTGAGATATGACTATTATCTGTAATCTATGCATAATACAGATAAAACTGTTCTATACTGTTGCGGCTTTCAATGGAAATTTTTGCATCTTATTATCCATAGTTAAACCAGGTCTGCCTATTTATGCAGAATGTGAAATTTCCAAAAAGATTCCCAAATATTAGATATGTCCAGAGTGATTTGTTCCACCATCAGAGAGAAGAATATCAACACTATGATGTGATGCAAAGAGTCAAGGATTTAGAGTCAGGGGTATGAATTCAAATCCCAATTCTACTAATTATTACTTCTGTGACTTTGGGCAAATTATTTCACTTCTCTGGGCATGCCTCAGTTTACTTTAAAATGAAGGATTTGGACTAGATAATCTTTAAATCCTCTAGTATCTCTAAATTCTATGACCCCAAGGATGATGGCAAAATTCCTCAAAAGATATCTTAGATGCATTCATCAAAAAGCAGTGTCATGTCATTGAAAGGCATTATATTTGTGAGTCACTCTAACTCAGAGTCTGGGCTCTACTACTTACCAGCAATGTGACTTGGAGCCTATCATTTGACTTTTGGAGCCTCAGTTTCTTCAAATATAAACTGGAGCAATAATTTTCACAAGACTGATATGAGAAACAAATGACACATTGATGAATCAATAAGTATATATTAAGAAGGCATACAGGAGGCAGCTAGGTGGTGCAGTGGATAAAGCACCAGCCCTCAAATCTGGCCTCATACACATGACACTTACTAGATGTGTGACCCTGGGCAAGTCACTTAACCCTCAGTCCCCCTGCCCCCCCCCAAAAAAAAGGGATACAGTGTGTGTTAAGCCCTGGGGATATAAATTTTAAAAAGAAGTCAGCCCCTAACCTGAGGAAGCATTCATTCCACTGAAGCATACAGTTTGTTTATAGATAAGTAAATGCTATATACAAATGCCATATATGTACAAAAATATATCTGTACCTATAAAGTAAGTAGTATATGTATATATAGATATGTGCATATATACATATACATGTAAAGTTATGTGGGAGGCAATGAGGTAATAACAATTATAGCAATCAGGAAGGGACTCTTGAAAATATCAGTTCTTTGTGACCTTATACAAATCATTTCACATGAGTGAGTGTTGGTTTTGTCTTTAAAATGGAAATAAAACTCATACTATCTATCTCTTTGCATTATAGTGAGGAAATCAATTTCTAAATCTTAAAGTACTATAGAAATAAGTACTATGGAAATTTTTACTGTTAGCATGACCATAATAACCATCATCATCATCATTAATTTTTTCTTTCAATTTCCTACGTATCCTTTTACTACAAAGGACCATTGTAGACTGGAGTCTCTAAAGAACCAATTGATTTTATCTCCAAATATAATGATCTAAACTATGTCTGGGTCACTCCTTCCTCTCACTTGGAGCCCTTCTAATAAGTCTCATAGCAACAGAAAAGGGAGACTGAGGAATGAAATTAAATTGAGATCCCTAGCCTATTCAAGAAAGTCACATAGCTCATATAGACTCCTAACAGAGTTTCATCTGGAATTATGAATACCTTGTTAGCTAGAATTCATGATGTGGGGTTATCTCCTTCCAGGAGAGCCATAGGCCAGATGGAAGAGAAGCAGTAGATAAATCAGCATCTCTTTTGCAATACATCAACATGGCACCATCAGAGGCTCCCATGTTCCAAGTAAAAACTCTCACCAGCTGCCCAACATAACTGGGATCATCTCCATAATGGGACCACAGAATGTCTCTAAAGGGTCCCCTTCAAATATACTACATCATCCACCCAGAGTATATCTCTGAAGATGGCTAGGACTCTGTCTGGTGTCCAAAGTTCACTTTCCCTATAGGCAGAGGGACTTGGCAATGAGGTTACTATAGATTCCCATGTATATTTGTCAGTATTAATGTCATGGAGCAAACATTAGCAGGCTGGAACATGATACTGATTGTGGGCACTCTCTGGATGCTGTATTTGCCAAGCCCCCTCAAAGTCACACTGGCAGCTCCTAAAAGATGCAATTCAGTTCTGTGAATACAATGCTGAACTAGGGGAATATTAACCCACATCTTCTGCTCATGCCAAATCCCAGAACAGTCCAGGAAATCCTGATTCAAAAAGCAAGCACATAGCACTTCCAGTGGAAAGGCTGGAGAAGCACTGAAATTATCCTCTCTTGACACAGGACAGAGTAAGACTGATGGTGTTCATGACCTATACCCAGCATTTGTAGGTCATGTTGAGGAAGGGGCACTATTATTGTTATTGTACAGGGTTTGTGATTCAGGGACAGAATGGGACAATCCAATTGAACAATCAGGAATTGCCAAAATGTCCTGCGTTATAGAATAAACTTACTGTTATATACATTTTTTTTTTCAAAAAGGAGGGCCAAATTTAGAAAGTGCTTCACACACAGCCCTTCATTTGTTCCTTACAACAGCCCTGGGAAGTAGGTAACATTTATTCTCCCCATTTTTCAGTTGAGGAAACTGAGTCTAAGAAAAGTTTCCAGATACCATAGCTAGAAACCAGCTGGAGAAGAATTTGGAGTTTCCTGAGGCCAGGTCTAGAAACTAGCCACTCAGTACAGCATGATTCTGCCTCAAGATGAAACAATGATAAACACTTTGGGCACACGCATGTGTGTGTAAGTATTTAGAGTTTGTTTAGACATATTCCATATACAAATATACATTGAATATATATATATGTATATGTATATACACACACGTGTGTGTGTGTGTGTGTGTGTGTAATGAATTACTAAAAAGGGAGGAATTTCATGAGATCAGGGACCTTAAAAGTTACTCCTGCTGGCACTTTGAGGCTCTGAAAAAGCCACAATTTCATTGGGGTTGGTAGATGCTCCATTGACATAGACCTCCCAGACTTCTTGTCACTCTTAACAGTGTGCTAAAATAGAAAGGGCAGAGAACAATGAATCAAGTGATACATGAGCTCAAATTCTGGATCTGGTACTTAGAGAAAGGAAGACAAATGTTTATATAACACCTACTATGTGTCAGGTCTATGCTAAGTGACTTACAAATATTATCTCATTTGAGATACTTATCCATATGACCCTTAACCCATCACTTCATCTCTCTCAGACTTTTTCCCTCAGCTCTAAAATGGAAATAATAACATTCACATTCTATCTCAAAGAGCTGTTTATAAATCTCAAGGTATTAGAGACATAGGGACTATTATTATTCTCATCCTCTATAATTCATGTCTCCCTTTCCCCATAACTCCTCCAGAGAATAGCTACTAGCAGAACATATTTTTCCCTTGGTTTCTGGATCTTTGGAATCTCAAGGGCACCAGATCTCTATTGCACTGCTTAGGCTGCTTAGCATTGTCTGTCATACTGGCTATATGACTAGCCAGAATTCACCTGCTCAGAGTAATCTTTTATACCACTTCTTTCATACAAGTCTTTACTGACAACATGCTACAGCTTGCTTATGCAGATTGTGAATTTGGTCATTGGCCTTTGGGTTGTTTGTAATATTCTTGGTGTTAGGACTAGGAATTAGAATTTTCCCAGTTCTCCATTTGTTCCCTGAGAAGCCAGTTAGGAACCAGCCCCACCCAAAGTACATGTCATGACTTTTTATTACCATGCTAGAGATTTCCAGATTGACGAACTCCATATTCAGTCCTCCAGCTGCTTCAGGAACCACCGTCTTGTGCCATTTCTGTACAGAGAGTAAAGCACAGGTGAGTGAATTAGATAGGATGAATCACAAAATCATTGAATCTTAGAGCTGGAAGGCAATTCAGAGGCCAACTAGTCCAACTTCTACCAGAACCAAAATCTTCTCTACAGTATTATCTGAAATGATGCTCAAAGTACACATGATTACCTCCTCAGGTTGCTTATATATGTATCAAGCAAGTTCATACCTTGGGAAAGAGTTTAAAAGTTCAAGAACACCATTTTACTTCCAGCTCAAAATCCATCTAGAAACCAGAAGGGTCTGATGAGCTTTATTAAGAGTTATCCTCAAAAAAAAAAAAAAGAGTTATCCTCCATGATCAAATACAAAAGGCTTTGTTTGGCATTCAAGCCCTGCATAGCCTAGCTTCCTCTTTCCTTTTTAGTCTTCTTACACCTTACTCCCTGACATGTACTCATCAACCCAGTGACACTGGCCTCCCAGTTATTTCCAGGACAAAAACATTCCATCTCTTTGCTCCAGGCATTCTCTCCTTGCTCTCCATGCCTGTAATGTTCTCCCTTCTCCATTCTGACTACTGACCTCTCTAGCTTCCTTTAAATCACAAATTAAAACTCCACTTTCTACAGGAAGACTTCTTCAACCCCTCTTAATTACAGCACTGTCTCCATCTTAATTATTTTCTATTATTTATCCTTTATATAGTTCACTTTGTGTGTGTGTGTGTGTATATATGTATGTATATATATATGTATATATACACACACACACACACACACACATCTATGTGTATCTACATCTATATCCAGATATCTGTATCTATCTCTCTATCTCTCTATTTGCATGTTATCTTCCTCATTATATTCTAAACTACTTGAAGGTAGGGATTGTCTTTTGCCTCTTTTTATGTCCCCAGTGCCTAGCATAGTCCCTGGCATATAGTAAGAGCTTAATAAATGTTGATTGATTGGTACATAGTAAGTGCTTAATAAATGTACAGTGGTTAATTGATTGACAGCCTCTGCATAGGTTTTTTGCATCTGAATCTGAAAGCAGAAGTCCCAGCAAGAATGTCTTGTCAAGTTTTAAGATTTCCTACTTCATTTTGATTTTGGCTTTGAGGAATTACCCTTAGCATGAATACCACACATTAAATTTTATTTATTCTGGGAAACCACTTGGCTTTGAAGACACCAATTTTCATAGAGTTACTTTATCCTTCCCCTGTATGGGGACCACTGAGGGGGTTGGGAAAGAGTGCTCCCCCGGTAAGAGAACTTAACCCTTGGACTTCTTATATCTGTTAAACTAAGTGGAACTCTATGAAGGAGTTACCACAAGTTCTTGGTACTTCAACGTCATCATTAATAATCCTTTATATTTATATAGATTATGGAACCTCTTGATTCTCATAACACCCCTAAGAAGTAGACAGGACAGCTATTATTATGCTATCTTTATTGAGAGAGAAAGTGAAGTCCAGTGTGCTGAAATAATTTATCCAAGGTCACCTAGCTTGTGAGTGGCAGAGCTAGGAGTGGAATTCAATTCTTCAAAGTTCAGTGTTTTTTCCACTATAACACTGATTAGTTTATATTTATTTACTTATTAGTTTACAAACTTGCTTGCTTGTTTATTCATTTACTTGTTTTTTATTTAGTGAATTAATTTTTGGAATACATAGAATATTTTTTGTTAAAAAATGACAACAGCAAATAGTTATCAGCATCTAGAACCCAGGAAATTCTATCCCTCTCCTCATTGATCCATTCTAGTTAGCTTCTTTTTTAATTCTCTTAAGATAAAGTGTCTACTCAAGGTCCTGGTGAGGGGCCAGAGGTCCTGTGGGTCTCAAGAAAAATCTTCTGACCCTAGAGGCTTCAGGGAAAGGGGGTAAAGTTGAGAAACTAAGCTTCAGATTCTGTTTTGTATTGTGGTGGCCCTTTGGCAACTATTCATGGTTGGATCTCTTGCTGGTGCTGCTAAATCTTGGAGCTCTTCCAGGGCAAGCTCTTGTGGGTGAAGGCTACATACCAGCCTCCTCTGCACTTGGCCTTCTGCTAATTATTCTCTAGCACAATCTCTATGATCATTGTATTTGCAACTGCTCTTAGAAATATGCTTTCCTTCTTGTAAAGCTTGATGCACAGGGCTATCTCAGCCCTCTGGCTAGCCTGATCCTTCAGAATCAACTCCTTCATGAACTGTTTGAAATTAGGTAGGGATGGACCTGGTATCTGGGCTTGGAGGCAGAGGACCAAGAAGTACAATAGCCAGATGTCCTCAGCTCTGGCATATATGGACATAGGTGAGCATGACCTGCAAAAGAGTATTACCCTTGAAGCCACTGTGAGTAAAGGGAACAAGGACGTCCCAAGCAAGAGGGGATGGCAAGGGAGATAGGGATGGAAAGTCATGGGGCTGATAAGCTAATATAAAGGGAAGCCAGTAGCAGCTCTAATCATTATTAAGTTTGTCCTCTAGCTCTTTGCATTTTTTTAAAGTTTTATTAATGTTTTCCATTTTTCCATTATAAATGTTTATAGATTACCCCCACTCCAAGAGAGGTCTTTTGTAACAAAGGAAAAAAATTCAGTAAGACTAATAACACAATGACTTCAACTGAAGTACTTGCAACATTCCACATCTGTAGCACTCCTCACAACTTATTTTTTTAATTAATAAAAATCTATTTTCTTTCTCTTCCAAATTCATTGTAAGGTTTTTTCAAATTCCTTATAACAAATATGCATAAGCAAAACAAATTCTCTCAATTATTGCATACAAAAAATATACATCTGATTCTGCGCCTTTAATCCATTCTCCATCTTTAACCTCTGTCATGGACAGCATATTTCATCATTGATTCTCTAAAATTACGAATGGTCATTGTATTGACCAGAGTTCTTACAGCTTTCAAAGTTGCTTTTCTTTACAGATATTATGTAAATTGTTCTCCTGGTTCTGCTCATTTCATCCTTCATCAATTTATAAAAGTCCTCAAAAATTTTTATAATATTGATATACAAATTGTTTTTGTGTGTCTGATTACCTCACTCTGCATCAGTTCATATGAGTCTATCCATGTCTTTTAAAAGTCATCTATTTCCTCATTTCCTACAGCACAAACATTCCATTGCACTCACATACTACAACTTAATCTGCAATTCCTCAAGCCATGGACATCCTTTTAGTTTTCATTGATTTTTTTTCTGCCACCACAGAAAAAGCTTCTATGAACATTTTTGTAGAGAGGGGATATTTTCCTCTTTCTTGGATCTTATTTGAGATGTAGGCCTAGCTGTGGTATAGTCAAGTCAATGGGCATATGTTGACATTTGCACTTACAAAATGCTTTCATGGATAATTTCTTTTTATCCTCATAGCAACTTTATGTTAAATACCTATTTAACAGATGGGAAAACTAAGGCACAGGGAAATTAAATTTCTTGCCTATGCTCGAACAGCTAGTTGGTGTTAGATTTGGGGCTAGGACTCATATCTTCTAATTCTAAGCCCAGAATACTTTCTATTGTGCCCATGCTGCCTCTTGCATAAAAAGTAGACTCCAAGGAGACCTGAGAATATCTCAGAAATGTGTCTGGTGCTCACATCAGCCACACATATACTGAAATTGAAACAATACAGAGAAGATTAGCACAGCCCCCATACAAAGATGACACCACAAATTCTTGGAGAAATGTATCTACTTTAATCATGATATGGCTGGAATAATGATTCATATCATCAACCTACCAATGGAACCTATGTTAAAAATTTTACCCTACAAATAAGGAAGGACGCCTTTGATAAAACCTTAATTCCTGAACTGCGGAGTATAGATGCTAAATGAACCATACTATTTCTTTTGTTTTTGATGCTGTTGTTTTTTTTCTATTTTGAGGTTTTCCATCATGGCTCTGATTTTTTTTCTCTTGTAACATGACTAATGCAGAAATAGGATTAATGTTACTATGTGTGTGTGTGTGTGTGTGTGTGTGTGTATATATATATATATATATATATATATATATAACCTATATCAGATTACCTGCTGTCTAGGGGAGGGGGGAGGGAGGGGAGGGAGGGAGAAAAATCTGAAATTGTAAAGCTTCTATAAACAGAGGTTGAGAACTATCTTTACATGTAACGGAAAAAAATAAAATACTTTATTAATTTAAAAAAAAAACTTAATTCCTTACTTATAAATGTGAAAGGTCTAGCAAAAAGAACTAGAACTATAGAACCTGAATTAACTAGAAGGAGACAAGTCTTTAAGACACAGTTCTTAAACATGGAATCAACTTGACTTTTTCTCTCTTTTTCTTACTATCTCTCCCTTTCTCTGTCTCTCTCCTATCCATACCCTTTTTGAGGAAGGGCTTGTCCCTTTTCTTTGATTTGTCTCTGCTTGGTTGGCAAATAATCTTTGCGTAGCCCTCCCGTCCTTTTCAAATGATACCAGGTCAGTCCTACTGGGTCTAAAACAGGCAGTTATGTGCAATATACAGCCATCCTCCTTTCCGGAATACTTTTAGGGTAGTTTGGCTGAAAAGTAGAATGTCTGAGGGGAACAATTATGTAGTAAGCTTGGGAAAAAAAAGGAGACTAGAAATAGACTAAAGGGCTTTGAATTCCATACAGAAGGGTTTGTATTTTTCCTCCCTAGAGGCAATTAGGATCCAGACCTTCTTGATCAGGAGAGGAAAACAGTTTGACGTGTATTTTAAGAAGATTCATTTGACAGTTTTGTGGAAAATGGAGAATGGAGATGGAAGAGATAGAAGTCAGAAAACTTAATTAAAAGGATATTATAATAGTCCAGGCAACAGATTATGAAGGCACTGAAATATTCAAAGTGGTTTGTAACCCAATGGCCCACAGGAATAAGCAATCCAATTTGTTATACTAGAGTCTAGTTGAATCTCCTCTTGACACAGAACATTACAACAAATCAGAGAGAGAGAGAGAGAGAGAGAGAGAGAGAGAGAGAGAGAGAGAGAGAAAGCTTTATCTGAACATTTTGTGCTCTACTGTGATTGGCACTGCCTATTGTTCCATTTTATGGAACAGCATGGACACTGGACGTGGGTTCAAATCTTAGATCTCCCCTAACTCTATGTGACTTTGGTCCAATTTCCTCCCCTTTCTGAACCTCAGTTCCCTCATCTGTAACAGAAGAGTTTTGGTCTAGATGACCTTTAAATAAGGTGATGTCCAGGGCTAACATTCCATAATATTAAATGAGACACATAATAAATTTGACCCTTTACCTGTAATTTCAAAATTATAATGCCTCTTGGGTTTTTTTAAGTCAACATAAACCCCATCTAGGAAACCATTTCAGAGATGTGATGTGCCCAAAAGGATATTACTTTAGTTGTAGCTCATGCTGAAAAGATCAATAGATCTGAATTGTGGAGAGAGAACTCTTCTTCTAGTCTTCTCCCATTGATTCCACTTGTCATTATGTAGACAAGCTTTCAAGGACACTCCTTTTCCACACTGATTCCTGGTAATGTCACATTCCTTTAGCAGTGGCATGTTGGGAAAGTGCCCTGTTTTTTTTTCAGTGATCACCCCATCCTCTGATGGTCTGCTGGTTCATTGAGTTGCTGGGTGATTAAATTTCTTTCCTGCAGGCAGGGGGTGGGAAGGCGGGGCAGAGCACTGCCCTTTGTCTGAGGCTATGGAATGGACAGAGGCTGGGAATGTGTTCCTCCCATTCAAAAGGGGAGAAAAAAAAAAAGAACAGGCTCAGACCCAGAGCTCTCAAGAAATGGTTGACTGAATATGCCTGTGGCCGCAGGGACGGAGAACAGATAATATGTTGTCCCAAGATAGGAAGCTGATGACAAAGGGGAGCAGCAGGAAGGTGTTCATCTCATCATGACTGAGACTTTTGTGGAGCATTCACAGGGGCACATCCTAAGGGAGAGGAAAACAGGCCAAACCTGTTTCCTGAGATGGGGAGTAAAGGGAGGAAAGGAGGGAAGCAGAAGATGCAGTCACCCTAGTCCTTGACTAAAAGACAAAGGACAGAAACATGGCGGGGGGCCAGGGAGAGGGGGTGTGGCTCTATAACATTATCTACCAACCAGCAGAAGGGAATTATCTTTCATACTCATAGATCTAATGTCATTCCTCTGCTATGAGAGAGAGAGAGAAAGAGAGAGATCTTCTACTGCCTATTGTGTAAAATTAAAACTTCTTCAACCCTCAGACAGCATTTCATTATACCCTCCTCTAATGAATTTTCATGAATTATTTTTATATTTGTCTGGGTCTTATCACCCATTAGCCAGAAAGCTCCATGAAGGGAAGTACTACGTCCTACCTATGTTTTACATGAGGTTACACAGGGCCCAGCATGGGGCTTTGTTTTCAGTAGGCACTTAATGGATGTTTGCTGAATTGCTGAAGGAATGAAAAACCAGGAAGAGTTATATTAGACACTAAGCACATAACAGATGCCATAGTCACCACATGATATTATTGTGCCCACATATGTGGCAATGTCAGTCAGGATACATCACATATATTTCCATGAACCTTTAGGGATGATATTTCCATTATCTAACCATACCACATTCCTTAATTAATTAATTAGTTAATTTTTTGGTGAGGCAATTGGGGTTAAGTGACTTGCCCAGGATCTCACAGCTAGTAAGTGTTAAGTGTCTGAGTCCAGATTTGAACTCAGGTCCTCCTTCCTGACTCCAGGGCCAGTACTCTATCTACTGCACCACCTAGCTGCCCCACTTAATTTATTTTACAACAAAGTCCAACATATTCCCTAGAAGGTGAGACATAGACTAGATGAGAATACAGTTGCATGGGTTCATAACTGTTTAAATAGACTAAGTAGTCGTTACTGGCTCAATATCAGGTTTAAAGGAGATCTTCAGAGTGCCCCCCTCCCCTCAGGGACTCTGTTTGGCCCTTATTGTTTAACTGTTTTATCAATGACTTAAAGACATAAGTAGCATGTTTGTCAAACTTGCAAGTGATACAAAATTGGCGGGACAGGGAGGATAATGGGGACAAATACATAGAATGCTGGGTAGAAGTTACAAAGAGTTAAATCTAGGTCTGAAGTGAGGGGAACCTTCCTCACAATAGGGCTATTCAGGCTGCCTTGGGAAGTAATGGGTTTAAAATTGTACAGAAATATTTGTAGCAACTCTTTGTGGTGGCTAAGAATTGGAAATCAAAGGAATGCCCATCAAATGGGGAATGACTAAACAAGCTGTGGAGCTGTGGTATATGGTTGTAATGGAATATTATTGTGCTGTAAGAAATGACAAGCAGGATGATTTCAGAGAAACCTGGAAAGACTTATATGAACTGATGTATAGTGAAGTGAGCAGAACCAGGAGAACATTGTGCCCAGTGACAGCATTATTGTTCTATGAGCAATTATGAATGACTTAACTACTCTCAGCAATACAACAATCCAAGATAATCCTAAAAGACTAATGATAAAGCATACTATTCACCTCCAGAGGAAGAACTGATATTGATTGAACACAAGCTGAAGCATGCTATTTGGGGTTTTCTTTTTTTACTTGTCTTTTTATATAAAATTATTAATATGGTAATATGCTACATAATTGCACATGTATAACCTATATCTGACTGCTTACCACCTCAGGGAGGGAGGAGGAGAGGGAGGGAATGAGAGAGAGGAAAAAAAATAAATATTTTTTTTAAAGGGAAATAAAGGTTTCTCCAACACTGGAGGTCTTTGCTAAGTACATGTCTGGTATGTGATAGTAGGGATTTCTTTTGTGGTATCAGTTGAATTACCAGGAGGAATTCTACCTCTAAAAGTCTATGATTCTATGGGTAAAGAAAGGGCAAGATGGTCATTGAAGTCATCAGGGAGCCATCTTCACAGTGGGAGACAGTAAAAAGAGAACTGAATGGGAAGGCAGGAGATATGAATTCTAACCTAGGATCACTAATTTACTATATGACCTAGAAAAAGATATTTTTATCTCTCTGGGCCTCAGTTTCTTATCTGTAAAATGAAAATACTAAGGTGTGCTATGTTAATTTCACAGGATTCTTAAGAAAATCAAATAATATTTTAAAGTACTTTGTAAACAGGACAATCATATAGTCCCCAAATTGGAAGAGACCACAGAAGTCAAGCTGTCAGACCTAACAATGAAGGAATTCTTCTTACACTTTACTACTATTTCCCTTTCTGAGAATCAAATGAGGTAATATATGTAAAGTAGTCTTATACAGGGTTGGCCAAAAGTCATAAAAGGGTTTCAATATTTAATAACATTTATTTCTTGTTTTTAATTTACAATACTATAGCATCATATACAGTATATATAGGAAGTGAATTTACATTATGGGTGAAGTATCAACTCATAAATGGAGAAAGTAAAGAAAAAATAATTGTCAAAAAGTTATAAAAACACCATGGCTTCTAGCCCATCCTGTAGATTGTAGAACTCTATAAAAATATGAGAGTGCCATTATTATCACTGATAGAACCAGTCTACACTTGAATATCTCCAATGTCAGGGAATTTATTTCCTTGGAAAGTAGGCTTTTTCATTTTCAGATATCCGTCATTCCAATGGAGTTCTTCCTTTTATTAAATCAGAATATACCTCTGTAACTTCTACCCATTTTTTTCTATTTCTGGCCTTTAGAAGCATACACAATGCCAATTATCTCTTCCACATAACTTCCCTGCAAATATTTGAAGACAGCCATCATAGGATTTAAAACCTGAAAGGATTTTAGAAATTCTATAGCCAACACCCTTATTTTCCAAATGAGAAAAGTGAGGCCTATGGGCACATAATTAGTATGTGAGAGAGCTAGATTTGAACCCAGGTCCTTTGTTTTTAAATGTAGAGCTTTTTCCACTACATAATTCCACCTTTAAAGACAAGACCTCTTTTTAGCTGATAAATCTCCTATGGAATAAATTTTTCCAATTCCTTCAACTATTCCTTATATGATATAATTTCTAAACCTTCTGATAGGTAGGGTCACACATTTATAACCCTCTCATTTGCCCAGTATCTTTTTCCTAAATTGTGATAACCTAAAACTGAATCCAATATTTCTGATAGTCTTTTTTATTTTTTGGTGAGGCAATTGGGGTTAAGTGACTTGCCCAGGGTCACACAGCTAGTAAGTGTCAAGTGTCTGAGGCCGGATTTGAACTCAGGTCCTCCTGAATCCAGGGCCGGTGCTCTATCCACTGCACCACCTAGCTGCCCCCAACAGTCTTTTTTTTTTAATTAATTCATCATTTATTTGTTTGTTTGTTTTTTAAAAAGTTTTTAGTTCTGAATTCTCTACCTCCCTTTTCACCCTTTCCATGTCTATTGAGAAGGCAAACAGTGTGATACTTGCTATAGACTTAATTAGGCAAAAGAATGGAATCATCAACTTCCTTAGGCTGAACAATAGATGGCACCACTAATGATATTACTATTACTATTTTGTTGAGTGCATTCTGAGATTGCATGAACCATAAAAGTACAAAGAGCTTTTTTTTTTAAAGGGCTATAAAACTTAGGGGTTGTACTAGGAGACTTATAAGGTCTCTTCTATATTAATCACCTAGGATCTTAAACAGGATCACCCAATGTGACCCTCTTTTGACACTACTACTCATCTATTCAAAAATATGATTAGTGTCTGTTTCCATTCTTCTTTAGCCCATAACTCTTTGAGGGAAAATTTTACTAATCCCTAAAGTGATCCCCCTAGAGAAATCACTCATTATATTATAATCAAGGGTATTGTCCCAGCCTGCTGTACATAACTAGCCAGGATTTCTTCATTCTTTTTGAGAAGTATTTTATAATTTTTAATTTCTGATTTTATAGTTACTTATTACTAGAAAAAAATCCTGGAGATTACCTTATTTACAAATAAGAAACCTGAGGTTCCAAGTGATTTCCCCAAGACCACATAGCTGGTTATTGCCTGTTGATTACTCCATTGATTAATTCGGTGGCAAAATTGGGACTTTAACAAAGGTCTAATGACTCCTAGTCCAATCAGCACTAATTGTAAATTGTTTCTCCTGCTCCTTGAGGTAGAAATAAAGAAGTAGATCCAAGGAGACTAGATTAATATTTGAATCTGCTAAAGGAGCAAGTAACAGGAGCAGCATTTTTATCTATGAGCAATATCTACTCAATAGACAAGAGATGTTTTTGTTGCTTGTCCAGGCCATTCTTTCTGGGTACACTACTTGATCAAATAAGAAAATTGCTATGGGTCAGTTATATCCCCAATCTTCCTCAACTCTGTTCTTCCAGGGGAGGAAGTCAAGTCCATTTTGGTTTTTTAGATTTTAAGGGGGGGGAATTGTTTACTTTTTTATAATAAACATATTTATTTATAGTTTTGGGTTCCAATTTTTATCCCTATCTCCCTCCCCTTCTCCCTTCCTGAGGTGGCAAGCAATCAGATATGTGTTATACATGTATAGTTATGTAAAACATTACCATATTTGCATTTTGTACAAGAAAACTTCATTAAAAGAAAAAAATGGAAAGTGAAAAATGGAATGCTTCAGTCTGTGTTCCATCAATATCAGTTCTTTCTTTAGATGTGGATAGTATGTTTCATCAGTAGTTCTTTGGGACTGTCTTAGATCATTGAATTGTTGAGAATAGCCATGTCATTCACAGTTCTTTATCAAACAATATTGCTGTTTCTGTGTACAATGTTCTCTTGGTTCTGCTCTCTTCACTATACATCATTTCGTACATGTCTTTCCAGGCCTTTCTGAATTCATCCTGCTTGTCATTTCTTATAGCACAGTAATATTCCATCACCATCATATACCACAGTTTGTTTAGCCATTTCCCAATTGATGGGCATTCCTTTTATTTCCAATTCTTAGCCACCACAAAAAGAGCTGCTATATCAAGTCCATTTTGAAGAGCATGTAGTTGTACTTTTTTTTTCTCCTCAGGGCTTATGCAGTAGAAAGTCATGTTCTTGGAGCCACCAGTCTTCTCACCTTTAGACAGATTTCTGTTTGGCCAAACAAAACATATCCCCAGAACACAAGACAACTCAAAGAAGCTCACTTCCCCATTACCACTAAGAAACATGGCTCTTGTCCTGGTCATGAAGGGGGGAGATCCTCATGTCAGAGAAGATTGGGTCAATGAACTCCTTGACAAAACATATGTTCATTTAGAAGTGCCACATCCTAGTTGTCATTTCCTATTTGGACTAAGACAAAAACTTCCTTTTCCTTGGGCCTTGATCCCTTTTTGTCTAGTCCCATTTAACTCCTGACACTCAAGGAGAAAAGCTGCAAACTCATCATATCCCTGTGTCACTGGCTTGGAGGGACTCCAACTCCTTCCATCTTATGCTGAAAGCATCGAATTTTCATTAGTTTGGAACAGGGCCCCAGAATACAGTGTCAAACAGTAACAGTGCAGCCTCTATTACAAGAAGAAATGGTAGCATATGTACCATGCCAGTCTGCCACAAACCCTGCTTTTTAAATTAGGTCAGTTGGGTTTTTCCTCCGTTGTGTCTATATGTGATACTCTCTTGTGAATCACTGATACAATGTGACTCCATAGGGGTAGAACAAGCTAGCACAGCTAAGGAAAGTGAGAGATACTGGCCATAACTGGACTCCATTTCATGGCCATTGTGTGCATTCAGGATGACATGAAGTAAAGATATTTAAGGACTAGGATGAATCATGGCTGCTGGTGGTAGTTTTTAGAGTGACTGGTATTGTGCATTCTTTTGGCCGATCCGACTGTTTTTGGAGAATGATTCAAACACACATAATCTGTTGGGGTTTAGGAAGGGTGTAACTGCATTGTTTCGAATTCCTGGGAAACTTCCCTGTCGTGGGCATGTTTCTGTGTGTCTCTCTGAATCTGCCAGGTTGTGGGAATGAGGATGTGGTCTCTGTGTTTCCTTTGCTGAACACCTCCCTGGTACTCAGGGATACAAAAAAAACCCCAAACCCCACATCTCAGTTATAAGACCTTTCTAAGATAGTCTAGCATATACTTCTAAGGAAGCAGCTATCAGAGACTCACTCTCATGAATGTAAGGGACTGTTTGATAACTCTATAATACCATCCCACTCCTGAGAATTTATTCTATTACCCTTGTTCCTTTACCTCAGAAAAAGGAGTAATGTTCTACAAAGGCTATTGTACATGAATCTGGAGGCAGCTCCTAAAGTGATTCTGGAACCTTCAGATTAAAGAACCAAAGGACAGATTGCAATGGCTTTTAAGACTCTGGATACCCCAGACAAGCATACAGAACTAACAAGAAAACTTCAAAAGATTAAAGGATATTTTTTTGTCTTGAAATGCAGTTTTGAGATCATTGAAAGGGCTGCACAATTTTCCATTCTTCTTTTATTTTTACTGGACCTATTATTTCATTGGTGTATTTTATTGGAGCTTCACACGTATTTTCTTCTACCCATACAGATAATACTTTTTCTGCAACTTCAAGTCCTAGAGCATCACCAGGAGTGCTAAGGGGTTCCATAACTCACCAAAGGTGATGAAACCAACATGTATCAGATGAAGGATATGAACCTAGGTCTTCTTATCTCTGTGACCAGCTCTCTCTATCCACAACATCAAGGAACCTCATTATGCTAAACTTTTAAAAGAACACTTTCTTAATTCTAGGACATAGTTCAAAAATTGTCCATATGTACTCTGTCTTTCTATCTGTCTCTCTCTCTCTGTCTGTGTGTGTGTGTGTGTGTGTATAAACACATATATACATATGCATGCATATATGGAAGGGGTAGATGACAGGTATAGGTATAGATATGTTTGTGCCCATGTACACATATGTATATATATGAATATCTATACATGTGTATATACACACATGTGTATTCATGTGTGTGTATCTTGACTTTGCTCATGTTTTTCTCTTTCCACTAAAAATATCTTCCCTCCTCTCTAAGTCCTCTCTTCTGTAGGTTAGTGACTCTTCTGTAGGTGAGTAAGCTAAGGGAGGAGATCAAGTTGGATAACCAGAGTAGAAACAAGGGAGGTCACACAAGAGGTGGAATATAAAAGTTGGGGTGAAAGGCAGAGGTATCGGTAAATGGGAAGAAAAAGAAAAATGAGAGAAAGAGTGTGAAAGTATTGCCATTCTCTTCTTTCCCCAAGGGTGATGCCTTATATATCACTCTTGTTTTGTTCCGGAAAAGTTGGTGGGCATATAAACAAGTAAAAAATAAAATCCTTGGGGGGGTTTTGCATGAAGGAACTTGTAACATTGATGCATAGACATTATGATACATTTTTATTACTCTCTTTGTTGAGGATCATGTCTTAATGGAGAATGTGATTGTTATTCATGATTTCCAAATGGTTAACTAGATCTGAAAGATTTGCATACAACCAAATCATTCACCTTTCCATTGCATCCACAGCAATGATCGATGGAAATGCAGGCTCCCATGACATCTGAGCTCACTTTTTATATATCTGTGAATAGGGAATTGGTTTAATGGTTTCTGCTTTGTATCTCCTTACCCCAGATGGGGCTAGTGTATCTGCTCATGGATCTGATCATCTGCCTGACTTGTTTCAAAGGGCATTTTCAGCCCTTGGGCAATTTTTTTTAAAGCAGGCAACATATTGGTATGCAGAAAATAAAATGTGGGTGATGGCAAATGGATAACAATGACTATGCCTCCTTCAAAATACATAACAAACACATAATATTTCTTTGCTCAGCATATAGACTTTTTTTTAGCATATAGACTTTTAGTACTGGAAGCAATCAACCTAATAGTATTTCAAATGCTTAGCCTATTTAAGACCTTCAGCTTCGACATACCTTTCCCATCTTATTTATCATTTTTTTTTTGGTGGGGCAATGAGGGTTAAGTGACTTGCCCAGGGTCACACAGCTAGTAAGTGTCTAGTGTCTGAGGCTGGATTTGAACTCAGGTCCTCCTGAATCCAGGGCCAGTGCTTTATCCACTGTGCCACCTAGCTGCCCCCTCATTATTTCTTTCTTTTTTAAAAAAATAAAGATTAGATGGGTATTGTTGATAGCTTGCTAGCCTTGGAGTCAGGAAGGCTTGTGTTTTAAACCTGACTCTGACACTGATTAGCTATGTGCCTATGGCCAAGTTATTTAGTTTCTGTAAGTTTTTATTTCATCATCTGTAAAATGAGGAGAAGATTCTGTTGTACCCATCCTCAAGGAAGGAAGGAAGGAAGGACAGTTTATACATACTTACTATGTTCCAGGCACTGTGCTTAATGTCAAGGATACAAACACTAAAGGCAAGACAATTCTTATCCTCAAGAAACTTATATCCAATAGAGAAAAATAACAAAAAACAAGAGAGTGGTGTCCCAGAAGAAGTGTTATGAATAGGGCTATTTCAGAGATGGTGTGTAGAATCCTAAGGAAATGGAGTGAAAGGTACTTTCTGGGAAAGATAGTGTGAATTTAAATACTGGCCCCAGAGCTAGAAGTAAAAAGATGGAGAAGGATTACATGGTCATAAAAATGGCCAGGGAGTAGCAGCAGCATGGTGGGTCTGAGCTGGACTAGTTTCAGTGAATATTCACAAATTCAAAACTCCATTGGCCAAGGGGGAGAGTGTTGAGTTGGAATTGGAGCATGGCAGTCATAAAGCCCAATACTACATGTATTCTGTGCTGTGGGCAGGTGGAGCTAATTACCATTTTCCAAACACAAATTTGTTTTTTTCATACTACCCCATCTGCAAGGAATGATACCCTATCATATCCTCCTTTCGCTCACCATTTCGGGCTATTCAAATACTAGACATTTTTCAGGTACTAGCTTAACACTACATCCTTCAGTAAACTTTCCTTAGGTTTACTCCTACCCCCAAGATTATCGTGATGTTGGCTTGTCCTAAAGTTCTATAACACTGACTCTGTTATGGAACTTACAAGATTCCATTTTGCATTATGATACTATGTACATTTATATAGCTATATATGCATATGTGCATATATAAGTGTATAAACATACACAAATGCATATATACACATGCATACACATATATATTGACCTTGTAATTCATTTAAGATGAATATCTATTATTTGTCCACCTTTTATCCCCTATTATTCCTAGCACTAGGTCTTATTCACATTAGATTCCCAGTAAATACTGGGTGAATTGAACTTAGTTTACTTCAGTATTTGAGAGCCCATGATGAAATATGTGGCAAAATTCCTCCACCAAAACCAACCATAACCTTGTCTATGCTATGTTGTTGTTCAGTCTGGCTCTTTGTGAACCCATGGACCCTAGCACACCACTACTATTCATTAGGTTTTCTAGGAAATGATATTGGAGTGGTTTGCCATATCCTTCTCCAGGGGTTTAAGGCAAATGGAGCAACTTATCCAGGGTCACACAGGTAGGAAGTGTCTGCGGCCAGATTTGAATTCAGGTCTTCCTGACTTTAGGCTCAACATTCTCTCTACTAGATACCTCTAGGCTTTAGGAGGTAGTATTCATGAGTAGCTTTAGCAAAAAAAAAAAATCATCTTCTAGTTACCAACCTTCTGGTTGATTCAATTACAAAGTAATGAGGTTGATATTCAGAAGACAAGGTTCTAGTTTTTTGGAAGCCTTATATTTGAAGTTTTTCCACCTTTAGTAGAGCCTACCAAGGTTCTGCCATGTGCTCCATTGGCATAGCCTTAAAGGAACTATGGCTACCTATGTACCTTCAAGAAAGCACACAAGGATGATGTTATTGACTGTGAATTTATTTTAATCTTCCTTTATAAATGAGGAAGTTAAAACACAGAGAGGTATAGTCAACATCTGTGCCATACCACCCATAGAGTCTATCCTGGGTGCTTTTCTTTCTATATATTTTCACTTGCTAACATCATCAGTTCCTCTGATTTCCACAATCATCTCTAAGCAGATGACACCCAGAACCATGTATCTAGGTCTAGTCTCTCCCTTGAGTTCCAGTACTGCTTTACCAACAGCCTATTGGATATTTCAAATTCCATGTTCCATAGGCATCTCAAACTCAACATGGCCAAAACAGAACTTATCTTTTCCTCAAAATGCATCCCTCTTCCAAATTTTCTTACTTTTGTCGAGGGAATCCCTCTATTCACCTACTTCTATAAACTCAGTATGATCCTCTTCTTTTCATTCTCACTCAAGCTATACTTCTAATCAGCTGCCAAATTTTCCCATTTCTTCCTCTCTCTAACACCTCTCACCCTTTTCCTTATTCCACTTCCACAGCCATCAGCCTCATTCACACTTTCATTGCCTCTCAGCTAGAGCATTATGTCTCCTAATTTGTCCCTGTTCTGCAAGTTCTACTACCCCTTCTAAAATAACCCACCTTCTGTGTAATGGCCAAAGTGATCTTTCCAAACCACAAGTATGCACGTACCTCCTTTACCCTACTCACTCAAGCCCAGTGGCTCCCCATCACCTCAAGATAAAAAAAAACTCTTTCACAACCTGACCCATTCTACCTTTCCAAGGTTATTACATAATACTCAACTCCATGCACTCTATAGTTCAACTAAACAAACCTTTGCACTGTCAGGAAGTTTTAAATGAACTCTCTCCTTTCTTCCACCACAAACTCCTTAGTTTTCTTCAAAGCTCAGCTCAGGCTTAACTTCTTGGTCTTGTTTAGCCCTGCTCAAGTTATTAGTGCCTCCTTCCATTTTATTTATTTTGTTTATACTTTACATTTATTTATATGTGATCATGGTTCTTTCACCAAATAGAATATGTTTGTCAAACAGAGGCTTTTATTTTTGTCTTTGTACCCCAAGGCCAAGCAGTTAGTTTCCTTGTTCTTGGTTCAAACCACATATGAAATATTGGGTTAAACTTTGGGCCACTATCCTTAAAAGGATAGGCAAGCTGGAGCAAATCCAGAGAAAGATGGCCTCCCGGATAGTGGTCTTCATTATCAAATGGTATGAGGATTGGTTGGTAGAAATAGGCATGGTATCTTGGAGAACTCAAAAAGGGGAAATGATCAATGTTTTTAGATATCTGAAGGCTTAAATGCATTCTTCTTAACCCTAAAAAGCAGAATGAAGACCAAGGGGAAGCAGATTTTAGGTTCAGGGTAATAAATAATAGTCTTACAGTGAAAGAAAAAGATTCTTCAAGGACATGGACCACTGGGCAAATTTTTCACTCAATTGAAACATAAAAATCTTTTTAAAAAAATGACTGACACAATAAAAATATACTCCTTAACAATAATCTTAAGAATATGAAACACATGATTATATCAGTAAAGATGATAACAATAGACTATATTTCCTAGATCCAGTTGGGCCTAACTTGACTTGATGCTATATGGACTTCCTAACTCCTAGCAAAGAGGAAGAGAAAAGATAGAAAGACAGGCAGATAAACAGAAGGGAAGAGGAGAGGAGAGTAGATGAGGAGGGGGGAGGGAGGGAGAGAGAGAGAAAGAGAGAGAGGGAGAGTCAGAAACAGGGAAAGAAAGTATTAGCCAATGTTCTGCCCATCAGAAAAAGAGATAAGACCTTCTTTTACTTCCATTAGGTAACCTCTTAACCTTTTTGTCTTAGTTTTATTGTCCATCAGGAAGAAGGGATGAGAAACATATAGATCCAAAAAGACCCTGATTTCCTACCCTCCCCCCCCAAGGGAAAGAAAGGGAGAAAGAGGGAAGAAACAAGGAGCTTTTGCTCTTCCTGTCCCAGAAAGAGAGAAGCATGGAGCATTCAGCTCAAAAAAATGAGGAGAGATACCATTAAAAGCAACCTCAGAAGACCTAAACATTTAAGACCCACCTGCTATTTCCATTCAATTCAATCTCTGGGTCTGCTCAACAACTACAACTCTTTAAGGATTAGATATAGCCCCATTCCTTTTACACTAAGAAATCTGGGGGCTAGTATTGGATATTAATGCTAACAACTCCTCACCAACAGGGCTTTTACATTCTCCTGTGTGTTTTATTTAAGCAGGGGGAGAATACATGGTTTGTGCTGATCTGTCCACATTATCCTGTCTAGTACCATTTGTGACCAAAAGAAACACATTTAGTTGAGAAAAAGAGAGGAGTTAACTACTCTTAGGTTAATTAATAGTATGCTCAGATGAGGTAAACAGATACAGTGAAATTCACTGTAACTAAAGCATGAGGAATTTTGGAGGTAACCAAAAGGAAGAATTTCCTGAAGGTGCAAGCTGTGCGATATTGCCCTGCAGTTAAAAGCTACCCTGTAGAGTCTTCTCATGATTTTAAGAAAATGGTTAGCAATTGCTTGTGATAGAACATTTATGCAATCCTACCTAGAGGCAAAGTCAATAGACACTGATTTTAGTTTTTTCTCATATAATCTTAGAGCAGTCCCTGTTCCTAGAGTCCAATTCTCAGTCTTTATTTCAATTCTAGAGACACTTACTAAGAACCTACTATACTTGATAAGTCACTGTGCTACAATGCTACAAAGATAAAAATGTAATCTCTCAAGGGAATTACATTCAACTGTCAGACAAGATGAGTGCAGGGAAAGGAGAGTGGTCCAGTTTTTGATGGAATTTATAATGCATGAAGGGAATCTAGATGAGATAAGTCTATAATGTTATCATTGATCTCCTAATGACAAAATCCAACATTGGCTTTTTTCAATCCTCATTTTTCTTGACCTTTCTGTAACATGTGAATTTTGTCATTGTTGTTTGTTTTTGTTTTAAGACTAGATCACATCTCACCAGAGCTAGTAATACAGAAGACACTCAGGAGCTTGATCCTACTAATGATGGGCCTGAGTGCTGGGCTCACTGGCCCCTCATTAGGCAGCCTGGTGGCACTCCACTCCTGAGAGCTCCCATATTAGTTCTGGACTTAAGACAAACCCCTGATTTGCTTAGCTACTATAACTTAGAACTCTTGAGCTCAAGTAAGCCACCATCATCAGATTTCATCATTAGCAGGGATTATATCCATGCACCAACTTACTTAGCAAACATTTGACATTGTTGATCAGCTTATCCTCCTGGATACTCTCCCTTTTCTAGGCTTTCATTATATTGATATCTCTCAGTGCTCCCCACAAATTCTGACTGCATCATCATCTCTCTCTTTTCTTAGATTTTTATCCAGTCAATGCCAACTATGGGAATTTCTTTACCTAAAGTCTCTGACTTGGAATCTCTTCACATTTTCCCCTTCAATTTTTTTTAGTAGACTTAGGGTCCAAGGGATTAATTATCTCTATAGAAATGATGTTAAGCTCAATAGATCAAGGCCTGATCTCTCTCCTGAGCTACAACTATAGTTTACAACTGCCTTTTGGACATCTTGAACCAGATGTCTTGTAAGTATCTCAAACTCGATACATCCAAAATAGAACTCATATTTTTCCTCAAAACCCTCCCTTCTTTGGGGTGCAGCTAGGTGGCACAGTGGAAACCTGTATTAAGGAGAACCTGAGTTCAAATCTGACCTCTAAGTCTTACATTTACTAGCTATGTGACCCTGAACAAGTCACTTAACACTCATTGCCCTGCCCCCCTCCAAAAAAAACCAACAACAAGAAAAAACCCTCCCTTCTTTCCAATTTGTCTATTACTCATTATTTTACTCCTTGAAGGCAGGGACTATCTTTTACCTCTTTTTGTACCCTTGGCATTTAGCAGAGTGCCTGGCACATAATGGGCAATTAATAAATGTTTACTGATTAATTGTGGCTTCCAGATTATACAACTAACAAGATAGAGTACTAAACATTTTTCTATCACACCTTTCCAAAATATGGGATTTTCATAAGGGATGATAAATTGTAAACAAGTTGCCCATCTCTTTCATTAGAGAGAATTTTTATAATAAAATATCCCTACATTATTGAAAAAATCACAGGTGTAGATAAAAAATTTTTAAAGTTTACTAATAAGGCATAAGAGCAAGAGCCAGACTCTTCACTGGTTGTTTTTTCTAATAATCACAATAATGATAAATCAAATTTACATAACAAATTTAAAGTTTATAAAACATATTCCTGTTACTTCTTACCCGAGAGTAAAACTGAAGGAAGAAGAGGACATGACTGAGTTGCCCCAAACCAATATTTGATGTGCATTTGGACACCTTTCAGAGAAAGTCAAAACAATCAAGACTCTATGGACTTTTTTCTACCCTTCAGCCATTTGTCAAAATTTCACTGATGGTGAAGAGTAAGCATCATTCAAATGAAAGTACAAGTTCTATATTTATCTCCCATGATGTCTTAGACCTTACCTTGTTTTTTTCATTTGTTCTGGCCGATGGTAATATTAATGGTCAAACAAGATACATGTAACAGGTGATACCACAACATACTCTGAGAGTCTAGCAAGTTTTCTATATCAAGCTTAAGTGAAAAAGTCACATCCAAGATGGTAGGACTAGATTACTGAGTGAGTATAGAATGAAGATCGAAGCAGATTTTTTTTTAAACCCATGCTTGAACTAGGCACGCTCGGATGCATATCAGGCCTCACGAGATGTTTGCAAAACACAGATTTTTATCCATTCGAGTCAGTGTTGCATTTCAAAGGGAGCATATTACTATTGAGCTGGAAAAGGTCGGCTTCATCTCATCAGTTGTGGAGCTGTGTGGGTAGGGAAATCTCCAATCTGGCCAACCATCCTGAAGAGTGTGAATTCCCACCCTCACAGACAGAGCTATCTGCTACATGTCTGCCAAAAAATGGATGATTCTCAACCAAATTATCTTACTGTCTGCCAAAATATCTTGTTATGGCAGGATTTTCCAGCAGGAAACATAACCTGAATTGGAAAACATGAATACAACTTGAAAACAAATAGCTTAAAATATCCCTCTCCTAAAATGAACTGTAGGGCTCTCTGCCTCCAGAACTTAAACCAATTAGCCAAGAGTGGAAGAGGAAAGAGGGAGCAGAGAGAAGGGAGAAAATGGTCATAATTCTGGAAAAGAGGGAAGTGAGGAGACTATCCAAGAAATTACCCAGAGAACATCCCCAAGATCTCCTGGGCATTCTTTCCATTTGGAAATTTTCCTAGAGGAAATGTCTTTGTATAATATATATTTGTTTATGTGTCATTAACCTATTTCGATTGTGAGCTTCTTAAAATTAGGGATTATGTCTGTTTTTGTCTGTGTCCCCAGGACCTAGAATGATAGTGGGTATATAGAAAATATTTAATATGTTTATTGAGTGGAGTGAAGTGGAGTAGAATGGAATGGAGAACAAAGATCCCAGCCAGGGCTTGAGGGCTACCAGCCTCCTACAATAGGTGTGGAAAAAGGCACTTGACAATTAGAATCATCTGTCCTAAATGATTTTTCTTTCCTAGCATGTCCTCCTCACTTCTCTCCAACCACATAAATCCTAACTACCTAGTTTTCAAGACATAATTCAAGTCCCATTTTCTCCACAAACTTCCTTCAGAAATGATCCCTATACCTACTTCTCTTGGCTCTACATTTTATAATATTTCTCTTTATAACTTTATTCAACATTTGTCAATTGCTAGTTATCTTTTTGAGTAGGTGTCTTGTCTCTACTTCAAATTTATAAGCTCCTTAAGGACAAGAATTATGTATTTTAAAAACTGTTGCATCTTCCTTGTTACCTCAAGGGAAAACAAGGAAGAGATGGCAAAGCAAGTCAAGGAAGCATGCTTTTCTTATAGGATGAGAAAACTGAGATAGAAAGGAGTTAAATGGTTTTCCCAAGGCCAGGTAGTTAGTTGATGCCAAAGCCCAATATAGAACTGCTATCACAAATTCTATTTCTAGTCAGTAATAGTTATAGTTACCATTTATATTGTGCTTTGGGATTTGAAAATATAACTTTACAAGAATTCTTACCTTTGATCATCACAAAATCCCATGATGCAGGTGATATTATCCCTATTTTGTGGATAAATAAACTGAGGTTGAAAGAGGCTAAGGGAGTTATGGAGATTATACAGCTAGTAAGCATCTGCAATGGGATTCAAACCCAAGTCTTCTTTACTACAAGTCCAATGCTATATCCATTTTACCACTTAGATATCTCAAATATATGCCAACTATGTCTTTAATTATTTATTCTAGTTTTTTTCCTAATAGAGATTGGAAAACAATATTTAATCTAATTAAAAGTAACTGCAGTAGAAAATAATAATTAGCAAACTAATAAATCAAGATTTTATTTAGAGTCTTATTAAGAAAGACAGTTTCTAAGATCTTGTAATTGATTAGATATGTCAATATATAACAATATTGACTGAACCTGAGCCACTGGAATGAAATGTATCAGTATGAAATTCAAACATGTTTGCCCTTTTCATGGGAACCAAAATCTGAAAAGTAAGGAGTTGTCCTTGTATCGGAAAATGATTAAACAAATCATGATACATGAATATAAGGGAATATTATTGTAGCATAAGAAGGGATTAAATTTGCTATAGCAGGGGAAACTGGGAAGACCTTTATGAATTGATACCAAGTAAAGTGAGCAGAACTGAGAGAACAATTTATGCTATGTTCATAGCATTATAGAGAAAACAACTTTGAAAAGCTTTAGAACTCAGATAAACAAGACAATAAACCATGAGTCCAATTGAGTGAAGATAAAATATACCATTTACCTCTTGACTGAGAGGTGATGATGAACTTAAAGTGTGGAACATAGTTTCAAAAATGGTTAATGTGGGAATTTGTTGTTTGGTATGGTGTTTTTTTTCTAGACTATGCATTGAGGACTTTGTTCCAGGATTTCTAAAATGGTATAATGGAGGGATATGGGAGTGATGTGAATAAGAAAAATACCTGTCACTCAAAAAAGATAAATATAAGAAACAATTCTCAATAGAAAGTCAGTGTCCTTGAAATTCTCTGTCATGTCCTAATAATTTTAAGGATAGCAAAAATCATTAAATAAATGTTTAGACTTTAAAATGGAGTAATAAATAGGATTTTTTTGTTCTTTGCCACTGTGGATACCTGTATAGCAGCACTGTTTTTACCCATGACATGGACATCACAGGCAGATTGAACTTGAACTAATGAACATAAACAGGGAACCACACTGTACACTGGAAAGAGCACTGGATTTGAAATTTGAGGACCTGGTGTATAAGAAACAATGCTATGCTTCTTAAGACCTACATGTCTTTTAGAATGGAAAAGACAAAACAAAAAAATGACTAATAAGATTAAATCCAAGCTGTGCAAGTAGAAAGTATGACAGCACCCAGTTGCTTTTATTATCAATATATAAAAAATGTCTATTTTGAGGGATGATGGATCAAAGGATACAAGATACATAAATCATTTTGTAAACCTTAAAGCACTATATAAATGCTAGCTATTACTACATTATGATGATGGCAATGGAGAGCGATAGATGCTCACAAGAAATTCATATTTAGGGTTTTGTTTCTAGTTCTGGTGTGATATATAATCATTCCTGCCCTTCACACTCTCACAAAGCTTGAACTTCCTCAGAATTCTCATTTGTAAAAGTAATTACTGAGATCAGAAAATAATGAGAAAAGGTAGGGTGTGCTTGGCACATAGTAAGTACTTAATTAATGACTTATTAGATTGAAAAATGTTTGCTGATGGTCAGCAAAATCTGTCTGCCTAATTCTTCAGTGAAACCTGCCTCCCCATGTTCAAAGCAGGAGGTCAACATATACATTAGTCACATTTTATAAGATCACTGAATCTTCATTGGAAGGGCCCTCAGAAGACATCCAGTCTAGACTATCCTCATTTTATCATAGCTAATAAGTATGCAACCAGCTACTGTTTGAAAACATCCAGAGACAACCCATTACCCTTTAAATAGTCCTACTTGATGGGAAGTGGCTTTTTTTATACTGAGCCCAATTTTCCTTTTTGTACTTTCCATCCATTGTTCCTACTTCTGCCTTTCACAACCAGGGAGATCAAACTTGAAGAAAGTGATCATGCCCCACTCAACCACTGATCTCATCTTGAGGTTGAAATTCCCCAATTCTTCATCCAGTCCTTATATGGCATGATCTTGAGGCCCTTCAACAACCTAATTGTCTTCCTCTGGATTATGTCTCAAGCTTCTGCCTTATGTTTTTCTTCCCTTTCACAAGCAAACTCATGGGGAAAATTTTTTAAATTTGTCTGGGCTCCTTCCTGGACTCTACTTCCCCTTCTCACTTACCTTTTAACCTCCTATAATTTGTCTTCCAACCTCAACAGTCAACTCAAAATGCTCTCTTCAAGACTAATAAAGATCTCTGAATTGCCAAATCTGATGACCTGTTTTCAGTTTTCATCTTTCTTGACCTTTCAAAAGTATTTTTGATCACCCTCTGCTTTAATTATGCCTTTTTTGGTTTTTGTGAGACTGTTTTCTCCTGGGGAAGTCAGCACAGCCTAGTGGAAAAGACCATAAATTGGGAAGGAGGGGACCTGGATTCAAACCTTGACTCTGCCCCTTACTATTGCTATGATCTTGGGCAAGTTATATTCCCTCTCTGGGATTCCTTAATTGTAAAATGAAACAGTTAAATTCACTGAATGTGAAAGTCTCTTTCAACTCTAAGTCTATGATCTTATGATATCAGGATCCTCTGATTCTAATCCTACCTCTCTAACCATTCTTCTTCAATCCTTTTTTGTTGGATTCTTATTGATGTCTTTTCCTTTATGTGTAGAGTCACTCCAGGGTTCCATCCTGGGTCCTCTTCTCTTCCTACACCATCCTTGTTAGTGTTTATATTAGTTCCTAGGATTCAGTGATCATCTCTCTCTATATATAATACATGCATACATACATACATACATATATACATATTTCTATATATACCATATCTGTGAGTTCAGTCCCTTTACTCAAGTTTTGTATTTCTGTCCACTTATATCAAATTGGATCTCCTAAAGGCATTTTGAACTCAATTTGTCTTAAAGAACTATTTTGTTTTTCAAAAGAAACTTTCTTCTCTTCCTAACTTCCCAGTTTCTACTGAGGGGCACCATTATCTTTCCAATAACTTGGTTTCCTAACCATGGTGACTTCCTCAAGTATTCACTCTCCATGATTTCCATGTCCAGCCAATTATACTTTTTCAATATCTCTTGTGTATGTCTCTTCTGTAGTCACACCACTACTACCATAGTTTAAGCCCTCATCACCTGTCAAATAGACTATTGCAATAACCTCCCTATGGTTATCCATGGATATCCATGCCTCTATTTACTACTATTTTTTGCAGGGCAATGGGGGTTAAGTGACTTGCCCAAAGTCACACAGCTAGTAAGTGTCAAGTGTCTGAGGCCAGATTTGAACTCTGGTCCTCCTGAATCCAGGACCGTTGCTTTATCCACTGTACCACCTAGCTACCCCCTATTTACTACTCTTTCTAGTCTATCATGCACACAGCTTCCAAAGTGATACCCCTAAAACTCAATTTTGACTATATTACTCCCCTCTTCAAGGAGCTCCCTATTTCCTGTGGGATAACATATAAACTCTTCTGTTTAGTACTTAAAGTCCTTCATGATTGGTCTCCTACCTACTTTTCTAGGTTGACTATGCATTACTCTTCACATACTCTGTAGTCCAGCTAATCTGGTCTACCTGCTATTCTTTATACATGATATTACATCTCCCATCTCCATGTCTTTGTATAGGCTGTCATCCTTGTCTGTGTTATACTTTCTTCCTATTTCTGCTTCACCACATTTCATAGAATACCTAAATTCCATCATGCCTTACAATTCAACTGCACCATCTCCTAGATTAGGCTTATACTGATCTCCCTAGTTAGAACCTTCTCCTTTATAAATTGATTTTTGTTGACTCCCTATGTATCTTATATTTACTTGTCTGTGTATATCTTATTTACCTCCAATAGAATGTAAACTCCTCAAGGGTGGGGACTGATTTTTTTTTTCTTAATATCCTCATTAACTAGCATAATAAGTTGACCATGCATAGTAGTTGCTTAATAGATAATTGATAAATGAAGGAAGGAAGGAAGGAAGGAAGGAATGCATATGTTCCATAAAACCAAATAACATATTTCAGATATGGTATAACCAGATATGAGTCTAGTAGGATTATCAGCTCCCTAATTCTGGGCACTATGACTAGCAGTGTAAATTATAATTACATTAACTTTTATTGGCTAGGGGCAGCTAGGTGGCGCGGTGGATAGAGCACTGGCCCTGGAGTCAGGATGACCTGAGTTCAGATCCAGCCTCAGACACTTAACAGTTACTAGCTGTGTGATCCTGGGCAGGTGCCTCACCAAAAAACAACAACAACAACAACAACAACAACAACAACCTTTTATTGGCTGCCCACATTTAGTTTGTAGCCCACTAAAACCCTTGAACTGCTGACTAGACACATCTTCCCAAATGCAAAATGTTACATTTATTCCTGCTCAATTTCATCCCAAAGGATGTCCCAAACCAATATTCCAGACTGTAAAGTTCTTTTGGATCCTAACTTTGTCATCTAGGACAGAAGAGGCAAACACACAGCCCACCTTAACCGAATTAAACTATAATTAAGAAATATTTTTTAAAAAGAAATAAGTAGCAAAATAAGAAACACAATAGAAGATATATAATATTAATATGTGGTTTTGTAAGTTAATATGTGGTTTTATAATATGTGGCCTTCAAGGATCTTTTTGTATGGTTTAGTGGCTCTTGTTTTTAATTGAATTTGACACCATTGATCTCACATTTTAAATATTCCTCTCAGCTTTGTGTTACCTGCACATCTTTCAAGTGAACCATCTATGTCTTTATACAACTCATTGAGAAAAATATTAAATAATACAGAGTTAAGGACAAATTCCCTAAGGGCCTTCCAAGTTGGTATGGAACCATTCCTGACTATTCTTTTGATCCAGATACTAAACAGTTCAGAAGCCTCCTACCACTATACTGTTCTATGACCCTCATCTCAATTTCAACAACAAAAATAGCATAAGACTCTATGAAATGCTTTGCTAAAATCTAGGTCAATTATATCTAGAGCATTCCTCTAATTTACCTGAGTTAATAATCTTAATTTTTTTATGGAAACAAGGTTAGTCTGATATGAAATCTTCTAGGTGAATCTCAACTGGCTTTTTGTGATTTTTTTTTCTTTTCTAGATGTCCATTGGCCATCAATTTAATACTATATTGAAGACTTATGGTAAGAACTTATGTCAAGCTCACTGAGCCTAAAATGTGTGAATGTACACACACACACACACACACACACACACACACATGTCTTTCATCATCATTCATGAGCTGTAAAACAAAGGCATCTTTTTCAGAGTATCCAGTTCCCTTCTCTTCAGGAGGAACCCCATATCTGTGCTTTGTTCCAAGTAGTCAATAATTCTTCCTTTTACTCTTCTTTTGTTACTTCCAATCTAGTGATACAAGTGCTAATTTCCTGCTACCTCTTAAGATTCACTTGTTTGGGTTTTTATTGTTTGGGCATTTAAGTCGTTTTTTCCTTTTTTTTTTAATAATGGAACATTTCATTCTTCCCCCTTAACTTGGAGAAAGGCAATTCTTAAGCCCTCTTTAGCTCTATTCTAGATGGAAAACCATTATGTACCAACATAGAGTGTAATCACTTGGTCATGGAAAAAATACATATTTCACACTGCAAGCAAGGTACTGCAAAATCCTGCCTTCTCCCCATATTTGCTGGAATATGAGAAGCTCCATTATCTCAAAAGCAGCTTCATGTAAATCGTGTGTGTGTGTGTGTGTGTGTGTGTGTGTGTGTGTGTGTGTGTGTAAATGCTCATGCCAGTATGTACAGGTGACCTTTTTGGGGAGAGATAGAGAAGGGGGTGGGAGGAAGGGAAGGAGAGAGAAAATGGAGAGAGAAGGAGATAGAGATGTGTAAAGAGCAATGGAAGGGGAAGAAAAACAAAGAAAAGAGTGAAATGTGGAAAAAAGAAAAGAGTGAGAAATCAACACAGAAAGAAGTAGCCACTGAAGGAGGTGAGAGACAAAGATAGAGAAAGATAGAGACAAAGAAAGAAGACAGAGAAGAGGGAGGGAAAGAAAAAAGAAGAAAAGAAAGGAAAGAGATGGGAGGGAAAAGAGAGGAGAGGATAGAGGAAAGAAGAGGAGAGGAGAGGAGGGAAGAGAGGGAGGGAGGGAGGGGTGGAGAAGAGGAATGCAGACAGACAGACAGAAACAGAGACAGTTCTTTGGACATTTTCAAACTTACAGTAGTGTGGAGACAGCTGCTCTTGCTGAACTGGAGATCACAGTGTGTATAATGGCATGTCTACTTTGGGGGATGATGGGGATGGGGAGCAATCGGTCAACTGCTGTGCGTACCAATTTCAAATTGCTAGTTACACCCTTAGATAACACCAGTGTTCTATGTTGCAAATCCAGTGTTACCATATAAAATAGTTGGCAAGCACACCTCCTGACAGAGATGGAGTAATTTGTTATCTGCTGGAGTGAGAGCCTGACACAGTTTGCTCTCAGTGTTTTTATTTAGATTTACAGTGTCCCCAAGATTAACCATGACTGTTCCAGTTGTCCCTAGAGATATTCCAATAGATCAATATGTCCATTGCCTGCTTCCTCCCCAGAGCAAGACAAATGCTATGTTGGATGTAGCAGAGTACATCTCGATCTGCTTATATCCTCATATGCTATTTTAACTAGAAGGACCTTTAAGAGATCATGCTGTCAAATTCCTTCATTTTTACAGGTAAGGAAATTGAGAGTTGCAGAGATAAAGGGACTTTCCCAAAGTTACAGAAATAGTGAGGGCCTGGGCTGGATGTGAATCCAGGTTTTCTGACTGCAAGAGCTGCATTCTTTCCATTGTACTCTGTTGCCAGTCACTTTCAAAGCAGCAAAATATGGGAGAGAGGAAAGGAGGAGAATTCAAATAAAAATTCCAAGGAATGTAAAATACCAGTGCTCTTTTTTCCCCCACATCATATTGAACAACTAACATCTGGCTCCATTTAATATTTTCCTTCACATTTCTGCTACTTATCTATCTGTATTCCCCAGAGTATTTACATAGGGGACAGCAGGAGAAATTCAGACAACATTTAGTTATAGTTGCCTGGCACACAGTAGGTATATAGCTTGGAACAGTGTGGCATTCTATTTTACATGTAGAAAATATTTAGATATTTTTAGCAGAAGTGATTGAAAACCATCTCTCCCTATGCCCTACCCCTCCTAAATAGTTTTCCTTCTCAGTAGAGCTCCCACCCCCTAAAATCCTCAGGACTTTCTCAGACTATCATCCTTGCATGTATTTTACTTTCTTCATTATTAAATCTCGAATTAACCAGTTCAACTCTACACTATTTTCTATTCTTTAATCCCTTTGCCTTCTTATGTTACTATTGTTCATGCCTTGTTAAAATCCCAACCCAGGATTGGTCCCATAATCTACCTCTCCCTTTTGAGCTAGAAGTCCTAAAACCCTCTTAATTATATGTGCTACAAATTTATGTTATTTAATCTCAAATAGGCCCTCATTACAGCAAAGTAGTCCTTTACCCCCTCCTTAATTGATTCTGCATTTCACTCTCCACAGAGGCTATTCTAGTCTTTCTCTCTTTTAACCCCCCAATAATTCTTCTCCCTTTTAATAGAGCACCCTGCATCATTCCTTTCTGAGAAAATTTAAGCCTTTTCCCATGAGGTCCCTCTTTGTTCCTCCTGTACAACTCAAAACCCCATGGTATATAAATATATTGTAGATATATAGATAGGGAGGTAGGCAGGCAGGTAAATGCATGGATAGATGACTATTGTTTAATACATGTTAGTCATTGTCTTAATTGCTGAGGATACAGATAGAAGCAAACAAGACTGCCCCTGCTCTCAAAGATGTTATGTTCTAATTGGAAAGACAACATAAAAGGGATTCCATGAATTTGGGGTAGAAGGGAGAAGGGGGAGGAGAGGATGTCCATGTGGTGAGATGTGGAGTAGACTGCAAGAAGTTGCTTGAAGGCCTGATTCGCACAGTACAGTAAGACAAAACACTCACCTATGAGAGTCAGGAAAAGCCTGGGATGAATATCATGTCACTTTCTCTCCAACTTTTGCCAAGGACTTGATAAGAACTGGTCCTTCTTCTGGACAAAGTTACCACTATACATGTGCCCTTAATCTCATCCCTTCTCATCTTCTCCGTGGATTGCCCCAACAATTATCATCACTTTCAATCCATCTTTGTCTACTATGTCCTTTTTTACTTTCTATGAACACACCCAAGTCTTGGTGTGTTTAAAATCCATCACTAGACCCTGTTATGTCTTCAAGACATCCACTTATATCTCTCTTCCTTTTCACAATCTCTTAGAAAAAACTATACTTGCTACTTTACTTTTGTTTTTTCTTCTCACTTCTCAATTCAGTGCAATCTGATATGCAACCTCACTCATATGAATCTGTTCTAAAATTATTAATAATCTCTTTTTTAAAGTTTTGTTTTGTTTTTCAAGTAAAAAGTATTTTTATTTATCTGTTCCTTCTACTACCTACAACCCTTACCCCAACTGTTGAGAAAACAGAGAAGGTAGGAAAGAAAAAAAGAAGGAAGGAAGGAAGGAGGGAGGAAGGGAAGAAGGGAAGAAGGGAGGAAGGGAGGAAGCAAGCAAGCAAGGAAAACTCCTTAATTCATATGTACATGCATAGTCAAGCAAATCAAATTCCCACATTACCCATGTATAGAAATACATATCTCTATATTTTAAGTTCATCACCTCTCTGACAGGATATGAGTGGTCTATTTCACCTTCTTTAGACTTGTGATGTATCATTGTGTTGATCAGAGCTCTAAATACTTTCAAACTTGTTTTTCTCTATAATGCGAACATTGTATAATTGTTTTCCTAGAATTAATCATTTCACTCCCAACAAAGTTCATAAAGATCTTTCTAGATTTCTCTATAATTGTACATTTAATTTTTCTTATGATATATAATGAAATACAGCAATATTCATATATATTTATTTTACATATATATATATATATATATATATATGTATATGATTTATCCATTTCCCAATAAGACAACCTCTTGGTTTTCAATTTTTGCTATTATGAAAACATGGATTATAAATTTTTTTTCTAAATGTGGATTCTTCTCAGCCTGTTGTGTGGTATGAATTGTTGGTCTAAAAACAGTTTCTACCAGACTGCTAACCAATTTTCCTAATATTATTTTGTCAAATAGTGAATCCTTTCCCCAGTAATTAAGGTATTTGGGTACATATAATATTGTGGTACTGTGTTTTAATTAGTAACAAATTATGTTAATGATTTCTGCTTTGTAATACATTCGAGTACTGATACTGAAATACCCTTTTAATTCCCACTTTTTTATTATTACATTTAATATTCTTATCTTTGTGTTCCTCCATAGGAATTTCATTGTTCTTTTTTATAGCTGTATAAAATATTCTTTTGGGACTTAGATGGTTATAGCACTGGATAAATAAATTTAGGAAGCATCATTATTTTTATTATATTGACAACCTATCCATGAGCAATTAATGTTTCTCCAATTATTAATTTGTTATTTCTGTAAAAAATGTCTTGTAGTTAGACTCATATAATCCCTGGGTGAAACTGGTTAGATACACTCTCAAATATTTTAAAGCTTCTCTGGTTTATTGTGGATAGAATTTCTCTTTATGACTCTTCATGCTATGTTTTGTTGGTTAAATATGAAAATTCTAATGATTTATGTAGATTTATCTTATATCATAACTTTGCTGAAGATATTTTAATTAATTTTAGTTGATTCTCTAACATTCTTTAAGTATGCTATCATATCATCTTCAAAAAGCAATAATATTTGGGGGTGCCTATTCTTATTCCCTCAAATTCTTTCTATTTTCATCGTAGCCTACATTTTTAACACTATATTAAACAGTGGTGGTGATTATGAGTGCCCTAGCTTTACCCAAGAATGTATTGGAAAGGCCTCTAACTCTTCTCTATTAATAATGTTTGCTCTTGGATTTCAATAAATAATATTTACTCTATAAAGGAAATATACATTTAACCCTATGATTCCTATAGTTCAATTTATTTATAATTATCTTCATACTGATTCAACCCTGATTCCTGGTATTTTAGAATTAACTTTTAAATCCATCTGATCCTGGAGGTATTTTTCCCCTTTGGTAATTTACTTATGGGTTGTTCTTTCTTTCTGATCTTAGGTAATAACCTAAATAGTCTTTTTTCTTCTTTTGTCAATATAAGTACTTTATATTTTTTAAGTTTCATCTATTTTTAATTCATTCATTTTGTTAGAATATAATTGGGCAAAACATTTTAATAAAGTCCATTAATTTCCTCTTCCCTTATTGTAAGTTTTTTTTTATGTTTTTATAAGAACAATTTTGTTTTCCTCTTTCTTTCTCTGAATCAGGTTAAATTAAGTGCATATCCATTTTGTTGGTTTAAAAAATAGCTCTTAGTTTCATTTATCTACTTTTATTCATTTTAAATTCTTCTTTAATTTTTATAACTTCTACTTTGTTATTTAGTTGGAGATTTGTATATATTGTTCAATTTTTTTAAATGAATACCTAATACATTAATTAGTTATTTCTATCTTCTGTTTCCACTCTGCTCCAGTTCTTTTTGTCTCCTTTCCCTACCTTTGATATCGATTATATACTCTTTCCTCCTTTTCTTTTAAATGCTTCCTTCACATTCTTATCTACAGCATTGCATATGACTATTCTCTTTCCTATCCTATCCTCCTTTATAGATCCCTCTTTACCTCTCTTGTTCCTGACCCAAATTATTTCCCTTTACAGTTTAATGTTTTTATTCTTCAAAATTTCTGCGTATGTCTGTGACATAATTGTGTTCAATATTTTTATCCTATTCAAACGAAAGCAAAGTTCATGGGATAACTGTTTCCCCATCACTTCCTCCATAGGTATGTCTTTTCCTCTTTTGGGGGAAGTCTTTGGGATATAAACCTAGCATTGGTATTGCTGGATCAAAAGGTATGTACAGTTTTATAGCCCTTTGGGCATAGTTCCAAACTGTTCTCCAGAATGGTTGGATCTTTTCACAACTCCACCAACAGTGGATTGGCATCCCAGTTTTCCCACATCCCCTCCAACATCAAATATTTTCCATTTTTGTTATATTTGCCACAATGATATGTTTTTAATGAAGCCATGCTAGCTCTTTGGAGTTCCCTTGTTATTTTGCAAGTTGGCAGAAATTGTACCGTAAATAATCTGTTTTAGAATTTCAACAAGATAAATAATCCTCTCTAGATATGTTTTTTTTAATTCACAAATAATTTTTATGATGACCCTTTGCTGTAAGTAATATATAGAAATTTAGTATATAGAAAATTATTATTTCCACTTTAAACATGTGGAAATTTTGTCTCAGAGGTTAAGAGGTTTCCTAGAGATCACACAACTAATAAGTGTCAGAGCTAGGAATTAAATCTGGTTTTCCTTTCCTACAAGTCTGTCTCTCTCTCCAGTTTGTTATATTGTCACTCACAGTAATGATAGGTCTTTATCAAACATACCAATTAAAAGAACATATATGTACATGTTTATATATATATATGCATGTGTGTGTGTGTGTGTGTGTGTGTGTACACATGAGTATGTGTGGAGAGACAGAAAAACAGAGAGAGGAGAAAGAGAGAGAGAGAGAGATTTCTCTCTAGTCCAGCAGTATGGCTCTTGTTCTTCACAGTTCCTTAAAAATTACTAATAGCAGTCCAGCAATCACATCCAAGGTTTTTAGTACCCTGAGATGATGCAATTCATCTAGGTTTGATAACTTGGACTCATTGAGGACAGCTATGATCTTACCATCTATATCTTCCCTTATCTTTGGGTTTCAATTTCCTGCTAAGCATTTTTGCTCTATTCTTTCCCATCTGAACATCATTCTCTTTGGTGGAGTAAACAGAAATAAAACAAGATATTTTTAGCAATGTTTGGGGCAAGAGGAAGATCAAGCATAGGATAAGACCCCCTGTTTAGAGTAGATGAGACAATGATAAATGATAGAGAAGGTAGAACTACTCAACTCCCTCCTTTTTTTATTCCCATAACATTTATCACAAGTCTGAGTTATTACTCAGTTTTAGTCTTCCTAACACTATTTTTAGAGGGCAATGACATTTTTTTAATCATCTTCAATTACCTGTCCTTACTTCCATCTCTCTTAATGCCCTTTGTAATCTAAGCTCATTAATGAGCTCTCTGGGAAATCTTATTCGTCTTTTTAGACCCTTCATTATTTTCTTTCTCATTGGAATCATTTGTGATTGCATCTTCAGAATTTCTATCTTAAGAACCTTTCATCTCTCCTGGCTTAGATTTACTTTTACAATGCCAGACCAGAAAGCAGTATGGCATAATGAAAAGAGAATTGGATCTATAATCAGAGAACTTTGGTTTGAATCCAAGCTCTCCTTATTATCTTTGTGGCCCTGAGCAAAAGGAATTCACTTTTCTAGGTACTATTTGCTTCATATATGTTATAGGAGGAGATCCAAAAGATTTCTAAGGTCCCTTTGATTCTAAATATTACAATCTGTGGGTGCTATTTGTCCTATCTCCCAACTCTGAGACAGGAGAGTTCACAGAACACCAATACACAAAGCATGAATCCCCTATAGAACATCATTGACAAGTGGTCATCCAACCTCCGCTCAAACATTTTCAGTAACAAGAACCTCAATCATATAGCAGCTTCTTCCATTTTAAAAAAGTGGCTCTATTTATTAGAAAGTTCATTGTAAACTGAACAGAATTCATCTTTTTTCAACTTCCACCTGTAAGACCTGATTCTGAATTTTTAAGCAATTCAAAATAAGAATATTTGTCAGTTAGAAGCTTTCATTTATATGTCCCCTGTCCTCCCAACTAATCTTTCCTCTAGATTAAATATTTCCACTGCCTTCAATTACTTCACTTACAAGATTTCCAGACCACTCACTATCCTGGCAGTCTTCCTCTAAATATATCCAAGTTAGTCAAGAGTCCTCCTGAAAAATGACACATAGAACTAATATATACCTTATTCTCACTTTTAAAATAAGGAAATTGTATCACAGAAATCTTCAATTATAGACTAACCCTTCCAAATAAAGTGGACCCATCACCTCTCTGTATCTGTATGCTTTTTTTAGGCAGACTACTATTACATCAATTTTTATTTTGTTAGCAATTACATCACTGCTGGCTCAGATTGAGCTTATGGTCAACTGAAACCCCCAAGTCTTTTTCACTAGACCTTCCAAGTCAGCTACCTTCAATCTTGTATTTAGACAGCCCTAAATGTAGGACTCTATAGACCTATTTTTTTTCTTTGTGGATCTCATTTCTGTCATTTGATATATTAGTTATTCTTTCCAGCTTTCTGTCATATAAAAATCTGATAAGCACACATTGAGATGTGATTGATATGAGTGGAAGAAATTCTGGGATGTTTCCAAGGGAGATATTCTCTTTGGGGGGAAATAATGATAATGATGATGATAATAATAATGATAATAGCTTACATTTGTAGAACATTATATGGTTCACAAAGCTGCATACATGCAGCAGAAATCTGCCTCCTTGTTCCTTCCACCCAATGATCCTAGTTCTCCTTTCTGTATCAGCCCAGAACAAACTCCCTCTTCTCCCTCTCACAGATGATCAATTATAAATGATGCAAGGGAGGGTAGAAAATAACTAAAAACATAATATTTTTTCAAAACTATCTTTATATGTCTTTTCCCATTAAGGAATAAATTAATGAAGCATTTATTAAATGCCTACTATGTTCAAAATATTGTGTCAAGAGCTAGGGATACAAATAGAAATGTAAAACAATTGTTATTATTGTTCAGTCATTTTTTGTCCTATCTGATTCTTCATTGCCCTATTGGGGGTTTTCTGGGCAAAGATACTAAAGTACTTTGCCATTTTGTTTCTCTAGTTCATTTCACAGGTGAGGAACTGAGGCTAACAGGGTTAAATGACTTGCCCAGGGTCACACAGCTAGTAAGGCTCTGAGCTTAGATTTGAACTCAGGTCTTCCTGATAGTAGGCCCTATGCTCTATTTACTGTACCACATAGCTGCCAGTCCCTGTTCTCATTCTTTTTCTGAATCTTCAATAGCAATTACTATAGTAGCAGCAGGAGCAGTTGCCAGACCACATCTCCACAATGAGTACTTCCCAGGATGATGGCTGAGGGAACTAAGCTATAAGCATTGCCATTGCCAAAGTTCTTGGGTTCAGGATCTGAGGGAAGATGGTGATTCAGTTAGTGGTAGTGACTTGACTGTCCTGGTACATAATGCCTCCTGTCTCTCCCCTAGGGTGCTTTGTCTGTTCCGTGAGCATCAGCTAGTTGGCTATTGGTGGGAATGACTGACTCATTTTTCACAGGAGTTGCTCCCCTAGGTGATGGCTGTGAGGTCCGGGCTGGAAGCAGGTCTGGTGGTCTATGGAAGGCTGGACTCCCTGGGTTCCTACACCCATCTGACTATTTGTGGTAGTTGTTTGGGGTAATAGTAAGGAAAATAGACCCTCTCTCCACAATGATTCCTCCACTAAAAAAAAAATTGTATCAAATTATCATGACATTGGAATGATTATGCAGGTAATTAGCCAATCAAGCCAAAATATGAGCCAATATATGCCTGGATTATTTGACAGTCTATTGCCACTGAGAGACCTAATTCTGTGTAGGCAAAATGGCACACCTCTGGATCTTCCATGAACTTTTCCTGTTTGCTAGCTTAATTCTTATTCATACAGAATATGTTATTCCCTAATCATCCATGAACTACCTACTCTTCTGAAATGAAATGCAAATAAATAAACTATAGAGTTTAGGATGCATTCAAATTCTCAGAAGGGTAGAGATTCCTCTGTTCTTGACTTCGAGGGAAAAAAAGCTAACAAGTAGCGAACAATAAATACAAGGAATTTAGGATTAAGAGTAACACACGGGGGGGGGGGGGGAGGGTGGCTAGGTGGCTAGGTGATGCAATGGATAAAGCACTGGCCCTGGATTCAGGAGGACCTGAGTTCAAATACGGCCTCAGACACTTGACACTTACTAGCTGTGTGACCCTGGGCAAGTCACTTAACCCCCATTGCCTCGTGAAAAAAAAAAAAAAAAAGAGTAACACGCCATTCACTTGGAATGTCAGCCTTCCTGCCTTTGGACCAAGTACGCATCCATTCGTCATTCTTACTACCTTACCCTGGTTAACAAAATCCCACCACTATGCCTTCAAAACCCCACACCCCCACAAAGCACTACACCAGGCATTATCTTATTCTATTCATATTATAGATAAGGTAGATATTTCTTCATACTTAACATGGTCCATGGTTTGATCTGTGTGGAAATGCCTTGCTAGGATATAGATTCAAGCCTCCTTCTGCCTTGCTTAATTGATTAAATTTGATGAGTTGTGCCTTTCGATCCAACAAAACAAAACAAAACAAAACAAAACAAAACAAAAAACCTATTCAGTACCAGGAAGCTGTATTCTTTGTGTCAAATGTCTTTATACTTAGCTAGTCATGTCCTCAGAAAACCGTCACAGAATTATGCTCAAATTTGATAGTAAACAAACTTTCCACATTGGTAAGACCTTCTAGACCACAATAAGGCAACAAATGTAATCTTTAGTGAAGGAAGTTATTTCCATTTTGTAAATGTGGAAAATGAGACACAAAGGGCTTAAAAGCCTTTTGCCTAATGCCAATGACAGAGAAAATGTGATAGTAAAAGTTAATGGGCCGGACTGTAATACACTTCAAGCATTTTTTTAAAAAAATTCCTGGGGGCAGCTAAGTGGCGCAGATAGAGCACCAGTCATGGATTCAGGAGAACCTGTGTTCAAATCCAACCTCAGACACTTGACACTTACTAGCTTTGTGACCCTGGGCAAGTCACTTAACCCTCATTGCACTGCAAAAAAAAAAAAATTCTCTAAGAGGCAACTGTAGCTTTTGGTAAAAACTGCTGAGGAAACTGGAAAGCAATCTGGCAGAAACTTGGAATAGAACAACACCTCATACCACATATCAAGTTAAGGTCAAAATGGGTACATGATTTAGACAAAAAAGAGATATCCTGAGTAAATTAGAAGAGCAAGGAACATAGTACTTATCAGGTTTATGGATAAAAGAAGAATCTATGAATAAACAAGAGATAGAGATAATTATAGTATGTAAAATGGATAATTTTAAATACATTTACTTTTAAAAGTTGTATAAATAAAACCAAGGTAGCCAATATTAGAAGTACAGCAAAAAAAATTGGTCAAAAAAAGATTATAGACAGTTTTTTCTGATAAAGGTATTTCAAGTATATAGAGAAGTTTATCAAATATATGAGAATATAAGCTATTCCCTAACTGATAAATGGTCAGAGGATATGAATAGGTAGTTTTTGGATGAAGGAATCAAATCTAATATAATCATATGAAAAATGTTCTCATTATTGATTATAGAAATGCAAATTGAAACAACTCTGAGATACTGTCAGATTGGCTGAAATGATAGAAGTGGAAATGACAAATGTTGGAGGGGATATGAACAAATTAGGATACTATTACATTTTTGTTGGAATTATAAACTTATTCAGTCATTTTGGAAAATAATTTTGACTCATTCTGAAGAGTTATAAAACCATGTATACCCTGTGACCCAACAATACCACTATTGGGTCTGTTTCCTAAGGTGATCAGGGAAAAAGGAAAAGAATCTATATGTTTTAAAATATTTATAGCAGCTCTCTTTGTGGTGGCAAAGAATTGGAAATCGAAGTGATTCTCATCAATTGGGGAATGATTAAATAAGTTGTGACATATGATTGTGATGAAATACTACTGTGCTATAAGAAATGATGAACAGGTTGGTGGGTTTTTGTTTTGTTTTGTTTGGGGTTTTTAGTGAGGCAATGAGGGTTAAGTGATTTGCCCAGGGTCACACAGCTAGTAAGTGTCAAGTATCTGAGGCCAAATTTGAACTCAGGTCCTTCTGAATCCAGGGCTCGTGCTTTATCCACTGCACCACCTAGCTGCCCCCCAAACAGAACGGTTTTAGAAAAATATTGAAAGACTTGCATAAAATAATGCAGAGTGAAATGAGCAGAATGAAGAGAATGTTATACATAGTAATAGCAATATTGTTCGAGGATCAATTGAGTGACTGAGCTATTCTGAGTAATTTGAACATTCATGTCAACTAAAAAGGACTTATGAGGGAAGATGCTATCCACCTCCAGAAAAAGAACTGATACGTAGAAATATGTACCATATGGTTCCAAATATTTCAAATGTTGGACTTTTCTAATGCAGGGTTGGGAGGGAAGGAGACAACTTTGAACTTAAAATGCAATAAAAATGAATATAAATGTCAAAAGAAGAAGAAGAAGGAAGAAAAGGAGGAGGAGGAAGAAGGAAGAGGAAGAATAAGGAAGAGGAAGGAAGAGGAGGAAGGAGTGGGAGGAATAAGAATGAGGAGAAGGAAGGAGGAGGAGGAAGAAGAAGGAAGCAGAAGAAGGAGAAGGAGGAAGAAAAGGAGGAAAAGGAGGAGGAGGAGGAGAAGGAGAAGAAGGAGGAGGAGGAGGAGGAGGAGGAGGAGGAGGAGGAGGAGGAGGAGGAGGAGGAGAAAAGAAACCATAATCTTAATCAAAGTGCTTTTGTCAGTTATCCCTAACCAAGTGACCTGGAAAAAAACCTATTTGTTTTGAAAATATAAGTATATCTCTACATAAAGATACAGTAAAAAGGAAAGAAGGAGATAACATGTAAGACTTCATGTTAGAAAGGGACTGTCCAGTGTTACTCAAAGTAGAACATCTACAATTATTTGGATGAGAATTGTGGTCTTGGATTTTCTCTCAAACTTATCCCTCCTACAATTCAGAGGAAAGATTTTTGTGTGACACTTAGAAGGCCTTTCCCTTCTTGCCTGACTCTGATTTCTCAATTTTCTAGAACTTATAGAAAAAGAAATACTCTGATCCATATGAAGAACCTTCACTCCCAAACAAACAAAAATAAGTAAATCTAACACATGGGAGAATACAGAAGTTTATCTCAATTTCAGCTTGCAAAAGCTAGTGAACATGGGGGGTGCGGGGAATGAAGCATTCAGAAGAAGCAGAAACTGCTGATGGGGAGAGCTTAGAAAATGGTCTTGATTTGATTACATTTCATGTGAAATAATATCTATCATGAAAGTAGGGTTGTTTGTTGGCTTTTAGTCTCTGTTGAAATTAGTCTTTTCCATATCTGTTTCACATGATGGGGGACTCTCAGTTTAGGAAACATTTCAACTTTTTTGCTTAACTATAAAGTCGATATTTTCTTTTTGAGTTTATTTTTTAACTACAGCTCATAAGTTGTCAAAAAATCCGAAGGTTGATTCTTTAAATTCAAAATTATGTAATATAGATGAAAAATATTTCAAAACATTTATTATCTTTTTTGAAAAATTTATGCTCCTAAGATTAATGTACCAAACATAAGAACTTATCTTACAGCAATTATTTGTGTAACTTTCCTCACAACTCCATGAGGAAGAGAAAACAAGTATTATTATTTCCATTTTATAGATTTAAAAACTGAGGCCAAGGGATGGTAAGTGATTTGCCCTGTGTCACACAACCTTTAGGTACCACAACAAGGATTCAAACTCTGGTTCCTTCATATTCCAAGTCCATGACTCCTTGTTCTATTACATTACTGGTGGGAAAAACACACATACATATTAGTGCTACCACCATGAGTAGGGGCAATATAGTATACTAGGTGAATTGTTATCTATAGATGATATACAGGTTGAAAAATAATTTTAATTAAATAAATTAATAAATGGGAAATATATTAATACCTTCCCATGATTTCAGACTATTCTCCATCACAAAAACTCATCTTTTCATCATCAAATTTTCTTAGTGGTGATATACAACTGTGAATCGTGGAACATTACAACAATCTCCAAAGAAATACAACTGTGGGTGAGCTAAAGGGCATTGTGCATTAGGCATATATAACTACTGTATGTCATGCAAAATAGCATAAAATATATCCAGGAAATGTATACTCTGGTGCTTTCATATATCAGTAGGTCTGTGACCTTATTCATAAGGGTATTCCCTTCAAGGATACATGCTTAAATTTATTCATGCCTACCCATTACATGCAACTTTTTCCCAATGTCTGCCCATAAGTTTGCCACAGTGGACCTACCCAATGTGTTTGGTCATTCATTGAATTCTTTTGACTCAATGAGGATACAATGAAACATGTGGATTTTCCAATGGTTTATGCTTTACTCTCAACATGTGACCATACTGCCTCTTTGATGCATGAAATCCCTGAGTTTATGCCCACAATGAGCCTCTCCATCACCCTCTGGTGGGTAATCCTCAACTGCAGTTTTTCAAAGATTTTAGCATTCTCTATCACAAGAAGAATACTGATAATTAAAAGACAATTTTTCTTTCAGGCAGAAACTTGGGAAACTTAATTATACTTTGCAATTTCCCAAAGATAATTCAAGTCCAGATTCTCTTTCTCCTTTTCAGTTCTGGGCCCAAATTACTTTCTATTTGTCATTTATCTCACACACACACACACACACACACACACACACATCGATACACACACATAATGATAGATACTATGGATTGTCTATCCAACCGCATGTCATCACTTAGACAGTAGGCAGTCTTCATCCACTTAGTTTTACCTATATGGATAGTTAGGCCACACTCTTTAGAATGATTATGAGTCTTATTTTAAGAGATTCAGAAATATTCTGAAACACAATGTATTTAATTTATTATCATCAACAAATGGGGGCATCTAGGAGAACTCACCAAGTATAAAGAATTCCATTTTTACTCAAAATTTGTGCTTTATCTCCTTTATAGGAGTGCTACACTTCTGCAAGCACAGATCTCTATTTTATTCCTTACTAGATAATAGTTCCGATCATAAGATTATCTCTTTTGTTATATTTTCCAAATAATCTTATATAATTTTAATATGTTCATAGAAGAGGATAGCCTTTAAGGTAAGAATTTAACCTGCCCAATGAGATACTTTTAATATTTTAAAAAAAACAGGCACAGCATTATCTTGTATTGTCTAAGTCTTTCAATCAATTGTGTGATGATAAATATGTGGCTTACTATGGAATATTATTTGCAAAAGACTGCCTGTTCCCTTCTCTCAGTGATCTCACCAGCTCCCAAGGGTTCAATTATCATCTCTATACATATGATTCCTAAATCTGCATATCTAGCCCTCATCTCTCTCCTGAGTTCTGTCCTGCATCTCAAACTGCCTGCTGGACATATCCCATGAGATGTCACAGAGACATCTCAAATTTGACATGTCCAAAACAGAACTCATTATCTTTCCCCCTAAATCTCCCCCTCTTCTCAACTTCCCTATTTCTCTCTAAGGCACCACTGTTTTTAAAGCTCAAAATTCTCTTCTACTCTTTCCTCTCTCTAACTCCCCCCAACCCCATATATAATCAATTGCTAAGTTTTGTCAATTGTACCTCTGCAATATTCTCATATTCATCCTCTTCCCACTATTCACACAACAAATACTCCAGTTCAGGTAGTCATCACCTTTCTCCTGTATTATTATAATAACCTCCTAATTGGTCTCCAGTCTCTCCCCTCTCCAATTCATTCACCACTCAGCTGCCAAAATACTTTTCATGAAAACAAAACTCTGACTATATTTCTCTGCTTCTCAAGAAGTTGCTGTGGTTGTCTATTACCTATAAGATAAAGACTAAATACAAATTCCTCAGCATAGTATTTAAAAACCTTTTCTAATCAGTCTTCAGTTCTTTTCCAAGTATATTATAAATTACTTGTTCTCATGTCAATCAATCAATCAACATTTATTTCCTAAGTGCCTACTATGTTCCAAGCATTATGCTAAAAATATTGGACACTAAATTCCACTCAAACTGTCCTGCTTGCTGCTCCCATTCATAAAATCCTATCTCCCACCTTTACCCAAGCTGTCCCCCAAGTCAAGAAGGTGTTTTTTCCTCATTACCTTTGGGAATTGAAAGCTCCCTTCAAGGCTCAGCTCAGATACAAACTCCTTTAAGAGATTTTCCTTGAGCTTCCCAAGCATTAGAAGTCCTCACTCTAAAAAATTTGTTTCAAATTTGCATCATCTTTCAAATACACCTATTCCTCTCCTCTGACAATGACACCACTCTGGTGCAAGGCCCATCACCTCACACCTGGACTATTGCAATCTCCTGCCAGTGACTCTGCCTACCTCAAATCTCTCCCCACTGAATAATTTATCCTCTAGTCAGTTACCAAAGTGATTTTCCTAAAAATTCAAATCCAATCATCTCACCACCCTGGTCAATAAACTCATGTGTCTTCCTATTACCTCCAAGAACAAATACAAAAGGAATGTTCCATTTGGCATTCAAAGCCCTTAATAACCGAGCCTTTTTCTACATTTCCATTCTTCTTACACCTTACTCTCTGCTGCATACTGTTCAATCCAGTGATACTGGCCTCTTGGCTATTCCATGAACAAAACACTTATCTCTGGGCATTTTCTCTGGTTGTCCCCCATGCCTGGAATGTCTCCCTCACCTGCTTTGATCAGTGACCTAACTTCCTTTCACTCCTCATGAATATCCCACAGGACGATACCCTCCACCCTATTCCCTCCCCTTAATATTTACTCCATTTTCTATCTTCTTTCACCCTATCTCTCCTCAAAAGTGTTTTGCTTTTTGCTACACCAAATAGACAATAGACAGCTTCTTTGGGATAAAGATAAACCAGAATAAACCCTCAGAAGAAAATAATAACAAAGTCAAAGCTCCAACATCCAAAGCTTCCAAAAAAATATAAATTGGTCTCATGCCTCAGAAGCCCTCAAAAGGGACTTTGAAGGGGCAACTAGGTGGTACAATGGATAGAGCACCAGCCCTAGAGTCAGGAGGACCTGAGTTCAAATCTGACCTCAGACACTTAACACTTACTAGCTGTGTGACCCTAGGCAATTCACATAACCCCAATTGCCTCACCCAAAAAAAAAAAGGGACTTTGAGGAGAAAGTAGAAGGATAGAAGGAAGATTTAGAGAGAGGGAGAAAGGAAAGGAAAGAGAAATAAGATCAATGCAGGAGAATCATGAGAAAAAGTCAACAGCTTGAAAAGTCAAATAGGAAAGAAGATAGAAAAGCTCTCTGAAGAAAATAATTGCCTAAGAATTAGGATTAAACAAATGGAAGCAATATGAAATATCTCCTTGGAAAAACAGCTGACCTGGAAAATAGATCCAGGAATGATAATTTGAAAATCATTGGTCTACCTGAAAACTATGACCAAAATAAAAGCCTAGACATCATCTTCCAATAAATTATAAGGGAAAATTGCCCTGATATTCTAGAAGTAGAAGGTAAAATAGAAATTGAAAGAATCCACCGATCACCTCCTGAAAGAGATCCCAAAAGGAAAGTTTCCAGGAATATTATAGCCACATTCCAGAGATCCCAGGTCAAGGAAAAAATATTATAAACAGCTAGAAAAAAGAAATTCAAATACTGTGGAGCCACAACCAGGAAAACACAGGATTTAGCAGCTTCTACATTAAAGGACTGGAGGGCATGGAATATGATATTCTGGAGGGCAAAGGAACTGGGACTATAACCTACCCAGCAAAACTGAATATAATATTTCAGAGGAAAAACTGGGACTCCAATGAAAAAGAGGAATTCCAGGCATTTATGATGAAAAGACCTGAACTGAATAGAAAATTTTACTTTCAAATACAAGACCCTAGAGAGAGATATAAAAAGGTAAACAGGAAAAAGAAATAATGAGGGACATTAAAAGGTTAAACTGTTTACATTCTTACTTGAAAAGATAATACTTCCAAGTCATAAGATCTTTCTCAGTATTAGGGCAGCTGAAAGGAATATACATAGACAGAGGGCACAGGTGTGAATTGAATATGAAGGGATGATATCTGTAAAGTATTTGTCTTTGTTTTTTGTGGTGCAGCCAGGATGAGGTGACTTATGTGTGGGGCTAGATTTGGGCTCAGGGCCTTCAGGATCCAGGGCTGGTACTTTGTCCACTGTGCCACCTGGCAGACCTATGATGACACCTCTATTAATTTTAATAGCATTTTATTTTTTGCCAATTACACATGAAGAGAGTTTTCAACATTCATTTTTGTAAGATTCTTAGTTCCATATTTTCTCTCTTGTTTCCTTCCCCCTTCCCAAAGCCAGCAAAAAATCTGAGTTATATATTACAATCAAATATATTTCCAAATTAGTCATGTTGTGAGAAAAATCAAAACAAAAGGGAAAACCACAAGAAAGAAAAAAAACAACAACAACAAAAGTGAAACTAGTATTCTTTGATCTACGTTCAGACTCCATAGTTGTTTTTTTTTTTCTGCATGTGGAGAGCTTTTTCCATGAGTTTTTGGAATTGTCTTGGATTATTGTATTGCTAAGAAGAGCTAAGTATATCACAGTTGATCATCACACAATATTGCTGTTGCTGTGTACAATGTTCTCTTGGTTCTGCTACCTTCACTCAACATGACTTCATGTAAATCTTTCCAGGTTTTTCTGAAATCTGTCTGCACATCATTTCTTACAACACAATAGTATTCCATTACATTCATATACCACAACTTGTTCAGTCATTCCCCAGTTGATGAGCATTCCCTCAATTTCCAATTCTTTGCCACCACAAAAAGAGCAGCTATAAATCTTTTCATATACATGTAACCCCTCTTAATTTAGTGTCTTTTCTCTGTTAATGATTTTATATATATATAATATATATATATATATACACACACACACATATATATATATATCTTGCTTTATATAAATTTGTTTGCAATTTGTTATGAGTAGAAACTGTTTTTTGTCTCTTTTTGCATCTCTAGCATTTAGTACAGTGCCTGGCACGGAAAGGGTACTTAATAGTGACTGATTAAAAATTAGTTGACATTGTATAGTCATACAACTATACACATACAACTGCTGGTCTCCAGGTGACTGTGACACTCCCTATCTTTGTCTCCACTAAAGGGACACCTCTCTATTTTTGAATGATTCTTGTGGATCAAGTATAGTTATGTGGGAGTCTGTTGTCTAAAGGGAGAAGGATAAAGCTCTTTCTCAAACTTTTCAGATCGTTATATCCTAACTTTAGAGCTCTAAAAGAAATTAATTAAATTTTACATTTAATTAATGTCTAGGAATTCATAAAAAGGTGAAATAGAAAGATAATCACTGTACAATGTAGCTGTTTGTCCGTTATTTTGAAGAGTTGCAATGACAGATATCTTGTGTAATGCATGAATTTTATTTAAGTTAGGTAGAGTTGCACAAAATCTCTCTTCCAGATTCATCAAAGTCCATTGGCAAGAAAAAAGTCACTATGACTGTCAATGGCCTGGGATGCAGTTAATGACTTTGGTGTCTTGAATATCTGACCAAGCTCTACAGCACCTGATTCAGCCGCCTTCATGGTGTTGGAACAAATTATTTTCATCAGTTCATTACACCAGTGGAAGTCTTCAGATGTTTGGGGTAGATATCCTCTTATTCAACCATGGGTTTGAGGCTTGTCTGTTGCCCTTAATTTGGTTTAGCCCATCTGTTGAGATAGATTACTAGGGTTTGGCTGCTATGGGTACTATAGCTTCTTGGAGCCATAAATGAGAGTTGAGTTTCAGGCAGACACCAAAAGTAGATGATTAGCCCTGAAAAGGGCTCAGCAAACCCTCACACAAAGGTACTAGTCCTCTTTGAACATCCCATACACCACATGGATCAGGTATAGCACAGCTATTTATTTCCTCTAAGAGAAAGGGAATGAGAATAAGATTGAGTAAGGTACTGTGCTAAGTACTTTACAAATACTATCTCATTTGATCCTCAAAACAACCTGGGTAGGTAGATACTATTATTATTCACAAGCTACAGTTGAGGAAACTGAGGTAGTCAGAGGTTTAGCTATTTACTCAGGGTCATATAACTAGTAAGTGCCTGAAGTTAGATTCAAACTTAGGTCTTCTTGACTCCAGGCTAACTTCTCTATTCACTGTGAGACATAGTTTCCTCTACACCACAAAAAAAAAAAAAAGAAAAGAAAAGAAATGCTAAAACCACAAAAGACACATAAGACTGCATTGACCTAAAACAAAAACAGAAACAAACAAGCAGCAGTAACTTATAATTCATGTGACATTCTCCCAGGAGGTTAATACTTAAAAAAAAACCTTCAAAACATAAACTATTTTGTGAGACAGCTGAATCAGCATTTCACCTTCACCTTCACTGTACAAACAATTCCTTCCAGGTCCCTGTCTTCTGGCAAGTCAGGGGTTCTTTTTAAAGTAAATCTGGCACTGATTAAGGACTCAAGAGCCCCCAACCTCTTGAATTCATGAGTTGCCTCCATGACTGAAAAAGTCTGTTTCAGGATGACTTTTCTGTCACCTTTGCTGGGGAAAGAAAATCAAAGTAGAAGAGACAGCTAGAACTTTGAAATCTAGTCTAAGGCTCACCAAAGCTAATACATGGGCTGACCATATGCAAGAAAGGCACCATTACTTCCAAGGAAGGGATGAATATGGAGGTGTTATCTGCATTGATGGAGAGCCTACACCAACAAAAGCCTAGCTGTATTGGACAATAATGAACAACAGAGTTATAGCAGATTGGCAAGGCACCCTAGATATAATTGTGGTCTGTTATTTCCCCCATTGTCTATTATTCCCATCCTCCAGAATCAATCCTTCCATTATATGGTAGGGACAGCCAGGGGAAGTTTTCATCTGTTCAACTGAAAGATTTCTCATGGAGCATATTGACATGCTCTAGCTTCATGTAAGGCACATGCAATTCATTGGCATGCCACAATACTCCTTATTTCTCCCCAAGAACAGAAGTTGCATTGAAAATCATTGTTCATGAAGAATCAGGAAGAGCGGCTCTTCTTAAATCAGAAAGATGTACTTTAGTTGGATTAACCTATGGCTTCTTTGGGACTCCTTCTCTCAAAAAATTCTTTTGTGATACATACTACCTTCCCCTAGATTTCCAGTAAGAAGTGAGGGGGTGGGGGCAGCTAGGTGGCGCAGTGGATAAAGCACCAGCCCTGGATTCAGGAGGAACTGAGTTCATATCTGGTCTCAAACAATTGACACTAGCTGTGTGACCCTGGGCAAGTCACTTAATCCTCATTGCCCACCAAAACAAACAAACAAACAAACAAAAACAAAAAAAAAAGAAGGGAGGGGGTGGTATCTCTCTATCTTCCTCCACACTATCCTCCACTTCCAGATGTTATGATGTCAATAATCACAGGGGAACAGGGGCATATTCATGCATAAGTGATCCTGGGCTCCAACTGCCTGCTTCTTCTGCTCTGATGTTTTCTTTCCTGAGCACAGATTAAAGACCAACAATGCTAAGCAATGAACCATTAACAGCTTTGGCTAAGAGCTGAGAAATTCAAGAATTTCTGAAGTCCTGAATGAGGAGCAGGATGCTCAGAAAATAGTTATTTCCTTAAAAGTACACCATGTTTCAGAGGGTAAATGACCACTGCCAGATCATACAGTAGCTAAAGAGCCAATTTTTGGACATCCATGAAATCTATACCTTGTGAGTTGCTTGGCAGGTTTACCAGAATATCAATTTAGCATTCTCACAAAAAGCCCTTTGGCTCTCAGAATGAATATAGTGACTATAATATAACATTTATGATGTTTCATGTTCTCTCATTTGTTGCGTGTATGTCTCAATCTTTCATCTTAAATATTTTTTGTGGTGGAGGAAATAAACTGCCCTATGCCAAATTTCTACATCATGCAGTGAGTTCCTTTTCTAGAACTGACCCGACTCTGTTACTCACATTTCAGAAAGACCCAAGACATAAACCATACCTTAGCTTTGTTTTAAAGATTTCCCTAAAGCTATTCCAAGTAGGGGCAACAGGAATAGATGGAGAGAAGTTTTGGCCTTCATCTTTGGGGTCAGTTCAGGCCCCAGGATGAACAATGGTCTATGTGCAGAGATGGGGCCCTTTGATGGTTGGAGGGGGGATGAAACAATCGCTACAGGAACACTTTCTAGAAATATATGCTGAATTCTGATCCCAGAGCCCCCTGCTTCCCTGCCAAAAGAGGTAAAAATGTTCCATTTTCTATTCTCTGGAAACAAGACCATTTGTTACAATTGTTCAGAATGTGATTTCCTTTTGGTAATCTCATTTATATTATTGTCATCATTATCTATATTATTCTTCTGTTTCTGCATATTTTAGACTGCATCAGTGACCCTGGGCAATTCACTTAACCTAAGTCATCTCTTTTTTTTTCACACAAGAATAAATTGATTATAATAATACAAAGAACAACATATCATGTATTAGTGTATGTACAAAATATTTCCCCACCCCTCTCAGTCAATGTGCTCTGACTAACCCACTTCACCCCACTCTCTACCACAGGGACTGCCAAAGAGCCAAAATATATATATATGTGTGTGTGTGTGTGTGTGTGTGTGTGTGTGTGTATACATATGTATATATATAGATATATAGATATATATATACACCCTCTATGTGTTTGATAAATATAGATATTTGTATATGTACTCCTTTGTGTATATATATAAATAATACACACATATAATGACTAGCATTACAGCTCTTATCCTACCTTCCATATTCTGCATTTCATTATAATTATTCTAGTTATCTGCTTGGGATCTTATATCCCTTCCTGCAATAAGAGCTCCATGAAGTCAGGAACCAGTATTATTAATATCCATATTTCCATGAGGCCTTGAGTATAGTAGAGACAACACTTTTGCAGAATATTAACTAGAATAACAAAACGAGTCAATAAAAATGAGTTTGCAAGTTGGGACCTGTAATTTGTTTCATGGGTCTCCAACAGACCTAGCACATGCTTTGCACATAGTAGGCTTTCAATAAATTTATTTTCAAAATTTTTGTTAAGCTTTTTTCATGTAACTTTACAGAAATATAGTCAGGTATCAGGATGACTGGGAACAGAACTCTAACTAGGTCAGTGAGACCAGGATTGCCTCAGGGCACCAGATTTAGAGGTTGCCTAATTTAGAGAATGCTGATAGCACTAGTAATCCCTTGGGGACACTGGGATGAGCTACTCTTAAAAAATCCCTTATTCCTTTCTTTAGCTGACTTTCCACAAGCAGTAACCATGATATTCAATGGTTCCCATCTTCCCACTATGGGGAAGTGACCAACACTTCTTTTAAAGGGAAATATTTTGCTGATTTGATAACAGATTTTTTTCTTATCAATTTCATCAGGAGTGATGCTTACCCCAGTTTGCAAAAAAATATGAGTTATGATTCTAATTCTGACTGAGATCCTTCTTCTAATCTTTGCTTCTTCTCATTCATTCATTCATGTAATTATTTAGACATTTGCTGAGTGCCCTTGCTAGGCCCTGGAGTAAAAAGATAAATAAAAGGCCGTTGTGCTCTTATGTATAATAAATTTTTAAAAGAGAAGTAACAAAAAGATACAAGTAATTATTGTGTTTTGTTATTGTTTTTCCTTCAATCTTGAAGAGGACCAAAGACAATCAGGAGGGTGATGTCTTGAGTTGCAAGTAAATTGAATTTAACTGAGGCAGACCTGTGCAGAGTCATCAGCCTAATACTCTCCTCCAGAGTCATTGGCAAGACACAGGACAGGACAACTAGCAATGGCCCCAGATGCAGTGGGAGACCTTGGCCTTTTTAAGTTAAGGTCTTTCCCAGGTCTTAATTTGTGTGAGGCAAAGCCCATTCACTAAGTATATGCTAGGTAAGAATTGAGGAAAAAGGTGGCCTAGTTTGTTTTCATACCATTACTATACTTATACATGTGTTCAGTAATCATTTATCAAGCAACTAAAGTATGCCAGGTGCCAAGATTTCAGAAGAAATAAATAGTCCATACCTCCAAGTAGATTGGATTCTTTTGGGAGAAGCAACATATACAGAATATGAGTAAATACAAACCATATACAAAATGATGTGGAGTACACACTTGCAACAGGTTTGTGGGTCAAGAAAGACCTACTTAAAGAGACAAAACAAGAGTTAGACCTTGGAGAAAGTTAAAATTTCTAAGAATCAGTGGTGATGAGAGAGAGGAATCCAGGTATGGGAGATGACTGCCTTGCAGAAAGTTAGAGAGATGGAAGATAGAAAGTCACATGTGAGAAACAGCTATTTGGTTAGTTTGTTATATTACTATTATCATCATTATTGTTATTATTATTGTTTTTATTAGGCAATGAGGGTTAAGTGACTTACCCAGGGTCACACAGCTAGTAAGTGTCAAGTGTCTGAGGCTGGATTTGAACTGTAACGATCGGAATGATGCCACCTGCTGGAGACTTACTGTAGAAAAGCTCCGCCATGAAGTGAAGGTCTTTGAGGGCAAGACCAGGAGTCTTTTCTTTGGCGTCAGGAAGCGACATCTCCTTGTGGGAGGAAGAAGGGAGGAGCCTGGTGCTCTGACTGAGGCTCTTTCCGGGGGACTCTGGTGGAGAGGGGAGCTAGAAATGTGCTCTCCCTTTAATAGATAGAGGAATGTAGGCCTTTCTCTCTCTCTTTACTCTTGCTAAAGCTTATAATTTATTGGCGACCACTCATTAGATATTTTAAACAGACTAGCTAGAATTTTAGCCCTTAACAAATGGTGACCACGAAGGGATAAGCTGAACCTCACTCTTCTGACCTTCTGGTTGGGTAAGAAATTTCCCCTACCCTGTCCCTTTAAATCTGAAGTACTGCTGAATTGTTGGGTGTTTTCCCTTTAAATTTTTTCAAATGGACCTTTTAAACTCCCTAATTACCCTATTTTTTATTTTAGTCCATTTAACTAGACAAATGGGAGATAAGATCATGTTAATGCTTTGTTTTTGTGGATTTTCTATTTTTATTTTTATTTTTGTTAGAAGAGCCAGCAAGGTGCTCACACAAGGGAATATCTCCCCCTCTCCCAGCCATACTTTTTCAGGGAAACCTAGGCCTCCTGCATTTTTTTCAAATTCCAATGCTGAGAGATTCTCTAATTTTGCATGCCTGGAGGCAACAACCCAACCCCTAGAAGCAGTGGAGGAAGTGGGGAAAGGGAATTCAGGCCTGAGTTCAAAATCAAGTCTTATTCAAATTGCCCTGGTCCCTCCCCTCCTCTCCAGACCCCACATTCTACTCCTCCCTTGTCATGAAGCCCAGTGAATTCCCACAACCATAAAAGGGTGCAGCACTTTCTAGGAAGAGCATAGACTTAAAAACCACCAGAGCAGATGTTCTTCTGCCTTAGGCCACAATGAGATTATCAAACACCATGGAGTGGGACAGGATTAGGCCATCTCAGGAAGAGTCACTTTATAGAGGTAGTTTGGACTTTACAAAACAAAGTAAGCTCAACAGCAAGGATGAACAGTTAAACATGACACCCTATGAGAAAAGGTTGGGGAAGGAATCTATCACAATGGCTATTCTTTTAGGTCAGAAGCAAATCAAGTCTTCAGATGAAACCGTCTAGGTGGAGGCTGAGCTAAAGGATGTCCCAGGACAAAAGCGGATCACGTTCCACACTGCCCTACTGTCCAGGACTGACACTCACTGAAGTTGGTGACAGAACAGGCTGTAGGAGGGAGGTGGTGGGAAGGGATGGATTCTCTTTACCTGCAGGTCCCTTCTAAGAATCACCACTATAAGCTATGAGACAAGAAATTTTACTTCACAAAGCTATGATCACAACTAAGGGAGCCAAGACAAAAAGCCAGTGGTTTTATTTGGAAATATTTCCTAAATTGTCAATTGATTGTCAAGTGTGATTGGTGAGATAAAGCAGAAGCTTCTGATGTGGACTGTTGCTATTCAAGGGAATACATCTTTATGCTGTTGCACCTTTATTCAACTTGTACATCCTTCAGATTCTCAGAACGCCATGTATCACATCACACACCTTGGCAAAGGCACACCCTATTTCCCCACTCAGTCCAAAAACTGGGAGATGTTCTAGTGTTATTGGTGGGTAGGAGTTTCCCACGACCACCTAGGACCCAGAATTTACAATCCACAAAATTATAACAAAACAAGAGATTAAAAAGGGAAGTATGTGATCAAGAAATTACAACAAAAGGTTACTTTGATTAGGAGAACTGAGGATCTCAGCCTAATAGCAGAAATCAACATTTTGGGGAGGGCACCATCCAGCTTGGAGGTTAGTAGGCAAACCTCCTTGATTTGCAAGTGTTGGGAGGCAGGGGGTCATGGAGGGTTCAAAGGGAGAACTTAAAAATTTGCTCCCAGTCCCCAGCTGCTTCCCATTGTGGTAAATAAGGCCACATTCTAGAGTCTGGCATTAATGGCAGTGCTCTGTTATGTCCACTACTACTGCCTTCTTCCAGCTAAAGAGAAAGTAGCCAGTTTCAGCTCCTGCTGCTACTGTGATGCAGAGGTATGCATTGTAGGTCATAAAGATAAGCATAAGGAAGTAGCTGATGACCACCTGGATAACATGTAGTACTGTCTGCAGAAAGTGAGGTAAACTTAGCATCTGTTGCCCAACAGTTTTGTGTGTTTGCATAAGGATGGTTCCATTTGGCCCTGGGACTGGCATGGAGTTGTAACGAATGCTGACCTGGGACTTACGCAGCAAGCTTTCCTGGACTATCTTGAGGCCTTCATAGAACATGGCTAACAAAAAGATAGCCACAAATGCCCCAGCCATTTCCCCAGGTGTATTGATCACTAATCCAGAAAACAACACTTCTACATTCTTATATCCAAAATAGGTCATAGGCATCATCATGTGTCCTCCTCCTCCCCCACCATGAGCATGAGAGTCTGTAGGTGAATGATGGTGGGGCATCATAGTGGTAGTTTCTTCCATATGGTGCATTCCGTGATGGTGTTCGTGGTTCATCTTGCTAGGAAAGGTGAAACAGTGAACTCCTCTCAGATAATAATTTGGCAGTTGGGTACTTTTAGCTGGTTTCTTTCACCTGAATTGATCTCAGAAACACCTGGCTCAGTCAGCTTCTTCCAGGATAAAACCTCTGAGAGATCCAAATGCCACCAAAAGCTACTCGGTAAAAGTTTTCTTTTATTCCAAAAAAAAAAAAAGTTTGCTTTGAGACTGTGTTGTGCTTTATCTTGTATTTAAATATGTTCTGATTTTTCACAAAAGTAATTGTATACTAAGTAAAAAGAAGAGGTATTATTTGAAATTGTTGCATAATTGTATATTATATTCTGAGTCAAGGTGTGTTCACGTTTTTTGAGTTCATTTATTATCCTCAATTTTTAAATCCATATGAGACTTGGATTATGGGAACTTATCATTTAAGACATTAATTGCCTTTATTCTGAGTTATCAGATGCCAGTTGGCCAAGATGCCATCCAATCACAAGAGGAATACATGCAAGAGCAGACATTGAACTGTCACATGAGAGGAGACATGCATGAAGTAGAGGTATGGCCAAGGGAACGGCTTTTGACAAATGTTGAGGTTAGATTCTCTTGGTTTAATATTTTATTTTATTTTTCCCCACAATGCTGTACAGATGGCTGGAAGTCTTGATCCCACCCATCTCATTCTTCATCTGGCTTCTATGCCCCTTCCTATATGCCTGATGCCATGGACATCTCAATCCCATGAATCTGATTAAGTCTGACTCAGTTTCCCCCAATATGTTCGGTGGCATGGACATATATTCCATCCACCTATTTTAAGCCTGGCATACTGCATGGGCAGTATATATTGCTCAAGTGTGGGAATGCTCATATCCCATCATTTCTCTGTTCTTTTATGGTAATCCCCATAATTATCTCAGGTGTCATGATACATACAGTGTTGAATTTGGCCTTGACACCTGTTACCAATTATATTAGATTTTTTAATTTCTCATAATGGCATGAGGATAATTAGGAAGATGATGCAAAAAGTGATGAAACAAAGATAAAAATTATTTTAAAAAATTAACATCACAGCAATTGTCTTCTCAACTTACCCTCCATAAGGGGGGACTATAGTAATATTAATTTTAAACAATGTTTCAATTTTTGTTTTATTATATGTTTCATGTGTAACAACTAAGATTCTGAATTCCCTTAGACATGTTTTTGAGAACTTTCATTGTTTGATTTGATTATTGACAAAGCTATTTTAAAGTTGTGTTAAGCTCAATTTTGTAGGAAATGTTCCTGTCTGATTACCAGCATCCACACATCAACCCCTGAAAAGACTTCCATTCCATGACAACACCTAGAGGACATCTGAGAAAAGACTTTCAGAGACTTTAAATGAACAGTTTTGTTTTGTTGTTGTTGTTGTTGTTGTTTCTTTTATTTTTCTGTTATAATATACACCATCTGTAACATGTACTCTCTGCAGAGGCCCTTCCTTTGCAAGACCAATGTCAAAGTGCCAGTTCATGAGGACAAAAAAACCCGCCCCTCTAGACAAAACTTTCCTCTCTCCCTTTTCTATATTGTTATTAACATATTGTTAATTAGCATAGATTATTATATTCTGTTATTTTTGACTGTTTCATCAAGGAAATGCCCCGTTTCTTGAAGAAACAAAGCAGGGAACTGTAACGATTGGAATGACGCCAACTGCTGGAGACTTACTGTAGAAAAGCTCCGCCATGAAGTGAAGGTCTTTGAGGGCAAGACCAGGAGTCTTTTCTTTGGCGTCAGGAAGTGACATCTGCTTACTTGCTGTAGAAAAGCTCTGCCATGAAGTGAAGGTCTTTGAGGGCAAGACCAGGAGTCTTTTCTTTGGCATCAGGAAGTGACAACTGCTTGTGGGAGGAAGAAGGGAGGAGCCTGGCGCTCTGACTGGGGCTCTTTCCAGGGGACTCTGGTGGAGAGGGGAGCTAGAAATGTGCTCTCCCTTTAATAGATAGATGAATGTAGGCCTTTCTCTCTATCTTTACCAAATTCTTATTCTCCTTAATAAATGCTTAAAAGCCTAACTCTTGCTAAAGCTTATAATTTATTGGCAACCACTCATTAGATATTTTAGACAGACTAGCTAGAATTTTAGCCCTTAACAGAACTCAGGCCCTCCTGAATCCAGGACTGGTGCTTTATTCACTGTGCCACCTACCTGCCTCCTATTTGTTTAGTTTGGTTGGAATGCAGAGTGTATCTAGGCAAACAATGTCTAATCAGCTTGGAGAGAGATTCTAGAGCCTGATAATGAAAGGTTTAAAATTTCAAACTTAAAGGTTTGCATTTTATCCTAGAGGCAAGAGGGAATTATCAGATCTTTGGGCAGACTATCATGGTCATATCCCTGTTTTAAGAATATCATTTTGGCAGTTGTTTGGAGGACAGATTGGAGAAGAGAAAGGTTCAAAGAATGGAGACAAATGAGGAGGGTTTTACAATAGTCCAAGCAAGAGAATGCCAAGTTACCTCTATCAAAAATGAAAAGAGTGAATTTGCCATGAATTAAGATTAAATCAAAGCAATTATTAGGACTTATTTGTTCAATTATATACAAATAAATCCAATGACCTAAGTGAAACAGATTAATATCTACAAAAATATAAATTGTACAGATTAACAGAAAAGGAAATAGAGTTCTTAAATAACTGTATTTTAGAAAAAGGAATTGAACAAGCCATCAATGAACTCCCTAAGAAAATATTGCCAGAGCCAGATGGATTCACAAGTGAATTCTATCAAACATTTAAAGAATATTATTTCCAAAACTATGTAAACCAGTTGGGAAAAGAAGCAAAGAAAGAATCCTACCAAATTTCTTTTATAACAAAAATATGATGCTGATACCGAAACCATGAAGAGCAAAAACAGAGAAATAAAACTACAGACCTATTCCCCTAATTGATATTGCTGCAAAAATGTATATAATATACTAGCAAAAGTATTATAGCAATATCACAAAGATGATACAGTACAACCAGGTGGTATTTATGCCTGGAATGTAGGCTGGTTTAATATTTAAAAAACTATCAGTAAAACTTATTATATCATTTTAAAAAAAACAACAAAAATCATGTGATTCCCGTAATTGATAAAGAAAAAGCTTTTGACAAAATACAACATTCATTTCTATAGAAAACACTAGAAAACATAGGAATAAATAAAGCTTTCCTTAAAATAAGTAGTATATATCAAAAGCCATCTAAGTATCATCTATCTATCTATCTATCTATCTATCTATCTATCTATCTATCTATCTATCTATCTATCTATCTATCTAATCTATCTAAAGCAATCAGCAAGCATTGTCTATCCGGGATAAGCTAGAAGCATTTCCAGTAACAAGGGTGAAGCAAGGATACTCATTATCACCACTATCATTCAATGTTGTAATAGAAATGCTATCTAGAGCAATAAGACAACAAAAATAAGTTGAAGGAATTAAAATGGGCAATGTGAATGTAAAACTATCCATCTTTGAAGATGATATAATGGTATACTTGGAGAATCTTAGAGCATTAACTAAAAAACTAGTTGAAATGATTAACCCCAGCAAAGTTGCAGGATATAAAATAAACCCACATAAATTAGAATTTATATACATTACCAACAAAGTCCAGCAACAAGGGATAAAAAAGAAATTCCATTTAAAATAACTGCAGATGATAGAAAATATTTGGTGGTGACTGGGTTCTTTGAGCTAAGAAAAACCCAGGAACCTTATGGACACAATTGCAAGACATTTTCACAAAAAATAATGATCTAAAGTATTGGAAAAAAAATATTTATTGCTCACGGATATGGCAAGGCAATAAAAGAAAAATGACAAATCTTTCTAAATTAATTTGCTTATTCATTCCCTTAACGATCAAACTATAAAAAATTATTTTATAGAGCTAGAAAAAATAATAACAAAATTCAACTAGAAAAGCAAGAGGTCAAGAACATGAAGAGAATCAGTGAAAAAATGTGAGCAAGGTGGCTTAGCCATACTAGATTTCAAATTTGAAAATAATACTCATCAAAATAATCTTGCACTGGTTAAGAAATAATCATGGAGGGGCAGCTAGGTGCTACAGTGGATAAAGAACCAACTCTGGATTTAGGAGTACCTAAGTTCAAATCCATCCTCAGACACTTAATACTTACTAGCTGCATGACTGTGGGCAAGTCACTTAACCCTCATTGCCCTGCAAAAAAAAAATAATCATGGATCAGTGGAATAGATTAAGCACACAGTAGTAAATGACCATAATAATCCCAATTTTTGACAAACCCAAATATTCAAGCATTTCAGATAAGAACTCATTACTTGAAAAAATGGCTGAAAAAACCGGAAAGCAATTTGGCAGAAATTATATAAAGCAACATCTCACACCATATACCAAGATGAGGTCAAAATGGGTATATGATTTGGACATAAAGCAACATTAACATTGACATAACATGACATAATATAACATAACATAAGCAAATTAAGGGAGCATGAAATAGTTTACCTATCATATCTATGAATTAGGCAAGAATTTATGAACAAACAAGAGATAGAGAACATTACAAAATGTAAAATGGATAATTTTGATTACATTAAATTTAAAAAGATATGTACAAACAAAACTAATGCAGCCAAGATTAGAAGGAAAGTAGAAAACTGGAGGCATTTATTTATAAGTTTCTCTGACAAAGACTCCATTTCTCACATACATAGAAAATGGAGTCAAATTTTTTTTTAAGAACACAAGACACTCAGGGCAGCTAGGTGGCGCAGTGGATAAAGCACCAGCCCTGGATTCAGGAGGACCTGAGTTCAAATCTGACCTCAGACACTTGACACTAACTGTGTGACCCTGGGCAAGTCACTTACCCCTCATTGTCTCACCCCCCCCCAAAAAAATACAAGACATTCCCCAATTGACAAATGGTCATCAGCATCTAAAACACCAGAGAGACTTCTCTACACCCACACCCAAAACTTTCCAGCTGAGACTTTCTAGCTGATCATCAGCATCTAAACACCTGAGAGGCTTCTCTACAACCACACTCAAGACCATACCCATAATCCAGAGCTACACCCAGATGACATCCCAAAAATCATCTGAGAAAAGACTTCCAAAGACTTAAATGGACATTTTCCTGTTTTCCTTTTCCTATTGCATATACTATTTGTAGTATCCACCTCCTAAAGGGGACTGCTCCCTTTAGTTTTTTGTCAATGCGTTTCTCAAATTTTCTTCTCTTTACATTCCCCTTTACATTGTTAGTTATCATAGAACCCTTTATAAGTATCTGTAATATTGTTGCTTCATTTACGGAAACCATGTTTCTTAACGAAGCACAGGGAGGTTAGTGAGAAAAATAATGGGTTTTGGGATGGCCAGAGGCCCCTGTTGAGGAGTGGGAGGGAAGTAATATTAAGATTGATTGGGGGGCAGCTAGATGGCGCAGTGGTTAAAGCACTGGCCCTGAATTCAGGAGTACCTGAGTTCAAATCCGGCCTCAGACACTTGACACTTACTAGCTGTGTGACCCTGGGCAAGTCACTTAATCCCCATTGCCTGCAAAAAACAAAACAAAATAAAACAAAAGATTGATTGGATTCACTTTGCTGATTAACTCACTTAAAGTTAATTTAATTAAAACCACATCTATTTGAAAGCCTGGCCCTCAGAGGATGTGTTCTCTGAACTCTGACCTCAGCATGTTCTGCCAATGGACCACTGTCAAGTCCAGTAAATTTGAATATTGCTAGCCAATTAGCCTGAAGCAGTGTATAAGGGCTGCCTCTCCTCTGGACCCACAGGAAGCTTCAACTCACAGAGGCAGAGACGCTTCCTCTTGGCCTGAGACTCAGAGGAGACAATGGCGTCTTGCTCTCTCACTCTTCTATCATAGGTATGTAGGGCTTCTGAGCTTTCTGAGCCATGTGCCCTCTTTCTTTACTAATATTTAATATACTTTAATAAGTGCTTAATGCCCCAAAACTGGTGCTAAAGCCTCTAATTTATAAATAGCACTATATTAGGAACCTCAGCTATGTTTCCCTAAAATTTGGGACAGAAATAAGGTGACCACATATAATTTTAAATGCCACAATATGAATAGGTGATTTTCAGATGAAAAATCAAATCCATCTACAGTCATATGGAAAAAATGTTCTAATTCACCATTGATTAGAGAAATGCAAATTAAATCAACTATGAGGTACTACATCATACCTTGTAGATTGGCTAATATGACAGAAAAGAGAATATGAGAAATGTTGGAAGGGATGTGGAAAAACTAAGACAGTAATGCACCATTGGTGGATTTGAGGGGATGTCCATCATTTGGGGACTAGCTGAACAAGTTGTGGTATGTGATTGTAATGGAATACTATTATGCTATAAGAAACGACAAGTAGGATGCTCTCAGAAAATCCTAGAAAGACTTACATGAACTGATACAAAGTGAAGTGAGCATAACCAAGAGAACATCATACACAGAAAAAGAAACACTGTACAATAATTAATTGTGAATGACTTAGCTGTTCTCAGCAATACAAGGATCTAAGACATTTTCAAAGAACCCATGATCAAAAATGCCATCTACATCCAGGGGAAAAAATGGGAGGCGTCTGAATGTTGATTAATGCAACTTTTTGCTTCTTAAATTTTTTTCTTAGTTTTTCTTTTTTTTTTTTGGTCTGTGTTTTCTTTCACATGACTAATATGGAAATATGTTTTTTCATGACTGCACATGTATAACCTATATAAAATTTTTTGCTTTCATGATGAGGGGGAAAGAATTTGAAATTGAAAATTTTTCAAATAAATGTTAAACATTTTTACATGTAATTAGAAAAATATAAAATATTCTAAAATACTTGATTTCTCACAAAAAAATATCCAGTTTAAATTGCCATATTCTCTATAAAGTCTTTCCAGGTTCCTCCAATTACTAGAGACTCTCCCTCCCAGAGTTCTTGTATTTGACCATTTTGTAAATATATGCATTTATTCACTATACATATAATGTGTATATATATATATATATATATACACACACACAAATATATGTTTTCATTGTATATGTCTATATGCTGCATATTTATTATTTAATGTACTTGTCTTCCCCACTGGAATATAGACTTCTTATAAATAGGGGTTGTGTCATCCTTTGTCCTTATATTCTCAGTATAATACACAGTGCCTAGCACATAGTAGGCACTTAATAAACAATTGTTGATTGATTTAAGGAGGTGGCATTTGAGCTTTTATTTCTGAATAGGTAGTTTTTAATGATAGAATTTCAGTAGGTGGAGTTGGACAATCAAAGATGTGAAGATGGCAAAGCTAAAACAATTTTGGGGAAAAGCAATAAGTAGAGTGGTTTTTTTTTTATTTGTTTGTTTTTTTAACTTGGAGTACACTTAAGGGAATGGTGTAATATAAAACTGAAAAAGGGAAGATAGTTTGATCTGAGAACATGGAATGCTTTAAATTCCTGGCTAAGGGTTATTAATGTATTCCATGATCTGAAGGAAGCCTTTACTTAATACTTACCTATTGCATTGATCATACTTCTATTGGATTTAGGTTTTACTTTGAGAAAAATAAAACTGACAGGAGGCAGGAGATGACAGAAGAGAAGAGCAAAAAGTGTCAGAATAAAAACAAAATCAAAAAAGGCAAAATTGAGTTCATTGTAGGAGATAACTGAAGCAAATAAAAGATTAGGAATGAAAATGAAAAGCGTGAGAAATGACATGATATCCCATGACCTTCATGGGCATAGAAATAGAAAAGAAATAAGGAGAAAAGACATTTACTTCCTCATAAATGGTGATAAGTAACCAGAGTCCAAGGGATAAGGAGACAAAAGACATGCTGCAAGGCTGTTTTGCATCTGTGATTATAAATGAAGAAAGTAGATACTGAGAACTAGCAAGAGTCAGGTTTCTAGAAAAAAAAGATTGGGGTTTGCAGATATATACAGATAATATGAGAAGTGGTATTAAAAGGCTTTGGAAAATAAGAAGGCAACAGATTCTCCATACAGCATTCTAACCATGCCAAGAATGAACCCAGGCAGTGTCAATAGCTTAGCAAACAGACTCTTAAGCAGAGATTCTTGGGAACTACAAGACAGAATACAGAAATAAAAAGTCATCTTTCTGTCCCTCTTTCTCAAAAAGGTATGATGTACATGAACCATATAAAATCATGACAATTCACATTTTTGGAATGCCTCAAGGTCTAGAATTTTTTTCTTCACAACAACCTTGTCACATTAATAGTAAAAACATGATAATTTACACTTTACAGATGAGGAACTGAGGCACAAAAGATTGGTTCTTCCATGTTTCATGGTTACTAAGTATGGGAGGTAAGATTTTAACCCTGGTCTAGCCTAAATACCATCACACCACACAGTTTCTCAAAGATCAACAAAGGCTGGCAGTAATGTGCTTGAATGATAGATTATGACCATGAAGATTCATGTTCACAGTTCTTTTCCCCTTAGGTGTGAGTGAGGCAAAAGAAATGGGGGGAGAAACTGTCTAAAAAGTACAACCATGCTTAGCTTCAACAAAAGTAGCAGTGGGAAATAATCTAAGTGGATCAAAATTCCCAAGCATCTATTTGCTCACTCCCTGGTTCATACTGTTTCCCTAAAAAACACTGGATCATTCTGAAGGCCCTTTTGGTTCCTGCTTTCCACTTGTGTTCTTATGTGATTAATTCTCACTTGTTCTTTACCAATCTTTATTAGAAATTTTTATCAATCTGCTTTTTTATAATTACTTATCAATCTAATTTTTTTTGTAAAGATAAAGACAAAGGAGAAATCATTGACCTTCTTAACAGAATTCCCTTCACAAAAGAGGAACAATGATATAAACAATGTAGGAAAGTAGCCAATAAAATGGATAGCACTTTGTAAGGAAAGAAATCAATTAAAAAAAAAAACCTCTGAGGAAGGGGAAAGTATTATTAAAAATTCTACAGTCCTCCCAGAAATGATAATACAAAAATTTCCAAAAATTAAAAATTATTCTGAAGAGTAAAACAAGATATAAAAGATGAATTAAGGATAAAATAATAGAATCATAGATGGAATTCAATAAATATAACTCATTTTTTATAAATATGAGGCAACTTAGACACAAAGATTAAGTGTGTCTCCCAAGGACATACATGTAATAAGTGGTCGAGTTTGTCTTTGAACCAGGTCTTCTGACTCCAAATCAAGAACTCTTTCCTCTATATCATTCTTCCTTAAGTTAGAAAGGAAATAAGAATTCTTAAGGATGAAATCAATAAAATAAATAAGAGTAAAGAAGTTAGGATGAATGATAGAGGAACTCTATAAAACACTATATCCCAAGAGAAGAGCAGGGCTTTAGCACTGAAAAAGAGAAAGAATTAAATAATAAATAAAATAAAGGATTTTTGTGATTCCAGAAGAGAATAACTCAAAAGCATAATGAAAACATTAAAAAAAGCTTGACTATGATATCATTTAGAATTCAAAAAGAAATGATTCAGAGTCATAGTGTTTAAAATTATATTATAAATTAAATAATCTGAATTATTACATTGTCATTTAATAATTGAAATAAATGCTATATTGTTATATTATAGATTGGTATTATAAATTAAATAAGAGCATTACTTCTGGTCTAGGAAAGGTAAGAGTCAAAAGAAAATGACAATAAAAGTAAACTCTAAAACCTTTGACTTAGAGCAACAGGGAAAGGAACCAAACAGAAAGTGGAAGGAGCCTGATTACAATTTGATATAAGAAAAAAACAAGAGACTAGGCATTAATTTAAAAGAAAAATAGAATAAACATAAAATAATTTAATGAAATAAGACAAAAATTAACATTCTAGAAATTCAATTAGTCTTTGCAAATCATCTTGTACTTATTTTGTATATATGTATAACACTCATAATGTCTCCTTGGACTAGACTCTAAACTCAATTATCACTTTTATTTTTGCAAGCCTAGCCCTAGAACACTGACTGGAACAAGCTTAGTGTATATTGTTGATTATTTAACTGAAGTCTAAGTGTTAATGGATTTAACATAACCAATACAAATGAAAGATACTATTATATAAATAAGACAAAATCTAAAAGTTTCTTGCATGTAACAAACACATTTGATACATATAGATATGTTGAGAGTAAAAATGAGTAGTTAGAATAAATTTCATTATGCTTCAAACAATTATAAATTAGTGGTAGTTGTGATTTTTTATGTAAAATAACACTATAAATCAATAAAGTTAAGAAGAGATCAACAGGGAACATGCATTACTCTTGAGGACATTATGAATATTGAAATAATACCATTATTAAATATGCCTAAAACAAATGGAATAGTATAACCCTATATGGGAAAGGTAGCTGGATTGTAAAAGGTATTAATAATAACAAAATCTTAGGAAACGAATATTACTCTATTGGAACTAGATAGGTTCAGTGGAAAGATAAAATTGAAACCATAGAGTTGAACAGACTGTTACAAAAATTTAAATTGAATAAGCCTATGGTTATTTCTGAATGAAAATATTCAAGAATAAACACATTTCTTAGCTTCACATTGATGACAAAAAGTAATCCTATTCTAGAGCATACTTCAATCAGAAATTCATATAGGTTTTTAAAATATTTCCAGACCAAAATGAAAAAAATAATCAATAAAGGAAAATAAAAATCTCCAGAATGGCATTAAATCATGAAAAGCAATTATAGATGATTTCATCTATGCAGTTAATAGATAAAGGTCTCTACTAAGAGCAGTTAAAAACTTGTAGACTTTAATGTTCTTTAATGAACATTCCATCCTTCACAAGACATGGGAACTAGAAAAGGGAAATTATATTATTTATATCATTCTCCTTAATGATAGGAAATTTCTTTTTGTTATAGAAATGTTGGGTACCTAGGGCAAACAAGACCACTTTTCCACAATTTTGTAATAAAGGAGAAAAAACAGGTATAGTAAGATATGTCTCTCATATGTTTTAGAAATTATATTTCAAAGACTTTAGAGGGAAGATGAGTAGTTTCATGAATTAAAATTCTACAAGAAGTCAACCCAAGAGGAATGGAAAAGTCACAAAATAAATGCTGAAAACACAAAGTGAAATAATTCTGATGAGCAAGAAAGGTGAATTGTCTGAAGAGGCCATTGTGGATGCATAGTGAACTCAACAACCAACTTAAAATTTTTGTAAAGATATACTCGAAGATGAAAGTAAGGGCACACAATAGAAAAAGAGCATAAGAGGATGGCATGATCTAGTTAAAAAAAAGTGTAAAGACTGCTAAATCTCAGAATGAGCTAAACCTGACAAAGAAAACTAAGAATAATAAGAATTGAGTTTTAAAGTGATATTGAGTAACAGGAGGGTCAAGGATATAGAACTATAACTTTGGGTGAATGAAATAATTAGAGTTGACAAGCAGAGAAAGCAAAATGCTAAATTCTTGTTTAGCTTCTCTTCTCTCCAGAAAGGAGAATGAACTTTCCACAGGAAATGATAGAACAGAAATTGCTAAGAAGGACTTTATGCCAAAGACAAATCAATAGATATTGAAAAGGTATCTAGTTTCCCTAGATGAATTCAAGTCATCTGGCTCAAATGAACAATATCCTGACCAAGTACTAATAGAATAGATAGGTGTAATTCCTGAATCACTGTCAGTGATATAAAAAATCATGACAGAAGAGAATAATATAGGATTAGAGAAGAGATAAAGGTTGTCTTAGTTTTGAAAAAATCAGGAAAGATGTATAAAAATCTAACAAAAAATCATTAGCGGTGGGTCATCTTTTTCAATAATATCAAAATATATATAAAAAAATCAATGTTGTTGTTCAGTTTTGTCTCACTCTTCAAGATCCCATTTGGAGGTTTTCTTGGCAAAGATACTAGAGTGGTTTGCCAATTCCTTCTCAAATTCTAAGGAAACTAAGACAAACTGGGTTAAGGGACTTGCCCAGGGTCACATATCACACAGAGCACATTCAATAAGACCCAAAACATATGAGCACAAGGAACTAGTGTTTATAACTTCATGAACACTGAACACTTGGGGAAGAAACTTCTAATTTGACAAGAACTTCTACGAAAAACAGGAATACTGAAATATTTTCAGAGAGGATAAAGTAGAGAAATTATATGAAGAATGTATGAAGAACCCTCTAAATTATATTAATGTTTTCTTTGAAATTGTGATTTTTCTATAATGGTGAGCACAAGTTAAAACAGTAAGTAATGGAAAGTTGTCACCAGGAGGGCAGAGCCAAGATGGCAGAGGAAAGGCAAAAACTTCCTGGAGCTCTCCACATAATCCCCCCAAATTCCTTCAAATAATGCCATAAGAATTTCTGGAGCACAAGAACCCACAAAAGGATGGCGTGAGATCATTCTCCAGCCAAACATGTCTTACGAGGTTAGCAGGAAAGGTCTGTTGTACCCGAGTGAGAGTGGAGCCCAGACCCAGGCCATGCCAGCACAGATCCAGACCCAGGAAGGCTGCACCTGAGAAATAGGCCTCCAGAGCCTCTGAATTGGCTTCAGTGGTGGCCACTTCTGGAACTCAGCTCATAGACTGGTGAGGGTGTTGAGCAGTTGGCCAGGAGGAGATTGCAGGGGTCTCTTCTGGCACGAAGGTGGAACTCTGTTGTCTTACCCATGCTTGGAACCAGGAAGCAGTCTTGAGTTGGGGCCTAGGTGGGGAAGGGGAGTAGACACACCAGAGCTTGCAACCATAGTGAAACAGAATTCTGTGGTTGCTTACAGACCAGAGCACAGGCCAGGGGAGTGTAAAACATGCCTCTCCTTAAGTTTTACCACCTTAAACCCCCTGAAGCTAGGGACAGTGCATCCTGGAAACAGTGTCCCACTTTAAGAAGGCATTATTAAAAGTCAAGCAATAGGATAGGAAAATGAGCAGACAGAAAAAAACACTGACCCTAGAAAGTTTTTTGATGACAAGGAAGATAAAAATATATCCTCAGAAGAAGATAACACAGTCAAAGATACTACATCCAAAACTTCCAAGAAAAATATGAATTAGACTCAGGCCATAGAAGCGCTCAAAAAGGACTTTAAAAATAAAGTAAGAGGGGGCAGCTAGGTGGCGCAGTGGGTAAAGCACCAGCCCTGGATTCAGGAGGACCTGAGTTCAAATCTGACCTCAGACACTTGACACTTACTAGCTGTGTGACCCTGGGCAAGTCACTTAACCTCCAAAGCCCTGCAAAAAAAAAAAAAGAATTAGGATTGAACAAATAAAGCTAATGACTTTATGAGAAATCAAGACACAATAAAGCAAATCCAAATGAATGAAAAATAGAGGGAAATATCTTCTTGGAAAAACAGCTGACCTGGAAAATAGATCCAAGAGAGATAATTTGAAAATAATTGGACTAACTGAAAATCATGATCAAAAAAGAGCTTAGACATCATCCTCCAAAAATAGTCAGGGAAAATTGCCCTGATATTCTAGAAACAGAAGGTAAAATAGAAATGAAAAGAATCCACCAATCACTTCCTGAAAGAGATCCCAAAATGAAAACTTCCAGGAATATTTTAGCCAAATTCCAGAGCTCCCAGGTCAAGGAAAAAATATTACAAGCAGCCAGAAAGAAAGAATTCAAGTATTGTGGAGCCACAGTCAGGATAGCACACGATCTAGCAGCTTCTACATTGAAGGGTCGGAGGGCATGGAATATGATATTCCAGAGGGCAAAGGAACTGGGATTACAAACAAACATCACCTACCAGCAAAATTTAGTATAATCTTTCAGTGGAAAAAATGGGAATTCAATGAAAGATAGGCCTTTCAGGCATTCATGATGAAAAACCTGAACTGAATAAAAAATTTGACTTTCAAATACATGACCCTGGAGAAACATAAAACGGTAAATAGGAAAAATAAATCATGCAGGATATTAAAAGGTTAAACTGTGGGGCAGCTAGGTGGTGCAATGGATAGAGCACCGGCCCTGGAGTCAGGAGTACCTGAGTTTAAATCCGGCCTCAGACACTTAACACTTACTAACTGTGTTACCCTGGGCAAGTCACTTAACCCCAATTGTCTCACTAAAAAAAAAAAAAAAAGGTTAAACTGTTTATATTCTTACATGGGAAGGTGATACTTCTAACTCATAAGAATTTTCTCATTATTAGAGCAGCTGAATGGAGTATACTTAGACAGAGGGCACAGGTATGAGTTGAATATGAATGGATATCTTTAAAGCATTTTTAATTTTTTTTTGTGGGGCAGTCAGTGTTGGGTTGCTTGCCCAGGGTCATGTAGCTGATGGGTGTTGGGTGCCTGAGGGCGGATTTGGGCTCAGGTCCTCCCAGGTTCAGGGCTGGTGCTTTGTCTATTGTGCCACCCAACTGCCCCATGTTGATATCTTTTTAAAAATAAAATTTAGAGAGGAAAGGAATGCACTGGGAGAAAGGGAAAGGGAGAAATGGAATGGGGTAAAGTATCTCACATAAAAGAAGCAAGAAAAAGTATATGGAGTGAAGGGGAAGAGGGGCAGGTGCAAGGGAGTGAGTGAGCCTTACTCTCATCATAATTGGCTCAAAAATGGAATAACATACACACTCAATTTGGTATAGTAATATATTTTGCCCTGTGGCAAAGTGGGAGGGGAAGGAATTAAGGGGAGAGAGGTGAAGGAAGGGAGGGCAGATTGGGGGAAGGGCAGTTAGAAGCAAAACACTTTTAAAGGAGGGATAGGGTGAAAGAAGATGGAAAATAGAGTAAATATCAAGGGGAGCTAATAGGAGGGAGGGTAATCCAATTAGCAATCATAACTGTGAAAAAAAAGTTGAAGCATTTGTCTGATAGGCCTCAGTTCTCAAACACATGGAAAACTGAGTTAAATTTCTTAAAATTAGATCCATTCCCCAATTGATAGATGATTAAACGGCATGAAGTTTTGTTTTGTTGGTTTTGGGGGGGATTTTTTTTGTTTTGTTTTTAAAGGCATGAAGTTTTCAGATGAAATAATCAAAGACACCTATAGCCATATGAAAAGAAAAATGCTCTAACTCACTACTGATTGGATGGATTCAGGTCAAAACAATTCTGGGTACTACCTCATAACTATTGGATTAGATAATGGGACAGCAGGGAAAAATGACAATTGTTGTGGGGGATATAGGGAAAATGAGACATTAATACATTCTTGGTAAAGTTATAAACTGATTCAAACATTCTGTAGAGCAATTTGGAACTATGGCCAAAGGGCTATAAAACCATGCATACTCTTTGACCTAGCAATACCACTACTACGTTGGTATCCTAAAAGAGATATTTTTAAAACGTTGAATTCAAAATTGGGGTCATGCCCATAAATTGGGGAGTGGCTGAACAAATTGTGGAATGAGATTAAGATGGAAGGAACACTATTGTGCTGTAAGAAATGATGAGCAGAATGCTATCAGAAGGACTTATGAAAATTTTTTAATGGAACAGTAAGTAACAGTAGAAATCATGGGTCATATCTTCTATGAGTAACCTGAGGAAGTAGAGATCATTTTCACTGGGGAAGGGGAAAAGTTGGTATCAAAGAATGCTTCATAGAGAAGATACCATTTAAATTAGACTGTTTCTGTTTCTACATCTCCTTCCCAGTCCATGAAATTACTCCAGTCACACTCACCCCAAAAAGATATTCTATATGTTTAGGTAAGGTGAGAAGGTGAAGGAGATGCTCTAAGACTTAGAAATAAATTTTATGAAGTTCCTACTATGTACCATGCACTGGTTTGGGTACTGGAGATAGAAGGACAAAAAAGAAACAGTTCTTGCCTTAAAATTTCTTTTATTCTCAGGGGGAATTTTTTTTTTTCAGTGAGGAGAAATCTCTCTACTAAGAATCAAGTTTGTGAATAAGTGATTCCACCAAACCATTTCTAGGAAATTCTGTGGATTCAATTCTGTTCAGTCCATAATAAACATAATAGTTTCCAGGGCTACCACCTTAAATGGTAGAGCCTTGTACAAACTCTTAAAAACTATATGTAATTTACAGAGGAAATGCTGATCAGTGTCAGCTCCTGTCACTCATAAAAATCACAGATTTCAACCTCCCCCTAAAATGGTCCCAAAATATATTTGATTTTTTTATTGTAAATAATTTACTCTGTTTCTAAAAGTATTAATTTTATCTTCTGATGATCTATGTCTGTGCATCTACAGGTCTCTGTGCCTTCTTAAGAAAGTAAGTCTGTAACGAGAAGTGAACATGCACACACAAATTATTTGGGATAGCAAATGGCAATATATAAGCAAATATCATCCTGATGGTTATGACACTGGCCCTCTAAGCCAAAGAATTCTCAGTACAAGCCTCATTTCTGTGAGCAGATCATTTTGAGAAATTATGTATTATAGTAAGGATGCTGAATTCAAGTCAGAAGACTCAAGTTCAAGGTATGCCATTTTTTAAAATTTAAAAACCCTAAGGCATAGAATCAGTTAACTTCTCTGATCCTCAGTGTTCTCATTTATAAAATGGGAATGCTAAGAATACCTGCACTATTTAGGTCACAGAGCTATTGCAAGGAAAGCATCTTATAAAACTATAAATTACTACATAAACATGGGCCCAGATAATTACAATGATGATTTACTAGATAATTAGTGAGTAATTTTTTCATAAACAGAAGAATAAAATGTAATTCCTAATTAGAAATGACTTGTTTTGGGGGACAGCTTGGTGGTGCAGTGGATAGAGCATTGGCCTTGGAGTCAGGAGGACCTGAGTCTAAATCCAGTCTCAGACACTTGACATTGACTAGCTGACCTTGGGCAAGTCACTAAATACTTATTGCCTCACCAAAAAAAAAAAAGAAAAAGAAAGACAGAAAGAAATGACTTGCTTTGGAAAGAGAGATGGACAGCAAATAAATAATTCAATTCAATAATGCAGTCTAATAGTTGAATAAATATTTATTGAATACCTACTTATGGGAAAGGCATGGTGTTATGTGCTCCAAGGACCACCACAGACCTTCTTCTAGGAGCTCAAGACTCAGAAGAATATTCCCTTAACTTTGTAGAACAGTGAGATGAAAGTGACCACTGTAGACACCATTTCTTCCCTTTGATTGCTAGTGGGCTTCTGCCTCTCCCTTGAGGTCTTTGCTGCATTTATTGCTGCAAATCACTTACTTAATTTGGGTTTTAGAAATGAGGAAAAACACAATAGCTACAACAACCCACAAATACAGAAAGGCCTCTGCCTTTCTTGTGTTATTCACACAGAAGGCATGGACAGTGAAGAGGAAGAGAAAGGCCAGTATTGGGAAAGAATCTAGTCACCATTTAGAGATTTTTGCTAGTGTTAATCAGGAAGACAGGCTATTGATCTGTAGGTCAAGAAGGCAACAGCTCTAGCCAGTTACTCTGATGAGAGAACCAAGCTCTCTTCCCATCTGAGGCTGCCTATTGCCATTCTATCAATGCACACCTAACCCAGATTTCTCACCTTGTATTTCTATATTAATCTTCATTCTCCAGACCTGATCCTAGAGACAAACATGAAAGCAGGAGAGCTGGGTGACATCTCTCTTTGACAGATTTGGACAGCTCTGGGGAGGCTAATTTCTTGAGTAACTTTCCTTGTCCTAGGTTATAATAGGCTTACACTATAAGTTGCTAAGAATCCTAGTAAAAAATCAATCATCAGGGGCAGCTAGGTGGCACAGTAGACAAAGCACTGGCCCTAGATTAAGGAGGACCTGAGTTCAAATCCAACCTCAGACACTTGACACTTACTAGCTGTGTGACCCTGGGCAAGTCACTTAACCCTCATTGCACCACCAGGGGGAAGAAAAAAAGTAGGCCTAGGAGGCAGCTAGTTGGTTCAGTGGATAAAGCACCTGGCCTGGAGTCAGGAAGTCCTGAGTCAAATGTGCCCTCAGACACTTACAAGTTAGGAGACTCTGGGCAAGTCACTTACATTTGCCATAATCCATTAGAGAAGGGAATGGCAAAACATTCCAATATCTTTACCAAGAAAACCCCATGGACAGTATGGTCCATGGAGTCATAAAGGTCAGATACAACTGAATGACTGATCAACCACAAGAATAACTATGTACCAGGCATTGTGTTAAATGCTAAGGAAATAAAAGAGGCAAAAGAAAGTCCCTGCCTAATTTCACTGACACCAGGAATCCCCAATAAATAAACACCTTCTACCAATGAAGATGACACCTGCTGCATAATTTAGAGCCTTAGGTAGTTGCCCACAACACTGAAAGGTTAAGGAATTTGCTGAGGGTCCCATCAAATAAACCATCGTGTGTCAGAGAGATACCTCGTACCCACGTCTTCCTAATTCTATTACTGGCTTTCAGTCCACTACACCATCCTGCTAATGCTATAATTCTTAAGGCATGATAAGATTCCTAAGCCTAGAGAAGAGCAATGCTATGTCACAGGTCAGTGGTTCCTTCATCTACTAAGCCCTTGCCTAGTCTCTTGGCTATACTTATGCAAGAGGTGAGAGGTCAAATGACCCCGGTAGCTAAAGGTCACAGGACCTCAACAAACCAGAACATGCTTTCTAAGCAGGAATAGAATCCTGAGTCCAGGCCCAGATTCCCATATTCAAATGTGGGGAAATCCACTTTGAGGACCCCAGGGGGTTGCATTTGGGATGGCATGGAAGCCATCAAAGCAGCCCAGCTGGCATCTACCAGCTGACTCTCAAGGCACAGTGACGAATGGCACAACACTTCCCGGATGGCGCGATGCAGGGGCAGTAGGAGGATCCAGCAGTCTGTGGCTCCAGTTGGCCTCGCCAAACCTTTGAAGAAGGGCTTCAGAGCCCAGGAAACTTTGGCTCCCAGGCAGCACACCGCCAGCCCAAGCTCCCTGCCTTCTCAAGGCCATATTTCTGGTGATGACATACAATTAGAGACAGTTGGCTACTCCAGAGGGCTATCTCCCACACACAAAAGGCTGGATTCATCATTTATCCTTCCCCATGAGTTGTCAGCATTCATGGAGAGAACAGGGCAGCAGGAGCAGCTGACCTTGGCTTCAAATGGCTTCTCTTGTGGGGCCCTATTTCTCAGCTTGCTCAGGACCCAGGGGGAGCTGATTTGAGGCCAGAATTGCCTTTGAAATCAGCAGAAGCTCCTCACTGGGATCTGCTCCATAGCTCACGGAGCAAGAGACGAAACAGGCCCCACTTGGGTAGGTGGCTTGGCTTTTGGCTCCCTGACTTGGATGGATCCCATCTCATTTAATACCATTCAGACTCAGTTAGCACAGCAGTGAGTGGCAAGCCTGGCTCTTGCTCTTGATGATGGCCTGGCTTTTCAAGCAGTCCCTCATACAGGGTTGAGGGCATTGGGAATGATGTCATGGTATATGGCTCTTAAGCAGCTTTGCAAATAGCCTCTCGCCAAAATGGGGAGTGATTTATGCTGGGAAAGTTATAAAGAGTGCTGACTTCATTCACCCCAGTGCCCGTGTACCGTTGGGAAGGAAAATTAGGTTGGTAAATGGTTTTTCCATGGGTTGGTAAATGTTTGTCCTTATTTGCTAAGCTACTCAGACATAATGTATGCATTTCGGAAGGCAGTTTACTACCAGACTGTAAACGTACAATCTTCTATTTAGATAGAACCACCCTCTAAGAAGCTCCAAGTGATTTGCAGACAAGCAGGAATAAATATTACAATTATGCACAGCATACTTGTGTGAAAACAGGAGCAGAGAGCTCAGTTGCACCTATACAAGGGTAAAGGCAATTGTAAAGTGAAAAATCCAGTCTGTCACCTAGATTGTTTTGTCTATACAACAACATTGCCAAATAAGCACTTTGCATGTTTTCCCCCTTTGAATTGATGATAATAAGCCTGTGAAGCCATGTAGCTCCATAGGCCAAATGCATACTGTGCCCTTCACTTTTCTCTCACCTACTGGTGTAATAATGAGAATAATAACAATCAGAGCCATGACTAGGACTATTTTCACCTAGGGTGAATACAGTTGGAGGAAGGTAGCCATACAGAGGACAATCTGACCATGCAGAGGACAATCTGACTCCTGGCAGCAGATGACAAAGAGGAAATAGGATCCTCACTGGGGTAGACAGGCCCCATGTAAGAAGCATGGGAGTGAGAGGCCTCTAGAGGTCAGGAAGGGCTGAGATGATCAGATAGGTGACACAGTGGTTAGAATGCTAGATGTGAAGTCAAAGAAGAACTGAGTTCAAATGCTGCTGAAGATACTTACTAGCTGTGTGACCCTGGGCAAGTCAGTTAGCCACTGTTGGCCTCAGTTTCCCCATCTGTAAATTGGAGCTAATAATGGCACCCACCTCCCAGGGTTGTTGGGAGGATAAATAAGCTATCTATGTAGCACTTTGCAAACCTTAAAGCACCACATAAATGTTATTTAATTTTGCTATATTTCCAGTTATTATTATTATGATTATTATGATTATTATTATGATGGGAGGTTGTCTAGTCATAGAGTCCTGTGGGGTAGGCCAACAAAGGAACATCAGATGAGGCAGAAGAATAGAAAGTAGCATGGGGAGAAAGGTTCATATGTTGAGGACCTGATGTCAAGACAGCTCCATTCACCCCCATGAAATTCCAACTCTGATCATATTAACTCTGTTTCAGAATCACAGAATATTAGAGCTAAAAAGGACCTTAGAGATCACCTACTCCAACCTCCTCATTTTACACATGAAGAAACTGAGTTCTACCAAGGGAAGAGACCTGCCTAAGGTCACACAAATAACTAGTAGGTTTCTCCTCTGCTCACTAGTACTGGTCCCTCATGTCTGGAATATTCTCCCTTCTTGCCTTCCCCTCCTGGCTTCCCTGGCTTTCTTAAAGACTTAGCTTGAGTTGTACCTTCTTCAAGAGACTTTTAGCAAACTCATTCTAGGACCTTTCCTCTGAGATTCCCTTCTATTCAAATCATACATACATAAATGCATGTGTGTGTGTCTGCTCAGTAATTACCCCAGGACTCAAGTTCAAGTCAACACTATTAATGCAAACTTGGACTCAACCCCAGCACATCACTGACATGGTGGTGGGGCAACACAACCATGTGCTGCCCAAAATTATAGGGCTCCTTCACCACATGACACCTCCCACTGGTCATCACTAATACTGATCTTCAAAATATTAACATGATGGCCTCAAGAGGCAATGTGGCATAACGGATAGACTTGGTTTCATTTCCCACCTGGGTTTCTTACTTAGATATTTAGATACTTACAGTGTGACTCTGGAAAAGGCACTTTACCCTCTCTGTGGCCCAGTTTCTGCATCCATGAAACAAGACCTCTAAGATCCCTTTCAGTTCTAAATCTATGATCCTTCTTCATGGTACCCATGAATAATGGCATACTTATCCTTCCCCACATGACCTTTCCCACCACCATTCCCACTGACTGTCTGCTTTGATTAACTAAATGATCTGACCAACTGGTATTTCCCTTGGTTTTTCTAGCAAAAAAAAAAAAATCTCCTCATTCGCTCCTCTAATCTTGTAATTCAGTCACCATCTGTCAACATCAAAACTCCTCCCTCTCTTGTCACTTCGTCACCTTTCATCTCTTCAAGCTCAGCTTTATCTCCTGCTTAATCACTATCCTTCTCTGTTGAGCTCCCAAAGCCCTTGATCATCAACAAACTCACCTTCATTCTAGAACTCTTCTTATATATTTCACAACTCTTATTTTTGTTTTTTTGTTTTTTGTTTTGTTTTGGTTTGGTGTTTTTTTGTGTGTGAGGCAATTGGGGTTAAGTGACTTGCCCAGGGTCACACAGCTAGTAAGTGTCAAGTGTTTGAGGCCAGATTTGAACTCAGATCCTACTGAATCCAGGGCCGGTACTCTATCCACTGTGTCACCTAGCTGCCCCCACAACTCTTATTTTCATAGAAATATGGCTCTCTATGGAAGCCACTTCATGCTTTGCCACACCCTCCAGTTCCCGTTTTGTGCCTTTTCTCTTGCTCCCTGATACACAGGTAGGCTGGGACAAGATGGCCTACTCCTCAGACTCCACTACCACTTTCATTTCTTTTTTTTCTTTTTGTTTTCCAGGGCAATGAAGGTTAAGTGACTTGCCCAGGGTCACACAGCTGTCATGTCTGAGGCTGGATTTGAACTCAGGTCCTCCTGAATCCAGGGCCGGTACTTTATCCACTGTGCCACCTAGCTGCCCTCCACTACCACTTTCAAACACTCCCTCTACCACCTCCATTCTCTGCAACCTCTCCTTTGAGGGTCATTCCATTTTCTTGCAGTGCCTGTCTAGAGCCTTGCTACTGCCATCTGCTGTTCTCCAAAAATCATGGTGCTACCATCCCAACATCTGCCTTTATATTTCGGGAATTCAACATTCACATGGAGATCACTTTGAACACCCTGATTGCCCCCTTCATCAACTGTCTCCTCAACTCTCCTCTCCAGACAACATCTCAACTATATCTCAACTACACATAGAAATGGTACCCTGTTAGACCTTACTATCACCCTCAGACTATAATATTTCCATGACCCTGAACTTTGAAATGCCTTTCTCTGATCAAAGTACTTATTTTTACATCTATTCCTCTATCACACTCTTCACCAGATCTTTTGTCCTCACTCTGACCTCTTCCTTTCCTTTTCTCCCAGTCCGTCATCCCTGCTCTGACCTCATTTTGCCCCCTTCAGTTTTCCTGATATAGTTAACTATTTCAACTTTACACTGTCTTCTGTGATGGAGTCCCTTGCTCCCTTGTCTTTCAACTGTTTATGCCCTGCCAATCCTTAACCCTAGACACACCCAGTATCTGCTTTCTCCCTCACTATTCCCAGGCTGCTGAACCCTGGAGAAAGTCATATAACCATGCAAATTGGTTCCACTACAAATAATATGTTATCTAATCTCAGCTAGGCCCTTACTCCTGCATAGCAACCCTTTTATTTTACCTTGATTGACTTTCTTTCTACCACACTCCCTGCATTGACTATTTCAAACCTTCTCCTATCTCCTAAAACCCAAAAGACCACCCACATGGCTCCTTCCCTCAGCAAATTATTTTGCTTCCTTTTTTTTTTAACTGAGAAAATTGAAGCCATCTGTTGTGAGGCCCTTCATTTGCTTTAATCCACTGTACCACACCTCCACCTCTAAACTCCTCTGGCTTTCTTAAATATTCAGCTAAAATCTCACTCTCTAAAGAAAGCCTTTCCCAGTTCTCCCCGCAGCTATTGGTACCTTCCCTTCTGAGATAGCCTTCCATCTACTCTGCATATATGTTACATGTATCTCGTTATATATACATCTCCACAATTAGAATATGAACTCCTTGGTGGCAGGGCTTTCTTTATATCTCCACTACTTAGAGGAGTGCCAAATACAAACTAGGAAATTAATAAATGCTTGCTGACTGACTGACTGACTTCATTCTCTCCACCTCTGATCTAGTCTTAGAGGAAGGAGATAAACTTCACTTTGGCAACATTAACAACTCTTCTTGGAGGCAGCTAGGTGGCACAATAGATAAAGCACCAGCCCTGGATTCAGGAAGATCTCAGTTCAAATCTGGCCTCAGACACTTGACACTTATTAGCTGAGTGGCCCTGGGCAAATCACTTAACCCTCATTGCCCCGCCAAAAAAAACAAAAACAAACAACTCTTCTAATATCTTTGATTACATCTCCTATTTCCCCAAAGAAAATTCAGTAATATAGATGTAATATCCTGCATTTCTCTTTTAGTTAATTTACTAACAAGTAGTACAATCAAAAAGTGTTCCAAACATTTTAGTGCAATTTTAAACTAGTAAAAGTTGTAAAAAAAAAAAAAAGCAGAATTTTGATTTGATATAAAGAAAAACTTCCTAACAATTAGTGCTATCAAAAAATGAAATGGGCTGCTTTTGGAGGCAGTACCAGTCTTTCATTAGTCATCAAGTGGTGGTTGGTTGGCCATTTGTTGGGGCATTGTAGAATGGATTTCTATTCAACTGTGGCCTAGATTCTAAGTATTCTGAAGTCCCTTCTAACCTCTGGAATTTTGTGAAAATTTAGCTTTGAGTGGTAAAGTGGTTTGAAATTGTAGAGGAATTGAAACTTAAACAAGGTCTTCTATCACCGAATCCAGTGTCTTTCCTCCCTCCCCTCTCTCTCTCCCCTCTCTCCCCTCTCTCCCCTCTCTCTTTAAAGCATTTTTTCTCTGCTTCATGTTTTGCTGCCCACTAAATTACATGGCTATCACTACTTAGTAGTGTCTCTATGTATGTCATCTTATAGTTTATTAAAACAAAACCAGTGGACAATGTAGCACTGACATACAGTTGTTTCTTTGTCATTTCTGTTAACTTATTTCCTGGTTTCAAAGCCTAAATGATCTCCAACAAATAAGTCTAAAGGTGAACTTAGGAAAAATTTAAAAATATAACTACAAATAAGTAAAATATTCAAAAAAAATCTTTGATGAGCTATTTGAAAGGGGTGGAGTATTATTACCCCAGCCCGAGTCCTTTAATGTTGTTCTTCCAATACAATCCAACAAGTATGTACTATGTATATAGCCATTTTATGCACTTGAACTACAATAATCATAACAAAAATCCAAAGCCCTGGAGTTTCAGAGAAAGCAAAAAACAAATAATCCTTGCTTTCAAGGAGCACCCATAGAGGTAGGCATAGTGTTTAGAAAAAGAAAGCACAGGGGGCATCTAGGTGGCACAGTGGATAAAGCACTGGCCCTGGATTCAGGAATTCAAATCTGGCCTCAGACACTTGATACTTACTAGCTGTGTGACCCTGGGCAAATCACTTAACCCTTAATGTCCCCCCCCCAAAAAAACCCCACAGATTTGAATCCTTTCCTAATTGCCTCTCTCCTCAGTACTACTTTCTCCACTAAAATTATTTTGTATTCACTTCTCTGTTAAGACAAGGTATTCCAAAAGTTTTAGTGCAAATTTAAACTATTAAAGCCTAAAGCTGCACTTTGGGGATATTCTGTATGTATACTCCCATGCGAATAAAAGGTCCTTAAGGGCAGAGACCATTTAACTTTTGTGTTCATATACCCAATGCTTAGCATAGTGTCTTGAATATTGCAACTGCTTAAACATTTGTTGAATTTATACAAACTATGGATTATCATCTGTGACCAGTCATATTTATACAACATTGTGTTAGATAAGGCAGGAATGAAGGAAGGAAGGAAGGAAGGAAGGAAGGAAGGAAGGAAGGAAGGAAGGAAGGAAGGAAGGAAGGAAGGGAGGGAGGGAGGGAGGAAGAGAAAAAAACATGAAAAAAGAAAGGACAAAAGGATGTAATTGAAGAGGGAGACAGGAAGGGAGGGAGGGAATAAGGGATGAAGAGAAGAAGGAAAGAAGGAAGGGAGGGAAAGTGAAGGAAGGAAAGAAGGAAGGAAGGAAGGAAGGAAGGAAGGAAGGAAGGAAGGAAGGAAGGAAGGAAGGAAGGAAGGAAGGAAGGAAGGATTGATTCGAGTATTTATGAAGTATCTACTATATTCCAGGTACTGGGCTAAGTATTTTACAGATATTATTTCACATGATTCTCACAGTAATCATGGGAAGTAAGTTCTATTATTATCCCCATTTTATAGTTGAAAAAACTGAGGCAGACAAAGGAGACTTAAATTCTAATCAGGCCTTAGACACTTAACCAGTTGCATGACCTTGGGCAAGTCACTTCACCTTTTTTGCTTCCATTTCATCAACTATAAAATTAGGATAATAACCATGTACTTCACAAAGTCATTGTGAGGATCAAATGAGATAATTTTTGTAGTGTTTAGCACATTGTCTGGCATGTAGTGAGTGATACATAAACATTTATTAACTTCCTTCTCTTCCCTTCCCTTCCCATCTATTCTGCTCCCTTCCCTTCCCTTTCTTTCCCTTTCCTTTCCTTCTTCCTAGTAAGAGACTGAGATTTGAATTCAGATCTTCCTGCCTCAGGGCTCAGCATTCTTGCCGTTCATTTCACCACCTAATTGCCTTAGAGATCATATAGCTCAAAGTTCTCTTTATACAGGTGAGGAAAGTGCAGCCCTGAAACAGAAATCAACTCACTCCTAGTCATACTGAGAAACAGGATTCAAAGCACTCCTGATTCCAAATCCAATCAATGCTCTTTCCCCTCCACCATAAGGCATATTTTAAGAAGCAGCTGGAAGTCTTAGGGAGGGCTCTACTACTACTGGGTCAGGCAGACAGAGCAGAAGATGGCTCCAGTTTTCCAAAGGAGCTGACAAAAAGTTTTGCCCTAGAGGTTAATGACCCAAGGAGCCCAGAATTGGAACACAAGAAAAGTTGCCAAGTGAAAATTGACTTCAGGACATAACCCACCAGGAACCTGTAAATATCATTTTTAAGGTGGGAAACAAGATAGTACCATCAGAGTAACAAGGGGAATAAATGCTGGGGTCATGCTGGCTAATTGTTTATAGGCAGGATCTGGAGGACAATTTGCAGAACTTGGGAGACTTTTCAAGTCTGCAGGTAATATGAAATTGTACTGGATAGCAATACAAGAGAAATAGCACCTCCCAAAAGAGAAAGATTGCATGATTGAGTTGTCTTGTCTCCCTTATAAAATGGTTTTACTGCTAGGATCAGGGGCCAACATTATGGACCTATAGAACAAAGTTTGTTGCTGTTGTTTTTTATTTCATCTCTGAATGGCTCCAACTCTAACAGCAAATACATGTGACTTCCACCCTGATCCTACATCAATAAGCCTTAAACCTAATTCAGAGTGGAAAGAGTAGAGGTGCCCAAGGGCCCTCCTTACTCATAAACCAAAATGGGTCAGGAATGCACTGAAAGCAAATAATGGCCAGGCATTCTCAGCGCCCACAGTTCTGAGGAGGGTACAACAGAGCAAATCTCAAGAGGAAAGACAACATGGGAACAATAAATGGCTGCTTTATTTGGCTTTGGCCTCTGATCTTCTGTGTGGCTTTGAGAACATCAACTTCTCTATGTGTCACACTTTACTGATTTGTAACTTTCAGAAAGGTTATCTAGTTTCTGAAAGGGTTAGACTTAATTATTGTCTATCCCCCCAAACTTTTTTTTTTTTAGTGAGGCAATTGGGGGTTAAGTGACTTGCCCAGGGTCACACAGCTAGTAAGTGTTAAGTGTCTGAGGCCGGATTTGAACTCAGGTACTCCTGACTCCAGGGCCGGTGCTCTATCCACTGCACCACCTACCTGCCCCCCAAACTTTTTAAAAATAATAATCGTCTATCCCTATTGTTGACCCAAAAGAGAATTTTGTTCTAATGCTTGGCAAAAACCAAAACAAAAAAACCAAAGAGATTGAAGGTAGACACATCAAAAAGGGAAAAGTGCAAAAACTTCAATGAGGAATGGGCATAAAATGGTAATTATTATTACTGTAAAATAAAACTATGTAATAATGTACCAAAATTAATAAAAGAATTCTCCACTGACAATATTTCCTATTGTCTGATTATGGCATGGAGGGGGATCTGATTTCTCATAGTATCAGAGATATAGATCTAGTTTTACTCTTTCACTTTACAGATGAGAAAACTGAGGTCCAGGAATTAAGCGGTCTTCTCAAAGTCAGCAATCTGGTAGCAAGCATTAAAAACTGACTTCAAACCAGGTACTTAACCCTAGCATTTAAATTATTAAATAAATAATTTTAGTCAAATCTCATCAATCCCACTATACCAAAGACTGTCTTGCCAAAGCATGTATTCTTTTAGAAAAGACGTCAAGATGTGGCCAAAATGATAGCTCATTTAGGTGACTTTTGAGCTGATTCAATGACCATACCTTGATATCTGATTGCTTACCACCTCAGGGAGGGAGGGAAGGAGGGATAAAAATTGGAACCCCAAACTTTAAATAAAAATGTTTATTACTTTTTAAAAAAGAATCATCATTAATGGTTAGATGTCAAATCATAAGGTTGCCTCTAGTGAAATGCTTCAGGAATATGTGCCAAATCCTATGCTATTTAATATTTTTATTGATGATTTTGGTAAAGCCATTGATGGCATACTTATCAAATTTGCAGATAACACAAAACTGGGAGGACTAGCTAACATACTAAGTTATAGTCAGGGTTCAGAAAGTGTTTGGAAGACTAGAACATTGAATAGAATAAGAGGAACTTTAATTGTGTTAAATGTAAAGTCATATCTTTGAATTCAAGAGAACAATTCAGTATCATATAAGTAGAACTAATTGTAAGGCACTTTAGAGATCATCTAAGTCAAACACCCTCATTTTATAAATGAGGAAGTTGAGACCCAGAAAAATGAAATGGGAAATACAAAGTGCTATGACTAGACAGAAGTTCATCTGAAAAAGACCTGTGGCTTTTAATAGATTGCAATGTCAATATATGAGTCAAAAGTGTGATATGGAAGCCAAGGGAGCTAAGGAAATCATCTACCACATTAAGAGAGTATCCAGCACTAGGGAAAGGATGTGCCCTGGTCAAATTAAATCTAAGGTACTGTGTTTGGTTCTGAAGAAAGTGGAGAAAGTGTTGGCCTTGAGCCAGGAAGGCTGTATTTAAAACCCACGTCTGACTTTTATTGCCCATGTAAACCCAGGCAAGTTATTTCATTTCACTGAGCCTCAGTTTTCTTATCCATAAATGGGGGTAGGGGGTTTAAACTTGATGGTTTTTAAGGTTCCTTTCAGATCCAGATGAATGATCCTATCATAAGCTGCAAGGGTCCAAAGGACAATGAGGAAGGTAAAGGGCCTTAAGTGTTCATACCAATAAAAATCAGTTGAACTTTAACCTAGAGAGTTTAAATTGGGATATGTCATGACTATCTTCAAGTGCTTGAAGGATTATCACAAGCAATAGGGATTATATCTACTCTGCTTGGCTTCCAAGGAAAAATAATAGCAATGTGTGGAAATTATAGAGACAGATACTAGCTTGATATGGCAGGGGTGGGGGGGCAGGTTACTAGCACTGAGAGTTAGCTAAAAGTGTAATGGAGTGCATCAAGAAGTTGTGATTACCCCCTCATTAGGGGTCTTGAAGCAAATCTTGTCAGACACATTGTCAAGGGCATTCTTGGTGAGGTATGGGTTGGCCTGTGTTGCCTCCCAAATAAGATGCTCTCTAATTCTGTATCTGAAAAGTTCTCTATCAATGCCAACATTAGCATAGAATGGGTAAGGGGGGGTGTCACAAATCAAGCTTGAAAAACAATATGGCTGGGGCTGAGCCCAACATCCACTTCCCCAATGGAGGAATGGAACAATGCGAGGTATTTACAACCCAAATCTTTGACACTGTGCTGGAACAGTAGTGATGTGTTAGTGGGGGCAGTGTGAGAGATAGAAAGCAGTATAAAACCAGGGGGAAAAACAAGCAATTCAAGAGTGACATTGACAGAGCTTCAATGATGTCAGATCTGGAATTTATCAAGATGTCTATCTCCAGATCCTAACTCCAAAATTTTCCACATTCACATTGTGGAGATGACTTTGGATTCTCCAAGGCTATTCAGCACTGGAGTATATGCTCTGGCAGACCTTAACAGGCTGGAAGGGCTTTAAGTATTGTCCTAGAATTGTGTACCAGTTGTTTGAGGAATAGTCTTGATTGGACCAAAGAATCACTTTAAGAAGTGGGCTATAAGACGAGACTTTTAAACATGCAAAAGTTTACAATGCAGAAAGAGGAGGGGAGGGGGATGAGAGAGGGAGGCAGGGAGACAAGGAAGGAAGGAAGGAAGGAAGGAAGATAAAGAAGGAAGAAAGAAAGGAAAGGGAAAAGGATAAAGAGAGAAAAAGGGAAGGGAAAGGAAACCTGAGTGAGGAGAAGGGTAAGAACTCTTTAGACACATTGCTATAATATCTGACCTTTGTATTTCAAGAACTATAACAAGCTTTCAAATCTATAGAATTTTTCTCCCCTCTTCAGTGACTTGCATTTAAAAGAAAAAAAAACAACTCCAGTGGTGCAAGATTTATTGATCCATGGCAACATTGAACTTCAAAAATTCATACAAAAGAGTCATCTCATTACAGAACCATTTAAAGGACTTGTTAGTTCAGTGTATTCATCATGAAGTTTATTTGATTTTTTTTTAAACTTAGATAATATATAACACTGAATCTGGGGAGTGTTTCTCTCTGGATTGGAGTTTTGTGGGTTGGTTTTTTTTTTTTTTTTGGCATGTCCTCTCAGCCATATAAGCCATAACATTTTTACTTTGGTAGATCTTACCAGGAAACCACACCCTGGTGAATTATTTTCCAGGGAAGATTAACAGAAATAAGTCCAGGGCTTTAAATTGTTCCGATTCATGGAAAACAGAACCCAACACATCATTATCATGGATGCTGCCTCAGCTACAATTAAGAAGCCCAATTTATTTGGCTCCAGCCTAGCCGAAAAGACTTTTAAAGGACAAACAAAGGTCAAAAAGAGCAAGCAGATCTCAGGAAATAACCAAGGAAAACCTCCATTTCAAGTCAAACATTTCTAATGTATAACAAATTACTCAAAGGGCACAGTGAAGCAAAGAGTAGCTCTTTTCTAAGCAGACACAGTAGCTGGAGATAGGTAACAAAGAGCAGATCTCCTTGTACGGGGAAAAATAAGAAGAGTTATGTGATAGATCCCAAAATCCTTTCCCAGCCCCTCCTTGTCCTTCATAATATTTAGGGGAAGTAGGACCTTGAAGATCATTTAGCCCAACTCATTCATTTTACAAATGAGAAAACTGAAACTAAGGCTCAGAGAGATGAAGTAATTTGTCTAAGGTCACACAGGTAGTAAGTGGCATCACAATTGATGAATCCAAGTCTTATAACTCCCACTAGACTTCCTATTTATCCAGACTTTCATACAAATGTCCGTACTGAAATATAATGTAACAAAATGGTACTTTCTTTGACCCTATCAGTAAGGTAGATTTTAACTCTGTTCCAAGTCAAGGGATCTTCTAGCTAGCATTCAGATCCACTCAGACAGGTAACTCACTGCCTTGTGAGGTAATTAGGTTCCTATCAATAAAAGTGTTCAACTTGAAGTCGGATGATCATGTATCAAGTATGTTATAGAGACAATTCCTGCACTGGCCAGGGGGTTAGACTAGATAACTCTTTGAAATATAAGATTCAATTAACTTCTCTGTATAATAGACAAAGTATTCTTTTCTAACTCGCAATTAAGGGTGGAAAGTATACAAGAGTTTATGCAAAGTTTTAAAAAGAAGTAGATTGATTCAAATGGCCTGGTATGAACTAGAAACAAATGCAATTGTTCTCATGGAAATGCTTTACTTTTGACTCCTTTGTCAAACTTTATTCTATATTTGTTTAAATAGACTCTTGGCCTCTGACCATTGAGAAGCTGTATCTATATCTCTACAATCAAACATCTGTTTTCTTTGGAAAACAGAGAGGACTCCAAACCAACATAACAACCAAAGGACATTTTAAAAGGCCTTCTGGTGGAATGGTCAGAAAAGAGGAGAGGCATTAAATGGGCCTAGATCCTTTTTATTCCCCTCTATTTGCATTTAAACAGTCTTTCGACCAATGGATTTAATATACCAAACTGAAGAGATTAACACTGATTTCTACTAGGAGAGGACACTTTTACAGGGGTGGACTGCAACTTAATGTTTTGCATAAAAATTCATGAAGCATAGTATCTATTTCAACTATGTTATAAAGTAGTAAAAGGAAGAGAGAGAAGGGGTGGGGGCAGGGGTAACTTTAGTCCAGCACTCAGATAGGGTTCATTTTGACTGATGATTGCAAGCCATCCCTGAAAATTACAGATGCTACTTGGTTCACTATTATTTTGCAGCATCTCCAGTAATCTTCAGTGATCATTTATAACAGCATGTCTGATGACTTTCAAAATGCAACTGGAAAGGATACTTCTGTGGAGCATGGCTTCTCAAAGGAGAAATCAATCTTTGCTACTGAAGGAGTGAACTCAGTACCACCGTGATTAGACAGTTAAAGATTTCAACATATAAAAAATAGGGTAGCCAGAGTATACTATGTATGTATGTGTGTAGATGTAGATGTAGATGTGTATATATAGAAATGTGTATAATATATGTGTATTGTGCACACACATATACATATACACACGCATATGTATGTACATATGTGTATATGCAAACACATGTACATATATAAATAACATATATTAAATGCCTTCTAGGTAGGTGTCACTATACAAGGTTTGGGGGAAGACACAAACTGCCCCTGTTTGCAAGAAACTTACTTTCTACTGGGAAAGAAAACAATTTAGTAAATACAATGGAGTACAAAATAATTTCAAGGAGAAAAAACTACATAGGGTACAAGATCAGAAATGGTCTCATGCAGAAAGTGACATCCGAGCTGGGTTCTGAAAGAAGACAAAGAAGTATGGTAGAGGAGGCAGATAGATGACAATATATAGAGATATACATAAATATGATATATGCATTTATTTATATTCATATTTCTATATACTCATGTATACATGCATACTTCCATGCATGTACATATGCATATATAATTACATGTGTGTGCATGCTTATACATGTGTATTCTATAATATATGCACATGTGCCCATATATAGATGTATTCACACATATATAGTATATATTCATATAAAAATATATACCAGCTGCTCTTATACAACTTTAGTTAAAAGTACTTTTTTAAAAGCTATGTAAGGCTGCCTGACTTATTTTTTTTTAATTTTTTTTTTTAGTGAGGCAATTGGGGTTAAGTGACTTGCCCAGGGTCACACAGCTAGTAAGTGTTAAGTGTCTGAGGCCAGAGTTGAACTCAGGTCCTCCTGACTCCAGGGCCAGTGCTCTATCCACTATGCCACCTAGGTGCCCCTGCCTGACTGGTTTTAAGCTGATCATCTTCAGGGGAAATATATTGGTGGGGGCTTAGGCTATTGTAGTAAACTCCTGATCCCTAAGAAGGATTTGGGAAATACATACATACATACATACATACATACACACATACATGCATGCATGCATATACACATACATACATATGTGTGTGCTTAGCTAGCTAGCTAACTAGAGAGATGATAGACAGACAAACAGATAGATAGATAGATGGAAGGATATGTATCTATATAGATATAAATATATAAATATGCATATAGGGGGATCTCATGTAAGCACCTTAATATTTATCCCAACCTTCAGTCTCATTGAAAAGTTGGGTTCCCATAACTTAATTTACTATATCTTCCCCTCAAAGTTCTAGGACCACCTCTGAAGAACCAGGGGTGTTCTCTAATACAATGGCCTAAGCCACCACCAATATACTTACCCTGAAGATGAGCAGCTGAGAATTATTTAGTTAACCATCCTTAAGTAGCTTTTAGAAGAGGATATTTAACTAAAGTAGTATAATAAGAGCAGTGGGTGTAAAACATTCCCTCAAAATCTGTGACACCCTCCCACACTGTTCAAAGGAAAGTGGGCTCAAAATTAGAGAGCACATGTGACCTGGAGGTAATTCACAGTTCCTGGTTAGTTCTTTTCCCCCATTTATGGAAGGCTTGGGATGGCTTTAAGCGTAGTGGAATCTCTTTACTGGGCTCCTCTTAGAGCTGAGTCTGTTCTTGACTCCTGAAGATGAAGAGACTACCTTCAGATGATCCATGGATGCTGTCTGGGACCCCATTTGGAAAATGGGATCCTTTGCTCTTCCCAGGAGATAAAATGCTAGAATAATGGGAAAAGGGGAACTTCCTCTGGATCCTTGAAAGAAGATATCTAACTTTCTCTGGATCCTTGAAAAATATAAGATCCTCCTTGGGTCAAAGGAAGAGTGTAAGGTAAAGGCAAAAGGGAAGGAGATTTGGCCAAAACCATATCCTCTCCTTCCCTCCAAGAAGTTATCCCTTCTCAGTAGGATGATAAAAAGCCACATGCCCCAATTTCTAGAAGTTCACCCCTCTCAACTTGATTATTTATGAGTGATCCTTGGGCCATGGTCAAGTTTCCTCAGTCTATCTGGACATGATTCTTATGCAATTTCATTCTAGTTCAAAGGCCTTTTTGCACATAGTATAAGGTCTTTTGATTAACTGATTGTAACATATCATCATCAAGGGGGAAGCTAGGTGGCACAGTGGATAAAGCACCAGCCATGGATTCAGAAGGACCTGAGTTCAAATCTGGCCTCAGACACTTGACACTTTCGAGCCTTGTGACCCTGGGCAAGTAACTTAACCCTCATTGCTCAGCAAAAATAAATAAATGAATGAATAAATAAATAAATAAATAAATAAATAAAAGTTAAAAATAAAAAAATAAACATATCATCATCAAGTTAAGGTATCAGAACTAAAATGGGATGAAGTGGTTTTGACTCACCTTGATACTAGCATAAGCACAAGTACTGGACCTGAGATTTCAATAATATAGGGAATTCTCATATTAGGAAACTCTCTCTCCTTATGCAGGTTTGAGCCTTCTCTACAACTTAGCGTCTTGGTGAGTTGCTTACATAATTGAGAGGTTAAGTGATCTGCTCCTACTCTCACTGCCAGTATACATCAGAGGTGAAACCTACCTCTATATTTAAAATGAGATGTGAAAAATAGTCTACTTTAGCTGCAATGTCTTCATATAAAAGGGAGTGGAAACTGCAAAGACATGTTGGAGCCAGACTGTGGGTGACTTTTAATGCCTGGATGAGGAGTTTGTATTTTATTCACTAGCCAGTAGGGAGCCACAGAAAGTTTTTGAAAGGAGGAGTGATATAGTAGACATGTGCCTTAGTAAGATTATATTTATGTTAGGTGGCTATTTTTAGGATTTAGGTGATAAAGGTCTGGACTAAGATTGTACAGTAGGTGTGATGAGAAGAAGACTAAAATGAAAAATGTTGCGTATATAGAATTGAGAGGACTTTCCAACTGATTAGATATTGGAAGAAGAAGAATAAAAAGCTCAAGAAGACTCCTTATGTTTCAAGCCTGAGTGAGGGAGAAGATAGTGGTGCTATTAGGCAGTTTGTCTCAGATGGTGTTGTTTGTCTTCAGAAATCATTAGTCTAAAAACCAACAGAACACCAAAGTAGAGAAATGCACCTGGCATCTTCTAGGATCTCAGGTTAAGTTGGGGGTAGAGAAATAAATTTCAGAGTTATCAGCATAAAAGTGGTAAGTAACATTAAAAAATCACCAATGAAGAGAGTCTAGAGATAGAAAAAAAGAGACCTCATGTATAAGAGAATTGGAAAATGTCCACAGATATAGAGGACAAATGTAAGCAAACAAAGAAAATAAAGCATTGGTCAAAAATATTAATTTTTTGAATGCTCTCAACCCTCAACACTTTGCTTCTAGGAACCACTGACTAGAGTCCCAAGGTTCATAGTTCAAGGGTCACATTCCTCAAGGTTTTTCCTGATCCCACCAATTTTAAGTGCCTTCCATTGTTTATTTTTTGTATGCATCCTATATTTTCTGTGAACATTTTCTCGAACCCTAGTATAATACAAACTCAATGAGCAAAGGGTTTGTCTCACTTTTATATGGATATTCCCAGTGCCTAACACAGTGGAAAGACTAAGTACTTAATAACTGCTTGTTGTTTGATTGGCTAATTAATCATGTGGCTTGTCACACAAGTGATAAGGAGCAAAATTGGTATTTGAACTAAGTTCTCAGATTGGTTGATCTGAGTGATTAAAAATTCAGTAAAAAGAGTACCACAGAAGCCAGGATAGGTTTTATTTTTTTAAAAGGGAGGGGTGGGTAACACAATCAAAGTGCCAGAGAAGTCATGGAAGATGAGGAATTTTTCAAGGGACACTGGATTTAGTAATTGCTGACTTAACAGAGAAAAGTTGCAGTAGAGTGGTGGAGATGGAAGCCAGATTGCTCAAGCCTATGGCAGGAATGGGTAGATAATCAGTAGAGATAATGAGTGTAGATCACTCTTCGTAAGCATTTGGCAGCCTAGAGAAAAAGAAAAGCGTGAAAACAGTGTTAATGGCCTTGTGGTATATGGAAAAGAAAACTGGATTTTGAGTCACAATGTGGACCTGAATCTCTGCTCTGTGTGAACTTGGAACAAGTTATTTAACCTCTCTGGCCTTCAGCTCCATCATCAGTAACATGAGGAGCTTGGAGTTATTTCTGACAACCCATGCAGTTCTCGCCCTTATGATCATGATCAGTAGGAATCAAGAAAACTAGCATTCACACTGCTGTTGTTGTTGTTAGTGATGGTGGTAACGGTGGTGGTGGTGCTTTTAGGGGTAGGGGAAATCTTTACTTATGTGGGAAAGAGGCCAACAGAGAGGGAAAGATTGAAGAAGAAAAGGAGTGGGATTAGTATATGGAAAAATATTACTGAGGGGATGAATGGAAGTGGGTCTAAAGAGTAGGAGCAGGGGTCAGATTTGCAAAAGAAGAGGAACACCTCAGTCTCTGAGATCAGAATGAAGGGGGAGAGAACATGCGAACATAGTTTTAGAGGAATTGGAGGAGAGTTTCAGGAGCTCATATTGGATGACCTTGATCTTCTCAGTTAAAAAGGAATGAAGAGGAAGGAAGGAAGGAAGGAAGGGAGAAGGGAGGGAAAGAGGGAAGGTGGGAGGGAGGGAGGAAAAAGACAAAAGGAAAGAAAAAGGGAAAGTATAGAAGGAAAGAAAAGGGTGAAAAGAAGGAAGGAAAGAAAGACATTTATTAATCACTTGTGCCAAATGCTATGTTTAGCACAAATACAAAAGCAAAGATATACCCTGACTTTAAGTAACTTACATTCTATTGAGGTAGACAAGAGACAAGGAAATGATATCCAGGAAGTGCTTTGGTCAGGAAAGTTACTGGAATGATGAGAGGGGCTTTAGGGAAATAGACCCATTTTTTTCCAGAAACAATGGAAGGGTTGTTATAATTCTGGTTCACAATTCCAGAACAGAATAAGGTGACCTTATTGTAGAGGCTGAGGAGGAAGCAAGAATAAAAGCATATGTAAAGAGTATAGTGCAGTAGGAGGGAGAAGATTTAGGAGTTTGAGAAGAGGAAAAGGTCTGGAACAGTCATCATGATGAACATGATAGTGATAAGAGATGAAGAAAAAATAATTCTGGGAATCAGTAACAGCACAGTTAATATTAGATGGCATATTCCTATTGTCCCTACCATTCTGGAAAGCAATTTGGAATTATGCTAAGAAAGGGACTAAAATGTCTATACCCTTTAACTCAGAGACCCCACATTTAGGCATATACCCCAAGTAGGATAATGATTTTTAAATCTCCATAAATTATAAAATATAGATAGATATGTAGGTAGATAGATGATAGATAGATATAAATATATAGAGAGATGTACCTCTGTGTGTGTGTGTGTGTGTGTGTGTGTGTGTGTGTGTGTATACACAGATGATAGAGATATACAGATTGTATAGAGAGAGAGCAGAGAGAGGGGGACAGGGACAGAGACAGAGACAGAGACAGAGATATCAGCACCATTCTGTAGTAGCAAAGACCTGGAAACAAAGCAGATGACCATTGATTGGGGCATCATTAAACAGATTGTGGTCATGAATGTAGTAACTTCAATCAACTGGTAATAAATGAAGTGAGCAGAACCAAGAAAACCATATACGTGACATAGAGAGAAAGAACAACAAACAAACAGAACTGAAATGCAGTGAAATTATAATAACCAATCTTGGCCCCAAAGAAAAGATCTGAGAATGCATCTCCCTCCTTTCTTTGGAGATGTGGGAAACCATAAGCAGACAACACTGTATATACTATAGGATTCACTTGATAATTAGGTTGGCTTTGCTTAAATTTTTCTTTCATTGTTATAAAGGGTGGTTTTGTTATAAAGAAAAGGGGGACAAACGTATAGCCGAATGTAGGTAATGTAAAAACAAAAGATAATAAAATGTTAAAAGATTTTTAATGTTACATAACACAGTAACGAGGACTCAGCCCCTCCATTTACATATTGCTCCATCAGCATTCAGTCATCAAGTCAGCTGATCATGCATAGGATATAACTCAAGGCCTAGAGTCAGGAAGAGCAGTGTTCAAATCTGGCCTCAGACATTTACCACTTAGGTGACCCTGGATGAATTACTTCACCTCTAACTGTCTCAGTTTCATCAACTATAAAATGGGGATAATAATAATAGAACTTACCTCATAGGATAGTTATGAGGATCAAATGATATAATATTTATAAAAAGCACTTAGCACAGTGCCTGACACATAGTAGGTTCTATATAAATATTTATCTTCACCCCCTCCACTGCCCACCACACATACACTCAGAAATAGGAAGCATGACAGAAAACATGCTAGATTCAAAATTAGAAGACCTACATTTTGCTTCCAGATCCATTGGCCACTGTATCTTTGTTTTCTTAGAGCAAATCACTTAGCTTCTTTGGCCTTAAGTTTCTGCCCATGAGAAATGAGAGCGTTTGACCAGATGAACCATAATCTGTTTACACTATCATCTATAAATTGGAAAATGGTGGAAGATCAAAGAAGCATTAGAATTAAAGGGTATGGGGGCTGCTAGGTGGTACAGTGGATAAAGCACCGACCCTGGACTTAGGAGGACCGGAGTTCAAATCTAGCCTTAGACACTTGACACTTACTAGCTGTGTGACCCTGGGTAAGTCACTTAACCCCCATTATCCCACAAAAAAAGAATTAAAGGGTAAGGGAGCAGCTATGTGGTGCAGTGGCACAGTGGATAAAGCACTGACTCTGGATTCAGGAGGACCTGAGTTATAATCTGGCCTTAGATACTTGACACTTACTAGCTGTGTGACCCCAGGCAAGTCATTTAACCCTCATTGCCCCACAAAAAAAATTAAAGGGTAAAAGAGAGGGCATTGTTGAATAGCCCCAGCCAGCCTGGATAGAAAAAAAAAAGAAAGAAATTGGGATGGAGAAAGGAAAATAAGGGTGACCAGGAGAATAATGAGGGATGGATGGAAGGTCATGTTGAAGCAAAGGATTAAACTAGAAACACTGAAAGGATGGAAAAGATCATAAGACAGAGACAGTGACCAGAAACAGGAATTTCAGAATACAGGATCCTGGAAGTGGACCAGCTTTGAATAACGATGTGATCTAACACTTAACCTTCTTGTTACATGGTTAAAATAGAGATGGCATTAAGGAATTCAAAGAGCTGAGAGGTGACAGTATTAAAATGGTCATAAACATAGATATTGAATTTACAGTAGAAGATATCAGGGGGCAGTTAGGTGGTGCAGTTGAAAGAGCATCAGCCGTGGAGTCAGGAAACCTTGAGTTCAAATGCAGCCTCAGACATTTGATATTTACTAGCTGTGTGACCCTGGGTAAGTCACCTAATCCTGATTGCCAAAAAAGAAGGAGGAGAAGGAGGAGGAGGAGGAGGAGGAGGAGGAGGAGGAGGAGAAGAAGGAGAAGGAGAAGGAGAAGGAGAAGAAGAAGAAGAAGAAGAAGAAGAAGAAGAAGAAGAAGAAGAAGAAGAAGAAGAAGAAGAAGAAGAAGATGATGATGGTGGTGATGGTGATGGTGATGGTGATGGTGATGGTGATGGTGATGGTGATGGTGGTGATGATGACACCAGGGAAGAGAAGAAGCCTGTAAGGCAATTACCAACATTATTCAGGAAGTTCAAGGGTGTCCTGGGTATAAGTCGATGACCACATCAAGTATTGGGAAAAGGTGGTATAATCAGATGGCATGACCTAGGAGAACATTGAAAAGAAATATGGGTTTGGAGTGAGAGGAGCTGAATTCATATCTCTCTCCTGTTGCCTGTATGACATTGGGCTTTTCTTTTCTATAAGATGACCTCTAAAGTCCCCTCCAGCTCTAGATTTATGATCTATGGACTTCAAAAAAAAGTTGTTGGACAATGGTGACAGAGAAATAGTGTGGAAGTAGAAAAGGGAGCAAGTAATATACTAACACTAATTCTTTTTTTGCTCTTCAAGATAGACAGTTGGAAGCAGAATTGGTCAACAGTGGAGAAGGTTGCCAGAGATGCTTTGTCCCTGATGGGATGCTAGGTTTCAGTCACTTTGATAAAGTAATAATGTAAGAAGAAGAGATTGAAAACCACGGGAATTTTATTAACCATAGAAGAAGAGTTCCAAAGTTCACATTAAGGTGAAGGAGAAAGCAGGAAAAAGAAGACAAGACTGGGGGAGTAATTATCATGATGGATTATATTAATATGATACTTTAAAGTTAATAAAACACTTGAGTAAATAGTGACAAATATAGTGGAGAAAGTAATAGGAAAGGGAATAAGTCTGGATAGAGGTATTTGGGGAGCATGTAGTTGAAAGCTGAGCCAGAAAAGCACAGGATCATCTTGGTGGCTTGACTTGAATTTGGTTGAGCTGAAAATATCCATTTTTAAATTGGACTTTATTGATACAAAGATGAAAAACAATAATCTCAAACATCAAGGAGCTTGTAGTCTTTTGTAGAGAATATGTAGATGTACAAATAACTTTGATTCGAGGTGAGGTTGGCCTACATAAAGTTAGATAAAAAAATATGAGAAGGGAAATATGAGGGGATAGAGAGGACAGAATAATCTTAAGGGCCAATATTCTAATTTCATTCAAATATAGAGCATTTGAAGGGAAGCAGAGGAGAATCAGACTATAAAGTTAATAACTCTTATGGCATGCATTTCATTCAATCTTGTGTTGTAGTATATATAATATATATATAAATCACATTTTATATCTCCTAATATATTGTGATCTCCCTTGAAATACTTTAGGAACTATGAATTAGGATCATAGATTTAGATATAGAAGAGACCTTGGGGATCATCTTGCCCGGTGTCCTCATTTTACAGATAAGAGTAAGACCCAGAGAATTTAAGTGACTTGTCAAAGTCATACAGCTAGTAAATGGCAGAGCTAAGTTCATCTTTGTATCTTCCACCATGTCAATAGCTAAACCAGGGATCAGCAAACTATGGTCCAGCTGGGCAAATCTAGTCTTTAGCTTGTAACTCTAAATCTCAAGAACTAAGAATGGTTTTTTTTACATTTTAAATAAAGTTTTGTTGAATTTTAAAATGGTTTTATATATATATATAGCTTATAGGCCATACAAATCCTGTCAGCAGGCCAGATTTGGCCCCTAGGTGATAGTTTGCCAACTCCTGGGCTAATCTAACACATAGTAGGCCTCAGTAAATATTTCTTGAAAGAACAAATGGATGAACAGATGGACAGTTGAATGAAATCCTAACCAAACCAAATGCAGAGCACTCAAAACACTGAGATATTGTCCCAGTGGTAGACTTCAGTGGGGAAAACCAGCCATCATGATAATGCAAGAATCCATCAATATCTCCAATGAGTTTAAATAGTGTTTCAAATTAGTTGATTCCAGAAGCATGCATGTACATATAACTTATCAGTGGAGGCAACTAATAACTCAGTACCTTTATATTAGCAGATAAAATAATTTGATTAACAACCAAAAATGTGTTTTAAAGGAAGATAATAACCAATATTCCTCACATTTTGAATAGCTGTATTGCCTTTGAACTTGTGATATCATATTGAAATTTTAAGTGACCTGAACATGAAAATCATGATTCGATGATGAAATTTTTTTAACCTTACAAAAGGCTTGTCCATCTCTGCTCTTATAAATTTCTCCTTCTGAGAGTAAAAATCAAATAACACTTCACTATTCAACAAACCTGCAATATGAAAAAAGTCTTTTAAAACAAAAAATTAAGGTTTAAAATCAAAGTAGAACCATTTAGCTCTTGAGATTATTGATTTAAATTTATGGGGGCCATCTAGACTATCTCATTTTCACAGATGAGGAAACTGAGACCTAGAGAATCTAAGTGAATTGTCCAAGATCAGACATTTGACAGACTAACTTCTAGGTTGTCCTTTATACACCACCCCAAACTTGAAGGGTCCAATTAGCCCCATAAATCCTGTTCAGTCCAAAGGATGAAATTCTAGAAAGGTCAACATAGCCCCATCGTCATCCTCCATAGACACTTATTGAACACTTTTTGAGTATGTTGCAACTGCCCCCTAGAATTGTTGTGAAGATCACATGAGATAATATAAATCATTTTGCAAAACCTTAAAGCACAATATAAAAGCTATTTATTATCAGAGTATTGTTCTACATAAGGCTACTTCTACTTGAAGGATATATATATATATATATATATATATATATATATATATATATATATATATATATATATATATACTTTAATGGGGGGAAGAGGACACATAGAAAAATAAAGACAAATACAAAGTAGCATACAATTAGAGCCAAATTAGGGGTACAGATAGTATGAGTATTCATAATCTCATAACTGGTATCCCTCATATATAATCTTTTCCCTCTAAAATAAACCTATATATTACTCGCATATTGCTCTTCCTAAAGCACCATTTAAGGGGAAGTAATGATTAGAGTTTGGAAAGATAAATAAGTAAAGGCCTAATATCAAAAACCTTGAATAAAAGCTATGGAATTCAGACTTTATCCTATATTAGGTGTAGAGTATTAAAGATTTTCAAGAAAGCTACAAGATCTTCAAAGTAATGCTTTAGAAAAAAATCAACATGGAATAGATTGGAGTAGAAAGAATCTGGGAGCAGGAAGATATTATGCAAAGGGTGTTATATTTCGTGCCAAGGAACCTGAATTATAATCTTACCCCTTACTATCTCTGTGACTCTGGAGAAGTCACTTAATTTATCTAAGCCTCAGTTACATTATCTGTAAAATGAAAAGGTTGGACAAGATGATTTTTTACTTCCCTTCCTAGTCAATATCTATGATCCTAGGACTTGAGAGACTCTGATAAGATACAACCAAAAGGACAGCCATGGGGAATAAAAAGGGAGACAGGGGAAAGAAATATAATAAAGGAATAATTATGACACTGGATAACTGAACAGAGAAAGAGGGGAAAGCAGGAGAAGAAAAAGGAGAAGGTGAAAATAAGGGAGAGGAAGAGGAAAATTACAAAGAGGGAGAGGGCAAAGAAAAAAGAAAAGAATGAGAAGAAGGAAAAGGAGAAAAGAGAGAGAAGAAGGAAAGGGAGAAGGAAATTGTCAAGAATCAAAGTTTGGAATCTGTCTACCTAGGTGAATGATTGTATGGTACCAATGACTAGAGACAAGAGTTCTTTTTTCCAGCATTTTGAGTTTGAGGTACTGGTAAGACAACTAACCAAGTAAAGATACCCAGCAAATAATCAGAGATATAGATATTATAAAACCTTGGGAAAAAGTCAAATCAAAGATAAATTTGGCAGTCTTTGCATCTGAGGAAGGAATCTGTAATGTGAGATAATCAGAAAGACTGAGACCTAAGGGGTGAAGTATGACCACATATTTTGCAGAAGGAAGAGGGTTTTTTTTTGGCGGGGGGAGAATAATAGCTTAAGAGATAGAGGAAAGCTGTGACAATATTGTATCATTAAAAAAATGAATGATAGTTTCAAGAAGATAAAATGGTCAACAACGTCAGGTTATGTTAAAGGAATAAAGTGGCTTTATTCTTTAAGCAATAAAGTGCCTCTAGGTAGTAAAAGCCCTGGTATCCAAGACATCAAAATATCTGTGACAGTTTGGGCATGTATTGTGTTGAAGGACTATCAATCTCCAAAAGCATTTAGGGAAATGAAAAGAAAAAAGAAATGGCAAAAAAAAAAGTCTGTTTAGGGCAGGCCAAAGCAGGCAGAAGGTCTTGGTCGTTGGCCTCATAAATTAAAATCATAGAGTTGGGCATTAGTGGGAAGAAGAGAAAAATAGAGGCCAATGAAAACCCAAATGTGTCTTGCCCCAAGCAATTTTAAGAGGAATTTGTATATTAAGGGGAATGGAATCCATATGTTTTAGATTCCTTTACATGCCTCAAAATGTCGGTGCATGAGGGCTCTTTGATGTTCCGAAATCTTTCCAATTCTTTTTTTATGAGTCTTGTTAAGGCATTTCACTTCCACATTGGAAGTTGTGTTTTGCACAGAATAAACAAGCTCAAACACCCATAAAGTCCAGGTTTGGGTCAAATTTGAGAAGACATAAGACTCAATAAATTATTCATATAGAAAAGAAGAAAAAGAAAACACTGTTTCCTTCCTTTACACCCAATGAAAATGCAACTAAGAAAGCTCTGGGAAGTCTTTGAACCTTTCTAATGAATGCCCCAAATTAGTGACCCTGGGTCAGAACATGATATTCCTTTTGTATCCCCATTCTGAATCTTACTGAGAGTATGACCATGACCAAAACACTTAACTTATCTGAGCTTCAATTTCATGATTTGTAAAATGGGGATCAGACTACATGCATAACCTACCTTATGGGGTCACTTTGAGGAAAGAACTTTGTCAACTTTAAATAACTATAAATGTGAGTGGTGTTATTAATATATACTTCTTTGAGTTTGGACCAATGATTGTATCAGTGTAGAGTATTTTTGTGAAAACTTCCTCCACCAATGATGAGCAGTGACTCCCCTATATCCTTCTAGGGGGTACTGATAATGAAGGTATAATGTTCCAGAGGTAGAATTTGAACCTGTCTTTCTGGCTCTAAGAATGGAACTCTATTCACTATGGCATCATCATCACCAGTTCTACTTATCATTAATTTTTTTTGGTGAGGCAATTGGGGTTAAGTGACTTGCCCAGGGTCACACAGCTAGTAAGTGTTAAGTGTCTGAGGCTGGATTTGAACTCAGGTCCTCCTGAATCTAGGGCTGGTGCTCTATCCACTGTGCCACCTAGCTGCCCCATACTTCTCATTAAATTAATAAGCATGGTGGGTTCCTTGAATTATACCATTATGATCATCACTCTTTCCCTCTCTAAAACTGGGTCAGTTATACCTTCCTTGTATGATTAATTCTATGTAGAATAATACAGGTAAAGCTTAGTAAATGTTGTACAAAGGAGATCTATGTTATTAATAAACACTGTTATTATAATCCTCATGTTAGAAGCACTAGATTTATCAACAGAAGTGTGAACACCAAGTAATGATAATATTGATCATAGCAACTCATCAAGACAGTCCACTAAGACGTAAAGAGGTTCAGAACTATATCAGTGGAAGAATACCCACATCAATGAAACCATGGAGATAAGTCAGAGACACCACTGGCAGAAACAAATGGCTACCTTTCACTAGTGTGATGTCTCCTTTGGCTCAATCTCCCAACCCAGAAATCTGGGGAAAGCTATCTCTGGACATCCCAGTACATTGGCACCAGGTCTCCCAGCCTGTCATCAACAATGTACCAAAGGAAGGCACTGAAGGAAAATAAAGGATCAAAGGAAACCAGGATTGATAGTTAACTAAGCAAGAAATACACCACAATAGTCCAAAGTCCCTCAATGATGTGCAATGAAGAAGGCCACACTGTTGCTAGAGGCTTAGAGGAAGGTGTAAAGTTGAGTGATGCCCATCAAATCTGGCTCCTCTGAGCTGTGAACTGATCCAACCATTCTGGAGAGCAATTTGGAATTATGCCCAACGAGCGATAAAGCTGTGCATACCCTTTGACCCAGCAATACCACTATTGGGTCTTTTGCCCAAAGAAATCATGGAAAGGGGAAAGGGACCCACATGTACAAAAATATTTATAGCTACTCTTTATGTGGTGGCAAGGAATTGGAGGTTGAGGGGATGCCCATCAATTGGGGAATGGCTGGACAAGTTGTGGTATATGAATACAATGGAATACTATTGTGCTGTAAGAAACGATGAGCAGGAGGAGTTCAGAGAAACCTGGAGGGTCTTGCGTGGGCTGATGATGAGTGAGATGAGCAGAACCAGAAGAACAGTGTACACAGTATAATCAACATTGAGTGTTGATCTACTGTGATGGACTATATTCTTCTCACCAATGCAATGGTACAGAAGAGTTCCAGGGAACTCGTGATAGAAGAGGATCTCCAAATCCAGGGAAAAAAAAGAACTGTGGAGTAGATGCTGAATGAACCATACTATTTCTTTAAAAAAATAAAATAAAAAATCTGGCTCCTCTGACCTGAATCCTTATCTCCAGTGATGTCTATAAATACTGATCTATGCTAGAAGGAGTGATATATGGTTTCTGAATTCCCATTTCTGGTTATTGTGTACCTCCAGGAGCTACTTCTGGTGTCCTGTGTCCATCTTCTAATCTACTGAAGTAGTCATTTTCAGCACTGTTCCCCCTGGTGTCACTAGTTATTATATAGGAGGATCCACGAATTCCACTCAATTCCACCAATTGATTAGCTCCTTCCTCAATGTCTCTTATTATAGACCACATGAATGAAGGTCTGTTGCCTTTCAATGTGTTACACACAGCCAGAATTCAGAGCTCCAAGAACTGTGCCTCCTCACCCAAAGAGAAATATCTCTTTTATCTGAGATTTAACTTGTGCTTTAGGGAAATGACAGATTAACAGAATTTCAGAGTTGGAAAGACCTCCAGGAGACATGTAGTCCAACCATGCCTGAATAGCGATCCTTTCTGAAACATCTTCAACATTCAGCATTTATTTCAAGCCCTCCAATGAGGAAAATCTCACTGCTTCCACAAGGCAGCCTACCGTAGTTGAGGTGTAGTTGCCTGGAAAAATGTTAAGTGGATCCAAAATTTTACTCTCTGCAACTTCTACTCATACTATTCTTAGTTCTAGCCTCTGAGACCAAAGAAAATAAGTAGAATCTCTCTTTCACATGACAGACCATCAAAAAATTTAAGACAGCTGTCGTGTGCCTCCTATCCCACGCTCTGAGCCAAAATTCCTCTTTCCCTGGCTTAAAATTCTTTTCTGCCAATGATTTTTACATGGCATGGTCTCTGGTTGCCTCACCATCATGGTGACTCTTACCTGGACATGTTCCAATTCCTTAAAACCCTTTCCAAAAATCTGGCCCCCCAAACTAGACCCAATTTGACTGATGTGGCCCACCAGATCAGAGGCCAGTGGGACAATGACTGTCACTGACTTAGATAGGGTGAAAGACAAAAACGACCTTGTCCTAGAGGCTTTAGTGTAGATACCACCATTGTCACTGTTTCGTGAAAATTTCAGCCAGTCAACATGTTCCTTCATCTGCTTCAATTGATTTTCACTGACTTCATTCTTTTTTCCCCTTTAATTGGATTGGCTGGTGGTTTCAGTATTGTACAGGCACACTTTAGTACACAATAGCAAGGAATGAAACTTAGAAAAGATGAGCTGGGTAGCTAGTAATTGCTCCATCATGGATGGTGTTCTGGGGCAGCTTTTAGCCAGACTATCAAAGGAGAAGAAAGGGCTCTGACTATTGCTGATGGAATAATAGGCCACGCTCTTACTGCCTTGGATAGTGGATCTGGCTATTAGCAGAATGAGGATCAGATCCAACTCAGCCTCCAGGACTCAGGAAGGGTGCAGCTGCAGAGCCCACCTCTCCTGGGGGTCAGGGTTGTCTTATAAAAATTTCTGTGTTTCCTGCCCAGACTGCTGAGGTGATAAGGTGGCCAGGGGCACCAGTGCTGTGGCTCTGTCTCCCTCCCTTAAGCATTATATATGCAATAGCTATGTTTGGCATTTCCCCAGAGAAGAAAGTCAAATGACCTGAGAAGAGGAAGTCTATGATGAGGAAACAAAAGTATACAGTCCAGACTGAATATGAGATCATAAGAATTATCTTAGACTTCACCCCATTACTAACGGAATGTGTTCAGGTACTCCAAAAAAAGCAGACAGTTATTCTTTCTTTCTTTCCTTCTTTTTCTTTCTTTCTTTCTTTTTCTTTCTGGGCAATGAGGGTTAAGTGACTTGCCCAGGGTCACGCAACTAGTAAGTGTCGAGTGTCTGAGGACAGATTTGAACTCAGGTCCTCCTGAATCTAGGGCTATTGCTTTATCCACTGTGCAACCTACCTGCCCCTGACAGTTACTATTTTTTTTTCTTTTTTTTCTTTTTTTTTTGCAGGCAACTGGGGTTAAGTGACTTGCCCAGGGGCACACAGCTAGTAAGTGTCAAGTGTCTGAGGCCGGATTTGAACTCAGGTACTCCTGAATTCAAGGCTGGTGCTTTAACCACTGCGCCATCTAGCTGCCCCCTGACAGTTACTCTTACTGGTTTTTCTCATCACTGGTTTTTCATGCTTTTATTCAACATTCATTCTAATGTTGGACAGGCAATTTCAAGTCAAGTCAATAAGCATTTTTAAGCACCTACTGTAATGCCAGGTATCATGCTAAGCACTGGGGATATAATGAAAAGTAAAAAAAATATTTATTTATTTTGGGGGCAAGGCAATGAGGGTTAAGTGACTTGCCCAGGGTCACACAGCTAGTAAGTGTCAAGTGTCTGAGGTCAGATTTGAACTCAGATCCTCCTGAATCCAAAGCCAGTGCTTTATCCACTGCACCACCTAGCTGCCCCCAATAGGTAAAAAATAAAACAGCCCCTCCTCTCCAGAAGCTCAAAGTCTGATGGGAGAGAGAATGTATAAACATCTATGTACGAACAAGATCGATTGAAGAACAACACTAGCATTAAAGAGAATTGGGAAAGGCTCCTTGCAGAAGGTGGTATTTTGCCTGGGACTTGAAGGAAGCCAGGAAAGTCAGAATACAGAGATGAGGAAGGAGAGCATTCTAGGTACGGGGGGGGGGGGGCAGTCAATGAAAATGCATGGAGAGGAGCAGCTAGGTGGCACAGTGGATAAAGCACTGGCCCTGGAGTCAGGAGGACCTGAGTTCAAATCCGGCCTCAGACACTTGAAACTAGCTGTGTGACTCTGGGCAAGTCACTTAACCCACATTGCCCTGCAAAAAAACTGCATGGAGATAGGAAATGGAGTGTCTTGTGCAAGGAGTAGCAAGTTCAGTATCACTATGTGATGTGGCTTAAGAAACAACCAAAGCAACTTCCTGACCCCGTTGCACCTCTTATCCAAAATATACCACCATTCGGATGATCCAGGTGCTTGAAAGATGAGCATTAGTTCATATTCTACTGGTTTTAAGCCTCCCTGGAAGGTCACTGAAAGGGATAACTGGGTCCTACAGCCAACTTAGCTTGTTTTACTGCACACAAATTACACCTACTCTGAAGTCTCTTGACTATCCATCTGCAAGTCAGAAAGGACTGTTCTGCATGGGTTTCAAGAGCTGTTAGAAAACTGACTCTTCAAACTCAGCAATAATTATCAATGAGTGAGTGGATCCTACTCTTAAGCTTGAGCTCTTTACCCAGTTTGTCCTCTTCATCTCCTCACTATCCACTCAACTCTTATGGTTTGGCATAGACTTCACTCTCTTGGCAACACTTACCCCTTCTCATCTATTTATTCCTAAAGTCTTGCTTCTCTTCTATTGCTTATTATTCTCAATCACCAGAGCCATTCGTAATTTGACACTTGGTCTGTTCGCCCAACCCAACAGAATCCAATTCTGTTAATGATACCACGTAAAGCACCAAAACATAATTTTACCAAGGGTTGCCCACCTTCCCCTTACCTCCCAATCTCCCCTGATTCTCTGGAACAAGGAGGCAATTAAAATAATTTCATACATGGCAACTAGTACGTAAGCAAAAACTAGGAAAACCAGGAACTTAAGAAATCGTTAAACAAACAAGTAAATAAGTAGACAAATTGAACAAGCCTTTGGATAGCACTGTTCCTGTGCTTTATTATAACAGAAGGAAGGTCTCTCATGTTTAACTCTATAATACTTTTAAGTAGTATTTTATTGTTATTTTATTTTTCCAAATACATATAAAGATAGTTTTAACATTCATTTTTGTAAGATTTTGAATTCCAAATTTTTCTCCAGCTCACCTTCCTTTTCTCTTTCCAAAGCCAACAAATAATCTGATATAGGTTATACATTACAATGTTAAACATATTTCCACATTAGTCATGTTGTGACAGAAAAATCAGAACAAAAGGAAAAAACACATGAAAAAGAAACAACAACAACAAAAAGTGAAAATAGTATGCATCAATCTGCATTCAGACTCCATAGTTCTTTTTCTGGATGAGGAAAGCATTTTCCATTATGAGCCTTTTGTCGTTGCCTTGGATCATTGTATTGCTGAGAAGAGCAAAGTCTATCACAGTTTATCATCAAACAATGTTGTTGATACTGTGTACAATGGTCTTTCAGTTCCACTAATTTCACTGAGCATCAATTCGTGTCTTTCCAGGTTTTTTCTGAAATCTGACAGTTCATCATTTCTTTTTTTTCTTTTTTCTTTTTTTTTTTTTTGGAGGGGGGTGTTTTGTTTTGTGGGGCAATGAGGACCAAGTGACTTGCCCAGGATCACACAGCTAGTAAGTGTCAAGTATCCAAGGCTGGATTTGAATTCAGGTCCTCCCGAGTCTGGGCCAGTGCTTTACCCACTATACCACCTAGTTGCCCCCAGGTTCATCATTTCTTACAGCAAAATAGTATTCCATTACATTCATATACCACAACTTGTTTAGCCATTCCCCAATTGATGGGCATCCCCTCAATGTTCAATTCTTTGCCACCACAAAAAGAGTGGCTATAAACATATTTGTAGATGTGGGTCCTTTTCCCTTTTTATATCTTTGGTATACAGACCTAGTAGTACTATTGCTGGTTCAAAGGGTATGCATGATTTTACAGCCTTTTGGGCATGCTTCTAGATTGATCTCTAGAATGGTTGGATCAGTTCACAGCTCCACCAAAAGTGCATTAGTGTTCCAATTTTCCCATATCTTCTCCAATATTTATCATTTTCCTTTTTTGTTATATTAGCCAATTGGATAGGTATGAGGTAGTACCTCAGAGTAGTTGCATTTCTCTAATCAGTAGTGATTAAGAACATTTTTTCATATGGCTGTAGATAACTTTGGTTTCTTCATCTGAAAATTGCCTGGTCATATCCTTTGACTATTTCTCAATTGGGGAATGACTCATATTCTTACATATTTGATTCAGTTCTCTATGTATTTTACAAATAAGACCTTTATCAGAAACACTAGCTATAATTTTTTTCACAGCTTTCTGCTTTCCTTCTAATATTTACTGTATTTCTTTTGTTTCTGCAGAACCTTTTTAATTTAATGTAATCAAAATTATCCATTTTGCATTTCATAATGTTTTCTATATCTTCTTTGGTCATAAATTCTTCCCTTCTCCATTGATCTGACAAGTAAACTATTCCTTCCCTTTCTAATTTGTCTATGGTTATCACCCTTTATGTCTAGATCATGTACCCATTTTTACTTTTGTTTGGGTGTATGGTGTAAGATGTTGGTCAGTTTCTGCCATACTATTTTCCATTTTTCCTAGCAGTTTTTTTTCAAATAGTGATGTCTTATCCCAGAGGTTAGAGTCTTTGGGTTTATCAAACAGGAGATTGCTATATTCATGTACTTCTATGTTTTGTGTGCCTAACCTATTCCACTGATAGACCACTCAATTTCTTAGCCTGTACCAAATAGTTTTGATATTGCCTGGTACAGCTAAGCCAACTTCCTTTGCATTTTTATCATTAATTCCCTTGATATTCTTGACCTTTTGTTCTTCCAGATGAATTTTGTTATTATTTTTGCTAGCTCTATAAAATACTTTTAGGTAGTTTGATTGCTTTGGCACTGAACAGGTAAATTAATTTAGGTAGAATTATCATTTTTATTACATTAGCTCAGCCTACCCATGAGCAATTGATATTTTTCCATTTATTTAGAGCTGATTTTATTTGTTTAATTCTATAATTCTTGAACCTTGTTATACTCAGTGAATAGTGAATGAAATCAACTGTAATTTTATAACTAAGTCTACATATACACATATATGTCATAGAGAGTGAATTTTGGAGCTAGGAAAACTTGGTTTAGGTTCACATCCCACTTTTGATACAACCTGAGTAAATGACCCTGGGCAAAGTACTAAGGGCTTCCTCACCACCCCAGGGCAATTCTCAAAGCCTATAAACTCTGGGCATGTATAAAATGGAGGGAGTTTTCTCATTTGAAGTTCTCCATATCATTTAAACCACAGAACTGAATACTAAAATGTATGTATGTATATACATATACATATATATATATACACACATATATTCATATTTGTCCTCATGTATATGTATACATGTACTATATATACATATCTGTCCTTACATATATGGATATGTAGACATATGTGTATATATATATATGGGTATGTGTATATAGGTAGAGATATAAATGATATAGATATAAATATATATAGTATCTAGAGCTTGAAATTACCTTAGAGATCTTCCAGGTATGTATATATACCAATGAAAATTAAAAAGACAGAAAATATAAAAGAGGAGAGAGACTATTCTAAGAGCCCATGTTGTTTAATCACCAAAGACCAAATCCTAAACTGAGGTCATCTTGTATGAAGTAGATGATATTCATTTAAGCAAAGTCAGCTAATTGCTAAGGGAATGAATAGAGCACTAGATCTGGTGTCAAGAAGACTTGAGTTTTAAATCCTGTCTTTATACTTAATTGCTGGGTGACCCTGAGCAAATTTCTTAATCTCTGTCTGCCTCAGTTTCCTCAACTGCAAAATTGGCATAATAATAGCACCACCTCCCAGAGTTGTGACGATCAAATGAGATATTTTTGTTTTGGGTTTTTTTTAATGAGATATTTTAAAGCTCTTTAAAACCTTAAAATGCTATGTAATGCTAGCTATTATTATTTAAATAGATATGAAACTTATACAATTATAACTATAAAGTAAGTAAACTGAGTGGGATGGAGTGGGAATGCTCCGCTAACATTTCCTGTTGCCTGCTTATGGCATGGAGGGGAATCTGATTTCTCAGTATCAGAGACTTAGATCTAGTTTTTTCCCCTCATTTTACAGATGAGGAAACTGAGGTCTAGGAATAAAGTAGTTTTTCTCAAAGTCAGCTGGCCCCACCAAGGCTGGTTTAATGATCCATGGAGGATAGGAAGGTCTGACTTTGTGAGCTGAGTCAGATTTCATGATCTGTCCACACAAGTTACCCCAGTGTAAATGCAAAACACAGGACTCTATTCAGGAGAGTTATATTCTATTTCAAAATCGAACAAGTTATATAGATGCCTAGTACCTCAATCTCCCCTTCTACAAAAGGAAGATAATAATGTCATCATCTGTGGCCCTTCTGGTTTCAAATTCAGGTGATTTTTTTTTTAAAGAGGCTCATCAATTGTATTTCAAGGAAATAAAACATATGAGTTTCCTTGTGCTGCTGGGAGAAAAAAAGTGATTTATAAAACCAGGATATTAGCATCATGACTATTCTTGCCATTAGATGGATTTCTTTTCTATCCATTGGGTACACTTTAGACCATCTATTCATTTTGACCCCAAAAGCAGCAGTGCATAAAACATGGAGCCATTTGAGCTTACCACATAAATTTAATACATAATTCCCTCAATCACCAATTTATTTGTCCTTTTTGCATCCAGATAGAATGCCGCCTCTTCCATGAAGCCTTTCCTGATCCCTTCAGTTGGTAATGGCCTTCCCCTTTGTACCACATCTGGCAGTTTGCCTTCTACCTCTCTAATATACAGTACTTAGGTAATATTGTGTTTAATAGATCTCTGTTTTTGACTCAACCCCCTACTGGACTGTGAGCCTCATATCCTATCTAAATGCTTCATCTCCCTCACCCACAAGCAAAGGGCTCTGCACACAGTAGGTATTTAATAAATGTTTGTTGTGATTGCATGCATTATTATTAGAATTCTATTCAACTTCAAGATAGACCTATTTCTTCACTGGTGCTATAAAGAACCATGATAAGACTGGGAATAAGCCTTTTAAAGGGAAGATGAAGCTCTTTCAGGATCATGGGGGCACCCAAGAGGAAGCTACTAGCTCAATGGTGTTTTTGGAAGAGGTCATGGTCATTTATCTCACCTATAATTTGCTCCCTACAGTTTTCTTTACTTCTCTGTTTCTTCCTATCTTGAGACCCTGTGGTGCTTGGAAAAGAACTCATGCCATGTTAAGGAATTCAACCTCAGCTCAGCTGAGTTCTTATCCCAGCCCAGCCACTGACATAGTTACATGACTTTGTCTAAGTCACTTTCCTTGTCTTGGTTTCAATTTCAGCTCAATAAATCAGCACATTCTTTTGAAGCTACATGCTAGACACTGTACTAGGCTCTGGGGATGCAAGAACAAAAAATGAAAAGATCTTTCTTTTAGGTGAAAAGTAGGAGGTGTTTTGGCTATGTTTTATTTGGAAAATCATATGGTACTTTGAAGAGAATTTAGTTAGAATCAGAATAATTGGAATCAAATCTTGCCTCTGATACTTACTGTCTGAGTGTCATGTCTGACTCCTTGTGACCCCATTTGGGACTTTCTTGGCAACAATACTGGAGCCATTTCCCATTGCCTTCTCCAGCTCATTTTACAGATGAGGAAACTGAGGTAGTGTTAAGTTACTTGCCCAGAGTCACACTGCTATTAAGTGTGCAAAGACAAATTTGATCACAGTTCTTTCTGACTCCAGACCCAAGGCTCTATCTACTGCACCACCTAAATGCTCTTTTGTGTAAGTTACTTGCCCTTTCTAGGGCTCAATTTAAGGTAACAGTAGAAATGAACAGTGGATTTAAAGTCATGGGACCTAGTTTCAAAATCTCTTTCTGCCACTTTGGATTTGTGTGACCATGGGCAAGTCACTTCACTTCACGGACAAGTCACTTCACCTCATAGACTTCAGTTCCCCCATAAATTAAATAGGATAGGACTGGACTATATGGCCCAGAAGTTCCCTTCTCCCAACAGAATATAAATTCTTTAAGGGTAAGGGTGGTTTCAAGTTGTCTTTGTAGCTCAGCATCTAGCATGGTACATGGAACATAGTCAGTGCTTAATAGATGCTTACTCATTGGTAGACTGATCCATTCTACAATATCTCTGATGCCATAACCCTGGGAACACCACAACTTTTGTCTCGAGACACCAGCCAGGGGATCATTTCCTTGCCTTCTCTCCCTCCACCTGGGAATAAGGACTCCTGCTCATGAAGCCCACTAAGATGAGCTTGACTCAGTCACTGTTGGGATAAGTTGGTAACATGTGGTGCATCTCTGAGCTGGGCCCCATTAGCAGACAAACAAGGATTTGATCCCCTCTTACACTCCAGAAAAGCCTTCTCCATTTCTATACCTACATTCCAAATGGTCCATCCCTGCCTTAATACATTTCACACAAGAGGTGGAACAGATGCTGGGGTAATGTTGGCTAAAAATAAAACCAAGAGGGGAAGGGAAAAAACATTATTTTACAATAAATATCTCATCAAAAAATTTATATCCTGAATGGATTCAGCAGCAAAATAGCAGCTGCTGTGTATTTTGCTTTTCTTCATCTCCTCCCCCCACCACTTTTTTTTAAAACCTGATTAATATGCCAATCAGGTTCTTGTAATCAGGAGCAGGGGACATTAATCTCATAAAGCATGTGAACTGTATTTTATATGAATAAAGAAGAAAATGTTAGTGAATTGGCATTTTTGCTCTTTTTTTTAATTGCACTGAGAATTCAGTCTGTGCCAGGGATGACCAAGAGTCGTTACCATCTGTCGGTCGTTTGGTGCTCTCTAAGAAGCAAGCTGATGTTCTCCATGTAGCCCCAGTGGACCTGGCACTGACATCATGAAAACAGCCATTGTCCTTAGCAACAGTTGGTGCCTTCTGGGGCTGTCTCCAAGGACTTCCAGTCCTGAATGGGTCTGGAGACTGACCAACTTCTTCCAGTTCTTCAGACCAGAGTGAGAAGGCCCTCAGGGAGCTTGTACTAGATGGGCCCCTTTGCTCCTGAAAGCATCCATTGTTAATAGAAAAGGTGCCAGATTTTTCATCCAGTAGATAATTGAGGAAAACTGTACCTGTGCTTCCTTTCCAAGCCCATCAGCAAGAAGTCGTGGTAATGCAAAGAGGAACCGCAGGGTGGTTTTATTGTTGGAGGGGGGGGGTGGATCTCATCATGGTGCTTTGAGATCCTACTTCATAGAAAATTTTAAGGAGCATGGACTAAGAAAGAGCTTTACCTGGGTCTCCAGGACTAGTTTCCTATTGCCCTTGTATAGAAATCCATTCTGTGCTTCATTTATAAAAAGATGTTAAATCTATGCGAGCCTTTCTTGCACTGAGGGCCCGATGACTTCCTCTGTGGTTTCTATGTTGTTCTTGCAACATCATTTATAATAATCAATAATAGTCATAGCTGACACTTCCTTAATGCTTTAAAGGTTTGCATATGGCTTTGACCCTCTTCCATTTTCTGCACACTGAGCATTGCACTAGATTATCATGAAACTCCCTATGAGGCATGTTATACAGATATTACTATCCCCAATTAACAGATGAAGAAACTGAGGCTCAGCCACATAAAGTGACTTGCCCAGAGTCATGTGGCTCATGCAAGAGGCAGCGTTTGAAAACAAAGCACCAGCAGTTCAGAGCTAGAAGGGACCTGAGAGTTAATCTAGTCTAATGTCCTCATTTTACAGATGAGAAAACTGAAGCCCATAAAGATGAATTGACTTGCCCAGGGTCACACATTCAATGTAAAAATCAGAGCTCTTAACCAATACCATCATCAATTTTGGTATAAAGGACCTGGAAAGGCAATCCTAGTCCAGCTCCCTCATTTCACGGATTAAGAAATTTAGACCGAAAGCAGTATTGATTTATCCAAGGTCAGATCAGGAGCAAGGGACAAAGAAAGTATCTGAACCCAGGTCCCTCTTTATGACCTCATTTGAGGTTTTCTTGGCAAAGACACTGAGTGGTTTGCTGTTTCCTTCTCCAGCACATTTTATAGATGAGGAAACTGAGGAAAACAGGATTACATGATTTGTCCAAGGTGACACAGCTAACAAGTATCTGAGGTCAGATTTGAACTATTGAAGAATCTTCCAGACTCTGGGCTGGCCACTCTATCCACTGTACCACCAAGCTACCCTAATACTCTCTTTTACTTTCACATTAACCAGATAGTCTCTTATATATAATTTGGTAAAATATGAGCAAGCTTCCTTCTGGACTCCGAATCCAGTGCTGTCTACCAAACCCCACTAGACAACTAAAAGTCACCATGTGCAGGAGAGAAAGATTAAAAGCAGCCTGACATTTGTTCATTTTCACAAGTTGTAGGCACTTCCTACAGAAAGAGAAGAAAAGCAGGGTTATAAATCAGCTTGTTTAGTAAACTGCAATTAGCGCTAACCGGCCTTCTCAGCTTATGAAGACAGATATAGATAAATATAGATATAGCTATGTTTGTGGGCACATCGAGCCCTGAGCATCTGCATTAGAGTCAATCAAGGGAAGCATTAACAATGATGATGACATCAGATCTGGTTCAGACTCACCCAACAGGATTTGTCATCTAATCTGCCATGAATAGACCCAGTCACACAGGGTAACTTTAGTGAGGCCAATCGGCACAGAAAGAAACCAGCATTCCCAGAGACTGGGCAGCTACCAAGCTTTGCCCTGAAAGGAGGTGGGAACAAACAGATACTGCAAAGCTGTTCGTGGTCACCTGGATTGGGCCCAGGCGGAAGCAGATTGAATCTAATTAGACACTGCCTCTTGTCTTATTATGCCAGAGCCATCAATCGATGAGCTAGAGGGGCCTTGAGTGGGGGCCCATCTATGATACTGACAGCTAATTATTTGGAATAGAGACTGGATATTCATCCTGTGCCCCAGGATTTCCTCCAAGGTAGCCTGGCAATTGTGGACTCATAAATGGGTTGCCAAAAACTGGCACCGATCAACTCTTGTCACTGATAAGAGATAGAAATGAGGGAGTCCTCCCTTGTCTACAGGGCAGGAAGGACAGAGGATGAAAACAGGGAACAGTTCTCTGTCTGGAAGGCCAGCGCACAGGGTAATGTCCTGACCATACCCTGGGCCTGAGGCAAAGACTAGCAGGCTACAGGAGGACTTTAAATCTCCCAAGGACTCATAAAGAGCCTTCCCTGACCCTCACATGGCCTCTACTAATAGCAGAAGAGACAGATGGCCTTTACCCAGAGGAGAGCAAAGTCTGATATGAGCTACTGATGCTCCTTCCAAACCCCTCACTGTGGCCACATGACAGCTGCACATGGTAGAGATCATTATTATTTGGAGACAAAGAGAGGGATGAAGGAGATGGAGGGAAGGACTTTGTCTGGGAGAAAGGCGGCTCCTGTGTTTTGTAGGCTTCTGGAAGCTGCTTGTCTCTCTGCCGTTGGTTGCTCTGCCTATTAGAGGGAATTGGACTCTTCCTCTATTGCACATCTCTCTGTGTGAACTCAGACATTAAAAACAGTTTGCTTCCAATCAAAATGAGAGAGAAAGGTTATTTCAGATCCATTAGAAAGTCCAGGGACTTGATACAAGCCAACTTCTTAATTTATGAAATGTTGGAATCTTGATTCTTTGCATATAATGTACTTATTCCATTTTTCCAAAAAAAAAAAAAAAAGGCCTCATGTTGTAGTGGGTGGCGAGTCAGGCTTAAAGACAGGTAGGCCAGGTTCAGATCCCACTTCTGATTCTTACTCACTGTGTGACCATGGGAAAATCACTCAAACACCAAACAACTTCAAGACTACAAATTATAGACAGATTACAATCTGCTTGGGTTGAGAGTTCATACACCACTGACAAAATCACAGGGTATATATGTTATTTATTCAACTCAAATTTTCAAGTGCCTCAAAGTACTGTGTGCTTGGTGCTCTTCTTTCTTTCTTTCTTTCTTTCTTTCTTTCTTTCTTTTTGCAGGGGAATTGGGGTTAAGTGACTTGCAAAGGGTCACACAGCTAGTAAGTGTTAAGTGTCTGAGGCCAGATTTGAACTCAGGTCCTCCTGAATCCAGGCCCGGTGTTTTATCCACTGTGCCACCTAGCTTCCCCGATTGGTGCTCTTCTTAGACTGTAAACTCCTTGAGGGCAGGTACCTAGTGTTCTCTAAACTGTATCTCTTCCCACTTCCCAGCACAGAGCTCTGCCAAAGTTAATGTAAATATTTGTTATAATGTATTTTTTGTCAGGAAGTTTATTTTAAAAATGAGAAGGGGACTTATGGTGGTGATTTGTCGGGGGAGGAGAGACAAAATGAGAGGGAGAGGGAGAGAAGGAGAGGGAGAGGGAAGGAGAAGAAGAGGGGGAGATGAAGAGGGAGAAAGAGAGGGAGAGGGAAGGAGAAGAAGAGAGGGAGAAGAAGAGGGAGAGGGAGGGAGAGAGGGAGAGGAAGAGGGAGAAGAAGAGACAGAGGGAGAGACTCAGAAATTGCTCTATCTACCAATCAGAGCCTGCTCCCTCCCCCTACCCCCGTCCACCTGCCCCCACTGCCCAAAGCAGCCATAACCCTCTTGCCAAAAAGAAAACAAAACAAAGATTTTCACAGAGAAGGAAGTTCACATTCATTGGATTCAGAGTCATTGAGCCTGCTGTCCCTGCTAAAGTGGGTAGTGGCTGGGGGCCACTAGGACCAGGAGTCTGTCCATAGTAAGAGACTTGATGTCTGCAATATTGAGCCCAGGCAGCACCATAGTTGAGCTGGGAGCCTGAGGAGCACCAGCAGGCACTGGTACCTTTTTGTCATAGCACTTTCCAGGCTTTTGTATAATCCTGCTGAGGGGGAGCACCAGGCTGCTGAGGCTGTTGGCCTATTTTCTTTGTAATATTCTTCCCAGGTTTTACTGTAGTCTGACTGTCTGGTGAGGGGAAGGGAGGAAGGGGGCTATAGGGATTGCCCCATAGCAGGTGGGGCTGTGGGGCCTTCTGGTAGGAGTGTGAGTAGTAGGCAGTCCGGGTGGCATTGTGATCTGCTGCTGCAGCTGCTGTTTTATCTGATCATGAGGAGCAGGTGGCTGTCATTGTGGACTGGTGCTGCTCCAACCCTAAGGTGGGTATTGGTGTGGAGGGGTACCCTCCCACATGAGAAGGAGATCCTGGAGGCCCCTGGTTGGCCCCTGATCAATAAAGATGTGTGAGATCTAGACCCTGTCCTCAAGGAGCTCACAGTCTAACCCCAATTGCATGATATAATTAGTCTTCAAACCCACAAAACCAAAATACCCAACCCCATCGTTAACTCAAATAAACCCAGGCTAAATGAATTCAAAGCGTGTCCTTAATCTTTCAAGGTGATATCATGTACAGCAGTCCTGCTTTTGCATTAATATCCAAAGACAAAGATGAAGCTTAAAGGAACCTCTGGTCTGACACAGCAAATAAATATATGTCCTTCCTGATACAGTGGAAAGAGTCAACAAACACGTATTAAGTGCCTACTATATGTCAAAGGAAAGAAAAATATAGCTCGGTAATCAGAGAATATGGGTTCAAGTCTCACTTCTGACATTTATCTACTTGTATATAATTAAGTCACTTAACTTCCTTAGGTCTGTTTCCTCATTTATAAAATAAGAGGATTGAATTAGCCTACCTCTCTGGTCACTTTCAGCTCCAGAGCCTTTGAACTAAAAATATTAAGTCAACAGGAACTTGTTGAATATTTGCTATGTGCAAAACGTTATGCTAATCACTAGTCAATGAGGCAACACAGCAGGATCAGAATGGAAAAATGGGGTGGCTGGGGAAAAATTGAGAAATCTAAAAATGAATAAGAAAGCTCTCCTGCCCTCAAAGAACTTATAACCTTGCTGGAAAAAAAAATAAGACAAGTACATATACAACCAATAGCTAGATAACGCAGTGGATAGAGTGCCGGGCCAAGAGTCATGAAGACTTACCTTGTAAGTTTAAATCCAACCTTAGACCCTTACTAGCTGTGTGATTCTGGGTAAATCACTTGACCTTGTTTGCCTCAGTTTCCCCATCTCTAAAATGAGCTGGAGAAGGAAATGGCAATTTTCCAAAATCATTGCCAAGAAAACCCCAACAGGGCCACAAAGGGTCAGACAAGACTGAAACGACTGACCAACAACACATAGACATGAGTTTCTCCTTCATGGATCGTCTGTCTCATTAGACTGTGAATTCCTAAAGGACAGGACCAATTCTTTGCCTTTCTTCATCTCCCCAGCACTTAGAACAGTGCTGGTACATGCTTATTGACTGACTGACTAAAGTTCCATTTTAAAAGTATAAACAAAGCATTATAGGAATTCAGAGAATGATTGCTTCTGGCTAGGGTCAACAGAGAAGGTTTCGTGGCAGGAGGAAGACATAAGCTGAGCCTTAAAGGGTAGATAGAATTTAGTAGGCAGAGGAAGAAGGCATTTCAGAATAGCAGGTATTCCATGCTGGAATTATAGGTATTCCAGTATGAGCAAAAGGCACTGAAACAAGAAAGTATAGTGGTATGTTCAGAGTTGGTGAGAAATTTGGCTTGACTTCTATACAGAGTATATGAAGGGGAAGACTCTTAGATAAGGAAAAAATCTAAACTAAATGACAAATCATCAGGGGTGTTGAATGTTATATGAAAGAGAGTGTACCTATCCAGTTTGGAATAGAGATACGAAAGATGGATTGTAACAGGGAGAGGGACCAGAGGCAAGAAAGTCAAAATATATATCCCAAACTCTTTTGGCGAAAAATCTTGTTCTTCTTGCCTCACTAGTCTCTCCCCTTTTACCTTTTCAATAAACCAAAATACTTATCAACTCTCCAGGGGATGTCATTCTGTCTCAGACTAGAACATGAAGTAGTTAGAAACCATTCTTGTAAGACAGAAGGAGGTCACATTATGGCCTAAATACAGCACAATTCATTTGTGGTCACTGAAGGGCATTCATAGTTGAAGACCCCAGTCTGAGTCAGAAATTAAAACATCCAGGGTTTCAAAGAGATTTTTTTAATGTAAAAATATTAAAAATATTTCACTGGCCCATCAATCATAATGACATAGCCTTTAATTATTCAAAAAAAATTTATTTCTGGTAACAAAAATTTGGCTCTTTCCTCATGAGGTCTGCCTTACAGACAGTCACTTGGTTGAGTATTCCATAAGACTTTTTAGCAGCTTGTTAGTGCTAAACAGCCTCTCGGATAGATCAGCTCTTTTAACTAAGGGTACTGTGACCTAGAATGAGTGAGATTAGGTGCAAGAAGCTACTGGTTTTTCTTCAGCCTGATCATTTTCTTAAATTTGCAGTACTTCATCCTTCCCCAAGCCTCAGCTTCCCAACATAGTGAGTTCTTAATAACAGCTCTTCAGAACCTGGCCCTTCCTGCCTTAGTAACCATCTTACCCTTTACCCTATGACCCAGCTAAAATTATCTCCTTGTTCTTCACAGAGGACATTCCATTTCCTACTTCTGTATCTTTGTCCTGGCTGTCCCCCATGCCTGCAATACTCTCCCTCCTCCCCTCTCCCTTCTGGCTTCCTTCAAGATTCACCTCCTAGCCTACCTTCTACTGAAAAACATTCGAACAGAAGCTAGTGCTTTCTCCTCTGAGACTGCGTGTCACCTACTCTCACTATATCTAGTAAATGCCTACTATTTTATATGTCTTCTCCATTAGAACGTAAGCTCCTTGAACAAAGGCATGGTGGGGGTTTTTGCCTTTATTTATATCCCCTGAGCTTAGCACAGTGCCTGACATACATTTAAGACCTTAAATGCTTGTTGATTGGCAATGAGATAAGGGGTAGTGACCTGGACAACAGGCACTTCAAAAATTAAAAAGGAATTAGTAGCATTTGCCTTAGATAATATGACTCTGATTTGATTGAGTACAAAGGCTATTTCTCTATCTCCACTAAAGATACAGCCTCAATTGCCTCATGTAAAATAAGAGGTTTACCCTTATTACACATGGATCTATAGCCTATGTTCCTATGGCTAGGCTTTGAAACACATGGATAAACTGAGACTCAGAGTGTGGAAATGACCTACCCAGGGTCACTAAGCTAGAAAGTGAGAATCAAGATTCAAACACATTTCCTCTGACTCCACTCAATGGTCTTTCCACTACCCTAAGACACATCTTTCTATGATGGTTTAAGCTCCTTTCTGACAGGGCACAAACTATATGATCTCAAGGGTCCCTTTGAGTTATAAAAACTGTTACCCTGTAATCTATTCCAGGCAGGGTTTGTTGCCCTGTATTTAACAACCAGCTCTGTTGGGGGTAAGGTAGTAGAATGTACATTTGGCAGACTTTTAAGTTTAATTTGCATTATTTATGTCTTCTCCATCACTTTCTTAAGTTTATACTATCAGTAATGTCATCTTGAGGTGATTTCTGAGGTATAAGGACTCACACCAATCATTTAACAATCATCTCTCATGAGCCAGTTTGAACTGGGTCCAGCACACCCCAGAATTTCATAGGTTATCTTTATTCTCCTCTAATTGCATTATTTGGGCATATCTATATTATGATAATTACTAAAAATAAGTTTCCACTTATTAAAGTTACATTGTACAATGGAAAAACACTAGACTGGAAGTAAGAGAATAGAGATGAAGGGGGCTAATTCCCCCACATCCAGCATAAGGGTATCATTGAGTGGCTCGAAGGGAAGCAAAATCTTTAGCTTCTTCCCCCTGCCTCTTTCTACAAGGCAGAATTTAATTATTCCAAGGAGGGGAAGCAGGAGGTTGGGGCCAGAAGCTTGGCCATTATGCTCTCCTCAGAGAGAAGAGGTACCAGGCTAGAATTTAATCTATCCTCTCCCTTAAATATTATTAATCTAGGAGATGGGGTTTTCAGGCTCAAGCTAAACTTCTGATCATAGTTCATTAATTGAGGGGTAAGCAGGACTCCAAGCTCTGTATTCAAAGCTTGACTTTCTTCCCACCAAGTACCAGTTCCATAATTATCACATATAGCAAATAGCAAAGAAACCTATTTGTCCAAGTCAATAGCAAAACAAAAATCAGAGAAAGTACACGTGGGAGAAAAAAAATATGTATATGTATGTGTATGTGTATATATATATATATATATGCATATATCAGACAATACAGAGTAAAGACTCTCTTGTTAAGACATATCTCCCATAGATATAGATGATAGAAGATGGTGAGATAGATAGATAGATAGATTAAATAGATGATAGATAGATAGATAGATAGACAGACACAAATTCACATAGAAGCCAAAAGAAGAGCATGTTAAAACTTATGTTATGGTTGTGATAAAGTATCTATAGAGAGAATATAAACTTAAAACTCCTGGAAGTCCTTTCTAAAGTCCTTAGTTAGTACCCTCTCAGCTACAAGGGGTCACATTCCCTGAAGCTGCTTCTATATCCGTGAGTGTTTATCTGTGTTTTTACTCATTTTGTCTCTACTCCTGATTGGATGCATTGTCTCCTATTGGTCCAGCTGTTTCAATAACATGAACAATATGGTAATAGTGGAAGGGATTCTCTCTCCTCCCACCTTACCCTTCAGAATCATTCTTTTCCAGGGGTTTAAATCAACTGGAAGGCTCAACCCCTGGATTTGAATCTTTCATCACTGGACTGGATCCCTCTACAATTAGGTGGCTGCTGAAATACTCTGTGAGTTCAAGCTTCCAACAGAATGATTAGCTTGTTCAGTTAGCCATCGAATTTTTTCCTCTTCTTGGACCCATCAAAGAAATGTAGACTTCAGGGTATAGACCACCTTGTTTGTGTTATGTCCTTGATTTATTGATTGATTTAGTAACTCAAAGAAGCGTTTTCACCTAATAAAGATATTGAGTAGAGAATCTTGTCAATTGAACTAGGTGCATGGTATCCCAAACATTACTGTTGTATGATTCCATGACATATTAAAACTCAAGTTTATGAGATGCTAGTGTATACACACACACACACACACACATATATCCCCACTTAGCTCCACATGATCAATTAACACATTAAGTACTGTAACGATTTGAATGACGCCACCTGCTGGAGACTTACTGCAAAACCCCTCTGCCAGCGTCCACTTCCTACTCTGTGTCCTCCTCCCAGAAATGGGAGGCTCCTCAAGTTGATTGGCTGGTAGCCTTGATAGACAGTACCCATGAGCAAACATCACTTCCTGACGCCAAAGACCTTGACTGCATGGCTTGCCCTCAGAGACCTTCTCCTCATGGTGGAGCTTTTCTACAGTAAGTCTCCAGCAGGTGGCATCATTCCAATTGTTACAGTACCAATTATCCTCAAACCCTTCAGTGAGTTAGGGGCATGTCTACCCCAAGCATGTGAAGAATTCCTAAGGCAGAATGGGAGAATGAGAACATTTTTTTTTTTCCCAATGGCAATGCAGGCATTGTGAAGCACTTAGAGCTTGGCCAGACATGGAGGACATCGAGGTCATCCACTGCAAGCTTGGACCAATGTCATCTTTGCTTTTGTCTTGCCACTGGACTTTGATGACTCTAGAAGAGAGAATGAGGCTGACAACTTTGTGCAACTCTGACTCACTTAAATCTGATTCACGAACTAGTCAAGACCACTCCTTGATGTCATTGGTCCTCTTCAAAAATGAAGGAAGAACAACATTAAGTAGCTATTATGTTCCAGGTACTGTGCTAGGTCCTGGGGAAAGCTTTTAAAAATCTATCTCTAACACAAAAAGCTTATGTTCTAATAGGGGAAATGGCAAGTGAATGTATGAATATATACAGTATAAATATAAAGTGGATAAAATACAAATAAAATCAATGTAGTTTAGGGAGGAAGGGCACTGCCAGTTGGGGAGGAATCAGAAATATTTCATGCAGAAAATGTTATTTGAGCTTCATTTTAAATGAAGATAATAACTCTATGAGGTGGAGGCAAGCATGAAGTGCATTCCTAGAATGTGAAACCATCAGTGCAGAAGTACAGAAATGGGAGCAGGAGTGTGTTAAATGTCTAAAATATGGAAAAGATCAGTTTTCTAGATCACATAAGAAGAGTGCAGTGGGCCAATAATGCCCGATAAGACTGGAAAGATGGGCTTGAGCCAGACTTTGGTTTTAAAAGCTAAATATCCCCACCCAAATGAAGTCTAGGTAATCTACTGAAGTGATTGTTTAGCCTGAAAAAAAGATGCAAGAGAGACATGATAGCTATCTTCAAGTAGTTGAAGGGCTGCCATGTGGAGAAGGCTTCAGATTTATTCTTTTTGGTCCCTGTGGCAGAACCCAAAGAAATGGGCAGAAGGTGGAAGGAGTCCATGTTAGGCTTGATATCTGCAGAAACTTGCTAACCATTAGAGTTGTTGAAAAGGAAACTGTGGTGCCTGCAGGGCTTATGGGTTCCTTCTCCTTAAAGTTCATTAAGCTGAAGTTGGAAGACCACTTGACTGGTATGTTATAAAAGGCATTTCTTTTGTGTATGGTTTGGAACAGATGGTCACTGAATTCCCTTCCAACTCACATATTAGATGATTTTACATCACATCTCAGTATCCTGTAAGAGGGGCTCTACCTCTCCAATTCAATTCGACATGTATTAACTGACTATTTATGCTAGTTAGTAGGGATACAAACACCCCCCCCAATGAAATAATCCTAGGATTCCCAAAATATAAAGAAATGTCCTAATGCTAAGAAGCACTTAATAGCTCTCTCTATTTGATTTATCAGAGTCTCTGTTGGCTGTAGTCATCGAGCTTTCATGTAAACTTATTGGTATAAAATGGCCAAGGGGTGTGTATCTGTGTCTGTGTGTCTGTATGTCTGTGTCTATGTCTATGTCTGTGTATCTGTGTGTTTGTGTCTGTGGGTCTGTGTGTGGAGGTCTGTATCTGTGTCTTTGTGTGTCTATGTCTGTGTGTCTGTGTGTGGGGGTCTGTGTGTGTCTATGTCTCTGTGTGCATCTGTGTCTGTGTGTGTCTGTGTATGTGTCTGTGTCTCTGTGTCAGGGTTTCTGTGTATCTCTGTGTCTGTGTCAATGTGTGTATGTGTCTGTGTATGTCTGTCTGTGTGTGTTGTGTGAGAAAGTGACTTGGGATTAGCAGAAAGTAGGAAGAGTGAGAAATAAAAACAAAGAACCCAGTTTTGTTTTGTTTTCTTTAACCAGCACGTGGATATTGAAGAGGTAAGTGAGCAGTAACCAGAAAGAATAGAATTATAAAGATTTTTTAACAGTTTATCTCAGAAAAAGGAAAGAGGAAGCTAACTTAATTGAGGAGGGAAATGAAATTAATCATGACTATTAAATGTTTGATATTGCGCTAATTTTTTAAAATGTCACTGAAAAGAGAAAAGCAAAGTTCTGGGAAAGCATCACCACAAATATTTATTAATGCCAACTAACGTTTTTATTGTGCTTTATGCTTTTTCAAATGTTTTTACAATATCATCTCAAAGGGTCTTAAAGGATTGAGAGCTGAATGTGACCTCAGAGTTCCCATTTGTTCTTTTAAAAAAATATATATTTTTAATTTATGGAATAAAACAAGCATTTCCATAATATAGTATAAGTTTTTAAAGATTATACATGAAACTGCAAATATATACAACTTGCTATTCCTGTTAAATCTATAATAAAGTTCTGTAAATTTCTCTTTTTTCTTTCTTTGCTACCCTCCCTCCAATTTAGATATGTATACTATCAAACACAAATATTATATAGGTATTTTAGATATATTATATTATAATTATGTATAATATATTATATTATGTATGTATATGTAAAATGATTCTATATTTCTACATATCAGTTCTTTCTTTAGATGCATATAGTATCTTCCTTCATTTGTCCCTTGTAAGTAATTTGGGTATTTATAATAGTCAAAAATACTTAGTCACTCAAAGTTGTTCCTAAAACAATATTGCTGTTGCAGTATACAATGTTCTCTTTGTTCTTTACCACCATCCATGACATAGGTAGAGGCAGCCATCATACTAATTTGATAGATGAAGAAACCGAGGTACTTGTGTGCATATGAGATGATTTTAAATTCTGAGAATAATGAGGTTCATTCCTAGAGGTTCTGCCTTCTTTTGATAAAGACTCCCAATCTGATGATTTCTGGGAAATAGAAACAAAAGCTTCCTCCTTTCTGGCAGCTCATCTCTTCTTCATAGTGAGTATAATCTCCATTGACCAACTCTTGTTGAAGGTATAGTCCCTTAATATCCTGTTCTCCTTGACTTGACACACAAATTCAGGACTTTCCAAAAGTGCTAAAATTTAGACAGTATGAACAGCCCTACCACTAGGAACTCATAAAAAATATAAGGCGGGTTCAGGACCTATAGTGCTACCACAAATGCTGGACTAGCTGTTACTACCCTCCCTCTCATCTTCACAATCAAGCATTCCCATCTTTCCAATTTGCTTGTACTTACTCCTCTCCACACTTACTCTGTCATTAAGCAGTACTGGTCACTTCATCTTATCCTTGGACACTCCATCTCCCCACTCTATCCCTTTGCAATGGTTATTCCTCCAGCCTGGAATGCTCTCCTGCCTACTCACCTCCACTGTTTTGTTACCCTGGTCTCCTTAGAGCCTCAGGTCCATTTGCATTTTTCTTTTGACAGAAGCTTTATTCCAGTACCTGACTAGTGGCTAGTGGCTTATGTTCTGAGTGTACTTTTCCTCAGATGTGACTCCCTGAGTGCATGGACTATCTTTATCTTTCTTGAATCTCCAGTGAGTATTCCAGTGTTTGACACAAAGCAACCACTTAATAAATGCTTGTTGATCAACTGACTAAATAACTGATCAGCACTGCCTGCATGCTCTACCATGAAAGGAAAAGGATACTCAATGGGGGCACATTTAAAGAGTATAGAAATTTGTAGTTGGCAGGAGATATCCACTGATGATTTTTGAGTAGGAAATGATCAGCCAGGCGTTCCGGGAAGATGAATCTTTTAGCCACGTGTAGGATAAAATGAATGTCCAAAAGACTGAATTCAGGGAGGGAAGCAAAAGAATTAGTTAATCCCTACAAACTATTGTCACAGAGAGAATATTAGGTAATGTAGCAAAATTGATCATTTTTTCTTCTAAATGCATTAGTGTAGTGTTGGAACTCCACCCCCACCCCAACATTAAGTTCACAATTCATCTGTATATAAATTAAATGACTTTCTATTGACCTCAGAACTTATATGTGTCTTAGGCAGAACTTGAACCCAGATCTTCCTTTTTATCTACTGTCAGACTACAACTTTAAAATCTTAACAATCTGACTTTGTTGAATTGAATTGAATTGAATTGATTTTAAAGGCCCAATTTGCCACATGGCACATTCCAATGTTTTACTTTTTCCCCACCCCATCCCTGTACCCTTATCCTAGGTGTTGGGATTTCACCCTTGAATTTGTTGTTGTTATTGTTGTTGACAAATACAAGATCCCAAGACAACTAAGAAATTTGGCAAGCAAACGATGAACTTCAGTACTGTATGCAGCCAACAAGGCTTTCCTTATTGTGATGGATTCACTCCCTTCCCAATGCACTATACTCTCATTAGCCTCCAGGGTGATGAAGGACACTTTCCCTTTAGCAAGCCTGCAATAAGGCTGAAGGGCTAAGGACACAGGCTTATCAACCCAGTTCTTATGGGTTCACACAAAAAGGTTAAACATTATTAACCATGAAAAGTCAATAGTAACTTGGGCTGTCAGTTCACCTGACACAAAACAGCCTCCAGCATTCTCCCAGTGTTGCAATGGAAAGAACCCTGTCTCTAAAATCAGAAGACCTGACTGATCCTGTCTTTGTCACTTACTATCTTTGTGATCTTGGCAAGTTACCTGGCCTCTCTGGGAATCACTTTCTTTATTCATAAAGTGGGGATCATGCCACCTGTACTACCTACCTCAAGTGAGATGAAGGTCAAGTATCTTACCAGTGGCATTTAGAATTACTTCTACACACCATATGTTTTCATGGGATCAGAGATAGATATTGTGATAAAATAATGGGATTAACAGATATATATATAGCTAGAAAGAACCTTACATGGTCATCAAACCCAACCCTTTCATTTTACAAATAAGGAAACTCATGACTATAGGGCGATTTGCCCAAGGTCAAACTGGTAGTAAATAGCAAAGTCAGAATTCAAACTTACTGAATTCAAATCTAATACTATACTGAAGGGCTCAAAATGTGCATGAATCTGATTGTTTTTGTCCCTCTGAATAGCTTTTAAATGTGCTCAGGAAGGACTCATTAGAAGGAGGCTGGGATTAATCCATTTTTAAACCAAAGAATGGTTTATTAAGCAAGCAAATACTTCCTAATGTATCTGCTTTGTAAATTGGAATTTTCATATATTCAATTTGCTTAAAGCAAATTCCATGCTTAGGATCTCCTAAGTGCTAGGGGCAGGGCTGCAGTGCTCAATGCCTCAGCTCTTCTCAAGATTTTGTCACAGCAAACACAGTGGGGGATGGATGTAGGGACTCCTGGTTGGTTCTGGATCACGCTTTACATTGTACACAGAAATCCAGAGAGAACAGAGAGTGGAGAGCCGAGAGGCACAGAGACTGCAGGAGAGGAGAAATTACATATGGCCCATGGACAAGGCTTAGTCAGCCAAGGCAAGCACAGAAGCTTATGGCTTGGCAGTCAAATGTTTAGCAAGAGCACAATGAGCTGGAGAGGGTAATGGCTGTGCCGACTCCAGGCTAGACAGGCAACAGGCCAAATAGGCAGCTCTTTTCCCTAACATCCTTTCATTTGCTCAAGAGATCATGGAAATTAAATTGGGCAATAACAGGGCTGGAATTCCCCACCCTTGAGGACAGGTGCCATGTCTTCCTCATTAGCTCAGACCATAAACTCCAGGGGAAAGTAGAGAAAGGGCTAGCAAAAGAGAGAAAGGGAAATAGAGAGTGTGCCTGTGACATGAAAGGAGGTGGTTGTAAAGTGGGTGGGGAGCAAGCAGGAGAGTTAATAGCTAAGCACCAGGGTCATAGAGCTGAATCATGGATAATTTCCACCCCAGGCACCCTTCTTCTTTCCAGCTATAGAAATAATTCAATATGGAATTCATGCTGTATAGAGAGGTTTGTTCATACAAAAGCTTTGATTCCCATTGGGATGTTGTTTGTCCTGCATTTTTGAGTGGTCTGGACTTGCTCGTGAATTGAATTTAAGTGAGGTAGAGTTGCACAAAGTCCACATTCTCACTCTCTATTCCAGAGTCAACAAAGTCCAGCAGAAAGACAAAAGTCAGGATAACTGGCAATGGCCCAGGATGCAAAGGATGACCTTGGCATCATTGAGCTCTAAGCACTCCACAGTGCCTGCTTCAGGCACCTTTGTGATCAGTGGAAGAAATTGTTCTCATCCTCCCTTTCTGCCTTGGGAGGTCTTCAGATGCTTGGAGTATACAGTCCCTAAATCACCAAATCACCAACAGGTTTGAGGCCTGTTACCCTCAGCCTGATTTAGCCAATCTGCCAAAATGGATTACCAGGGTCAAAACAGTCTAGACTAATAACAGTCTTATTCCCATTGGGATAAACTAACTTCTGGTTTTATTGGAATGGTGAAGTGTATGATCAAAGATAGACTAGTCAGCTCACACTACAAAGGAGGAAGCAACTTGCAACCCCCTATATACCAGTGGACAATCTGTGATCTCCATTATAATACTTGAAATGTGGAGAGAAGAGAGGCTATCTCCTAGTACACTGAGCAAACTCCTCCCCATCCCATGATGAAATTATGGGACATCATGGGAAAAAGCACAAGCTGGAAGGGTAAGAAATTCTAATAAGTTGTTATCTGCATAATTCAGAAGTATATTCAAAAGGATAAAATCTTCACACGTCCCTTCAAGTAATAGAGATCCAGGATTATAACTCAAATTCAGGTTACATGTTTACCCTAAATATGCAGGGCTGTTTCTAGATTTTTTTTTGCTTATTTCCCCCTGTATCCAATGAGAATCAGGAGGAATCTTACAAAGAGAAACTTGGGGCTATTACTAAGTCCGCTAAATACTGGAATTCAGACAGTGCCAAGAGAGAAGTTTGGTGCTTTGCTACAAAAGCTTGAGAAGGTGCCCATAGTTAGGGAGCAAGTTCTCCAAGTCAAGGGAAAAGACTAATACCCTGCCATACTGTACAATAGGGGAAAGAAACTGAGGGTGTGACCTAGAGGAGTATGTCATTGGCTTGCTTCCCTAATGCAAATCAAGCTTATATAAGTTTCTTAAGAATTATTTGTTTAAAAAGATGGACAAAAAATGGGGGCAACTAGGTGGCACAGTGGATAGAGCACTGGCCCTGGAGTCAGGAGGACCTGATTTCAAATCCAGTCTCAGAAACTTAACACTTACTAGCAGTGTGACCCTGGGCAAGTCACTTAACCCCAATTGCCTCACAAAAAAAAGATGGACAGTACAATAGCCATTGTTTGAGGTTAAAATGCAGAGACCCTCCATGAAATGACCACGAAAAATGGTGCTATGAGAAACTCAGCTCTTCTGTGTCAAATATGTTGCTCAGTTTAAATACAGTATTGTGGAGGAAAGAAAATCATCAACAATTCTGCAATTTAACTAACTACATGAGCCCAGGCAAGTCACTTATAGGCTCCAGTCAGTCAGTCATCAAAGGTCTGTTAAACTCTTACTATATGCCAGGCACTACATTAACCACTAGGGATACAGATGAAGGTGAAGACATTACCCTTGTTCTCAAGGAGTTCACATGCTAAAGAGAAAGGCAACATGCCAACAGCTACATACAAATAGGATATAGACATTGTCTTATGGAGAAAATCTCAGAGTGAACTATCATGAAGTAGGTTAAGGGAAAGTTTCTTACAGGTAGAATTTTTTGTTGACACTTGAAGGAACCCAGGTGGAGGTGAGGGAGGAGAGCTTGCCAGTACTTGGAACAACCAGAGAAAATGCACAGTTTGGAGATGGAGCATTTTGTTTGAGGCACATCAAGGTGGATCACTGGGTCATAGAATATGTAAGTTATAAAAGGACTGAAAAGATGGTGAAGGAAACGCAGTGAGCTCTTGAACTCACAACAGAATTACCATGATCAAGGAAATAGTTTAGACATCATCTTCCAAGAAATCATCAGGGAAAACAGCCCTGATATTCTAGAAGCAGAAGGTAAAATAGAAATTGGAAGAATCCACTGGTCACCTCCTGAAAGAGATCCCAAAAGGAAAACTCCCAGGAATATTATAGCCAAATTCCAAAGCTCTCAGTTAAAGGAGAAAATATTGCAAGCTGCCAAAAGGAAAGAATTCAAGTACTACAGATCCCCAGTCAGGATAGCACAAGATCTAGCAGCTTCTACATTAAAGGATTGGAGGGCACGGAATATGATATTCCAGAGGGCAGAGGAATTGGTATTACAACCAAGAATCACATATCCAGCAAAACTGTGTATAATCTTTCAGAGGAGAAAATGGGACTTCAATGAAAAAGAGGACTTTCAGGTATTCATGATGAAAAGAACTGAACTGAATGGAAAATTTGACTTTCAAATACAAGACCCTAGAGAACCATAAAAAGTTGGAGTTAGGTGACATGCAGTAGGTAACTGTCTTGTGTCTGAGGCCATATTGGGGCTGGGATCCTCCTGGGTCTAGGGTGGACGCTTTGTCTACTGTGTCACCTAGCCTCCCCAGGATGACATCTTTAGGGTAAAATTGAGGGGTGAGAGGAATGCACAGGGGGAGGAGGAAGGGGAGAGGTACCATGGGGTAAAATCCCACATGAAACAATAAAGGGCTTATGAAGTGGGGAAAGAAATGGGGGAGAAACAGGACAGTAAATGAATTTTACACTCACCAGAATAGGCTCAAAGGCCTTAATCTTATCAGAATTGGCTCAAGGAGGGAATAATATACACACTCAATTGGGTGGAGTAATCTATCTAAACCTGCAGGAAAATAGGAGGGGAAGGGGATAAAGAGGGAGGGGGCAAAAGAAGGGAGGGCAGATTAGGGAAGGGGGGACAGTCAGAAGTAAATCCCTTTTGAAGAGGGATAGGGTGAAAGACTATAGATAATAGAGTAAATATCATGGGAAAGGGAATAGGATGGAGGGAAACAGTTAACAGTAGTCATTGTGAAAAAGAGAAAAGGGGGGGTATATTGTACAAAAATATTTATAGCAACTCTTGTGGTGGCTAAGAATTGGAAATCAAAGGAATTTCCATCAATTGAGGAATGACTGAAGAAGCTGTGGTATATGATTATAATGGAATATTATTTTGCTATAAGAAATGACAAGCAGGATGATTCCAGAAAAACCTGGAAAGACTCATATGAACTGATGTATAGTGAAGTGAGCAGAAATGGGATGACATTGTGCACAGTGACAACAATATTGTTTGATGAGCAATTGTGAATGACTTGACTACTCTCAGCAATACCATGATCCAAGACAATCCCAAGGAACTAATGATGAAGCATGCTATCGACTCCCAGAGAAAGAAATGATATAAAATGAACACAGACTAAAATAAAAAGAGCACTTGTGGATTGTACATATATAACCTATATCAGATTGGTTGCTGTCTTGTGGAGGGGGCAGGAAAGGGAAAGAGGGAGAAAAAATTGGAACTCGAAATCTTATTAAAATGAATGTTGAAAACTACCTTTACATGTAATTGGAAAAAATAAAATAAATGTTTGTTGAAAAAAAATTTTTTTAATTAAAAATTAAAAATAAAAAGACTGGAAAGTTTGGAAAAGCTGGGTTGTGAGGGCGTTAAAAGCCAAATAGAAGTTGTGTGTTGTTGTTGCTTTTTAAATTTGATCCTGGATTAATTTCCTCTCCTATGAAATTAGAAATCAGGAGTTCTCAAGCTAGGGTCCATGGATCTCCAAAGCATCCATGGAGAGATTTCAGAGAGTCTGTGAACCTGCATGAGAAAAAAAAATATTTCAGTATAATTGGTTTCCTTTGTAATTGTATGTATTTTATTTTATACATTTAAAAATAGTTTTCTGAGATGACACTCACTGGCTTCATCAAACTACCAAAGTCCAGAACAAAAAGAAGAAGACGACAGGAACCTGTGGACTAAGAAGGCTCTTTCAGCTCTGGGGATCCATAAGATATTAGGCACCCTCCAGAAGCAACCAGGGCAGGCACTAACTAGAATTATACCCCTGCACCAGCAAAAAGGGGTAGTACCTAAAGGCAACTGCCATTTGCATTAGAACTTTGAAAGGAATCCTCTTATAACTAAAAAAGGAGCTAAACCTATTAGAAGAAAATGTAGAAAAGCCTTAGGACATGGTAAGAAAACTGGTGTTGATGAATCCTTTCTTAGGAACCCCCAGTGAATAAGCCACCAGAGGAAGGACCAGGCATAGCAGATAAGCAATTTGCCATAGCAGACAATCACTGGAGCTAGTTACAAGAGCTATCAACAAAAATAACAGAGAACTGCTCATCTCACTCCCAGTGAGTATGGAGGTCAAGAGGAATTTTCCAGTAACCCAAAAAGAATATTTATGTTTATGTTTCTTCTAGTGTCAAGTAATAGTTATATGTACACAAAGTGCAGATTGGCATCCCTACAGAATAGGAGGTGAATGGGCTTAAGGAGTATCTCTACTCTCCAAGGTATCAGGGAGAATAAAGTGTTTCTCAAAAGAATGGAAGAAGTGTTTTTCTTAAAGAGGAAACAAAAAAGAAAACAGATCTGAAGTAGCAAGGGGCGATTCCTAACCTGTATTTGTTTGAAGGGCGAAAATAGGTGCTAAACAGAAATAAGGGAAGAAGCTCTCAGAACTTTGGAAGTTATTTATTCTATATGAGACTCTTCCTGTAGCAAGTAAAGCTGCCAGCTCCAAGGATAAATCAGCCTTTTGTTCATTGAGGAATATAGCCACCAGAAGGCACCATGAGAAAATGGTTTATGTGAAGAAGATATGGTGGCATTCGTGAACAGCAGGTCAACAGTATGGCATGGTACTCAAAAACGAATGTAGTATTAAGTTGCTTTACAAGAGGTCTAATGTCTAGAACTAGGCACTGCTTATATTCTGTCCTCCTCAGGCCACATCTAAAGTACTCTTTTCAGTTTGGGTCATAACATTCAAGTCAGGAAAAAAAGTCTGTTCACTTGACTAAGTTCATAGAGGTCTTCCTAGCTTCCCTTTCAAAGTAAAGTGACCAGGATATCATAGGATGCTTGGCTAGAAGACCTGAGAATATGTATCCTGGAAGTTAAAACATCTTATGACAGTGTAACACCTGTTTACAGATATTTGAGGGACTGTTAGATAAAAGAGATAAGATGTGTTCTATTTGGTCTCAGGGGCTAGAATTTGAAGTGTGGAAGCTACAGAGGAGCAGATTTCTACCAAATATTATATGTGTGTGTGTGTGTGTGTGTGTGTGTATAAATATATATATATATATTTTGGGGGACTAATTTTTAATTGGGGAGTGTTAGCTAAGCGGCTCACCACAATATTAGGGCAAGGAAGGAGACCGGCACTCTCCCTCAAAACAGAACAAGATTTATTTTAACAAGAACGAACTTTAAAAAAAAACACACAGACAGGATCAGTAGGATCAAGGGAAAGGAAATAAAATGGGGAAAGGGAAATTATACAACCTGAAAAAATACCACCGACCAGGAATCAGCTGAGAATACACAGCACCGCTCCTGTTGCCTTCCAGCTTCCAGCTAGAATGGTGAATTCTCCTCTCCCTTCCCAGTAAACCCCAGCAGCCCCCAACCAATTAGCTGGTTGCTCTGAGTCACATGACTGCCCTCACTAGGGTTCCAATCATAATTTTGCCAGGCTTATGTAGGCATCAGTGAGTAGTGATGATGTGAGGTGCCAGTGCCATGGCGATGGCTACAACCAGTGAGTGGAGTGCCATTTGCGGAGCCCCAGAGGCCAGTGCGCGCCCAGATTTTGTCTTTTTTTTTAATTCTAGCCAAAAGATAGGGTCATAAAAACCTCAAATAAAAATTAATTCCTTACATATTTATATTTATATAATATCTACCTAATATGAAAACTCTCCTAAGAATTCTCCACTGATCTCCCTGGGATTAAAGATTGGTTTGTTGTTTATTTTGTTTTGGGGATTGGGGGCTTTACATACTTAGTAACTAGCATAGTGCTTGGATTATAGTGAGAACTTAATAAATATTGATTGATTGAATTCGAGATAGCCAAAGGTAAAATGTGAGTGTATTCCTGAGAAGTGAGGCTTTCAAAATGACAGAGCTTTCTGTTCGATTTAGGTTGAGCTACATGGCTTCTAAGTTGCCTCTCATTTCTGCGATTCTATGATACTCATCTTTGGCAAGTCCCCTCACATTTCTGGAACTAAGTTTCCTTACTTGTAAAACAATGTGGTTGGGCCAGATTATCTCTGAGATCTTTCCAGTTCCATGCCCCATTATTCTCTTCTTACTTAAAAGATTTTTAATGAGACCTAGAGAGGTAAAATTACTTAACCAAGAACACTCAGCTAATAAGTACCAGACCCAGAACCTGAATTCAGACCTCCCTCCAAGGATGGTGCTCTTTCCATTACATCACACTGATTTTTGTTTCCTTCCAGAAAACTTATGAAGATTGGCACTGCAGAAATTCCAGGGATAGGTTCAAGCTGGTTTTGAGTTATTTGCCCCATATATATCAGCTCCTTTCTCATAGCCTAGGAAAGAGGACTACTGGATTATTTTATATTAATTAAAATGAGTGAGCCAACAGTCAGAATTTGGAAATCATTTTGTTTCAAAGAGATATTTGTTATGCTACATGATGTATTAGAACTTAAACTAAAGTCATGTCAAAATCAAGATCATATAACCTGAAAGAATTTCTTTACCTCAATTTGGTTGAGAAAAAACATGCCTACCAACCACAAAGGAGGGGTAGAGCAAGCAAATTATGTGCTGCCAGCAGATAAATATCTCTAAACCTACAAAAAAAAAATCATAGAATCTGACATCTAGAAAACACCTCCAAAGGAATAGTAAGTAGTACTAATAGATTTACCATTTCATGTGTAATTATCCTTTTATTATTATATGTTATGGAAATACTTTTTTATTCCATAAATTAAAAATTAAATCTTAAAAAAAAAAGAAAATTTCTCCAAGGTCATCTTAGTCAACCTCCACCTAAACTAGGTGTCTCAGCTCCAACATTTCCATCCAGTGATTATCCAGCTTCCACTTGAAAGCCTCAAGAGATGGAGAATTCATTAACTCACAATAATAACAATACATTTCACTTTTTGAAAACTCTCATCATTAAGAAGTTTTTCCTTGTAATAACCTAAAATCCTCTCTTGAAGCTTCCATTCATTGGCCACGGTTTCACCAAACAAAACAAAGATAATCTCCCTTCCCTGTGATCCACAGCAAAAAGATAAGAGAAAGAGGAAAAGAAGGGAGGAGGGGGAAAATTAAGTATATAATACTTAATGTATTAGAATAAATCTTAAATCCATTATCTCATTTGATTCTCACAAAAATACAGACAGGTAAGCAATACAAGTGTTATCATCACAATTTTATTGGTGGAGAAATTCAGGGTTAGACAGGTTAAATGATGTGTCCAATGTCATACATATAGCATGTGACAGAACAGGGACAATAAGCCCAAGCCTTCTGATTCCAAATCCACTTCTCTGTATTGCCTGAAAAGCTAGCCATAAAGACAAATTTTATATATTGAACCATTTTTTTTCCTACAGACTCATGTTATAAACTTGACAGCTCCTTGGAGTTTTCCAGAAAGCAACAAAGAAAATCAGAGTTAAGTACTGCCTGATAGCAGTCGAGGCTTCCTCAAGAAGACTTGTACCTTGGGGTTATCTGAGCCATAACTGGGACACAACAATTGCAACTTTGCTTTCAGGCACCAAAATTTAGTGAGTGCCAACAGTACTTGCATTCCTTCAACAATGTAGAAACAACTGAGCTTAGCACCTTGATAGCAAAAATAATTACTTAAACAGGAAGAGACCAGACAGTACTTCTTCCCCACAGGGGATATGTGTCAGGTGATAACCTCCCCATCCTTGACCTGCTGAGCAACATACCTCAAGTGGTTGGTTAAGAATTTGGTTAACTGAGTTAACCCCTCAGTAAGTGCCTCTAGGTGTCCCAAAATCTATCTTCCCCAGTCACTGGGTACTGTCCCAGAGTTTCTCTCTGCTTTCCTCCAACTGAATTTGTCTTCAAAAGTTTATTTTAAAGCATATTTTGTGCTAGGTGTTTGGAGAGTCAAAATTGCTACTTATGGATCTGAGCATTATGTTTCTTGCTTCTTGCTATGTCCATTAGTATATTTGCTTCTTAAATAATGTGTATATTCATAATGCATACATTATACATGTTGCAATGAACATGTTTCTATATGTACATTTCATACTTTATTAATGCATATTAATTTGGGGCAGGAACCTGCAAATGCATCAATGTAAGGAAGCCAAAGACTATAAATTCCTTCCACATATATAGATAAGCAACTGATATCAAACTTAGGGTTTATTGGAGTTAGCTAGGGCTTTGACAGTTTTAGTGACCTATCTATCCTTGGTCACATAGCTAATATGAGTCAAAGGCAAGATTTGAACACAAGTCTCTTTGATTCCAAGGATAGGCCTCTGTCCACTATGTCATTGTGTCCTTTTAGTTATTCATAAGACATACAAGGCAGCAAGGTGATGCAATGCATAGAGCACTGGCCCTAGAGTCAGGTGGATCTGAGTTCAAATCCAACCTCAGACACTTTCCAGCTGTGTGACCCTGAGAAGGTCACTTAATCCCAACTGCCTCCAAAAATAAAATAAGATATACACCTAAAGTTAGGAGAAACCTCAAAGGTCCAACCCCCTTATTTCAGAGATGACAAAACTGAGACCCAAGAAAATTATGACATGCCCAAGTTCATAAAGGTAGGTTCATGAGAGGCAGGATTTAAACCCAGGTCTTCTGACTCTACAACCTACATATAGATATAACCCTTGACACAAAGATAGAATTATGGGTATTATAGCATATCCCTTTAGTATATGTGTTATTCCTCATTTCTTAATATATAATTATAATAGAGAGTAATTTTCTAACTTACATTTCCATTTTAACAAAGTGCTCTACAGGAAGAAGTAAATTTTACTATATTGGTTACCAAATGTCAAAGATTCTGTTATATACATCTGAATGGATAATTTACCCACTTGGTCTGTGTAACACAAATTGATGCCACCAGGAACTTAGTAGCAGCTACTCAAATTGCATCCTTAAGCTGAAATTTAACATACTTTCTCATTCACAGGTACCTACATTGCAGAACTTGCCAGAATGAACACCATCAGACTCTCCTGCTTCCACATTCTCTAATTGTATTAAAATTTTCTCATATGTTGTACTATTTGAAGTTAGTGGGCTTTCATTCAGAGTTTGGATTTTAGGGAGAGAAAGGGAGTACACAGAGATGCTTTTGATGGCCAAGAAAAATATCTGTTCAATCTAAATCAATTCAATTCACAAGCATACAAAGTTCCCACTATTTATGTCATTGTGCTAGGTGTTATGAAGAAAAAGATAAAAACAAAACTAACTTGCTGCTTGGGATTGAACATACATGCATAAATGCACATATACACATATATGACACTTACTATGTGCCAATTCCTTTATCATTACTATCTGATTTAATTCTTACAACAATCCTGAGAGGTAGCTTTTGTTATTATCCCCATTTTACAGATAAGGAAACTAAGGTTAAGTGACTCGCCCAGAGTCACACAGCTAGTAAATATCTAAGACCTGATTTGAAATCAGGAGATTTGAACTCAGATCTTCCTGACTCCAGGTCCAGGACTCAATCTACTGCACTATCCAGCTTTTTAACACTAAGACAAGCATTCCGGAGTCTTCATAAATAACAGCCCACCAAAAAGCGGAGATTCCTTTGAAAGATTTCAAAGTAACAATCTTTCTAGTATAGTTTCTAGCTGAACAAGGAAATCTCTAACCCAGAGGTTCTTAACCATTTTTTTTCACCATGAACCTCTTTGGATATCTGATAAAGCCTGTAAACCTCTCTTAGAATGATGTTTTTAACTATATAAAATACATAAGTTTACAAAGGAAAACAATTACACTGAAATAAAGAGGGTTTTTCTCATCTAAGTTCATAGACCACCCCCCCCAGATCTATTCATTGGCCCCAAGTTAAGAATCCCTGCTCTCCATGATCCTTCCATTCCTACAAATGAATTTACAATTGCCCCGAGGAAGTTACATTGAGTAGGGTCAGACAAATTGGATCTATATGCTCAGATAAAAGTGCCATTATTATATACTTGATGTGGTCGCATCCACCCTGAAGATGAAGGAAGACAGAGCATAGAAAAATGAGACATCTATTTAGCCTCTTCATGCCTAACTCTTCTGAAGTTAATTCTGCCGGGACAACACTAGAGCTGGGACCCAAAAACCAAGTCACTCACCTTTCTTTTGACTCAGGTTTTAAAAGTATGCAAAGAATCTCTTAATGCTCTATCTCATATAAACCCACATGCAAATAGGTACTTAAATAAATTCCTTTTGATTATGTTAATCCATAATACAAGAAATATATCTCCTCTTCACAGGGATCCATGAGGATAAATGAGACAATATATGTGAGAATACCTTGAATTTTTGAGAAGAGAGCTTCTTTATATACACAAGATACTATTTTTATAAATAATTAATAATGTTCAAAATAAAAATAAATTCAGTAGAAGAGAAATCAAAACTCATTATGTTTGGCTCTTTAAGGAGATCCTTTTGATGGCCCAATAACAGGTGTTACTTGAGGTTTCAGATGTATAGAAATATGATTGGGGGTGGGGGAGGGACAAGGAGAACTCTGAAGACTCACTGTCCCTAATTGTTCTACAATTATAAGTGGCTATGGGTCTCAAGTTATTTTCTCCTTTGATTATTCTAACCATAAAATGCATTATACAGCTTTATTTTCCTGTTGACCCAGCCCTATCCTGAAGATGAAATTTATCTTCCAGATGACACGGTTTTGCCATTTACATCCAAGTAGACAGCATTACTGATCATATTAAAGGGATCATTTGTGGTACGTCTGACTACTCTGGCCTCCTCCTCTTCCCCAGCCATGATGCTTTAGGATAAATGTCCCAATTCTCACCTTTATCAGTGTCTTTAAACAGTCGCTTTCTCTCCATTTCCAAATGCTTAGATCAGCTATGTTCAAAGAAGGAACATATTAATAGCAAACTCTCTATTCCCTCTAGGATGCTTTCAAGTCCTTTCTGTTTTTAATCTTTGCCCAGCTCCAAAACTAACTGCATTGAGTGATGTGAATACCAGGTTTCTCATTTCTGTATGGAGATGGCCAGATTGAGTTCTGAAGAAGATGAAAAATAAAATAAAGTATAATAAAACTCTTCTGTAAAACTGTGGGTTTGAAAAAGTGCATCATGATAAAGATTAAGAAAGGATTCCAAAAAAAAAAAGGGAAGATATAAAATATTCCCATCTTATCTACAGAGAGGTGAGAAACTCTAGTATAAACAGAGGGATGCTGACCTGCTCCTTAATAACACAGAAAGATAAAGAACACCGAGACAGAATTTGGAGTGCATCTGAAGAAAAATACAAGGTTGGGGGTTTGGGATTCACATCACACAGAGAAAAGGGGCTGTTGATTTAAGTGGTGTGAGAAAATGGAGAAGATACTGCTTAAAACGGTAACCAATGTTGTTTATTTTGGATACAAGCTGGAGAATAATATTATGGCAGAGAAAAAGAAGTTATCTCTTGTGAATTGTCTTGAATTATGGGGGGAGCAAGAGAGGCTTACAGCGTATGACATTTAGAATTGCAATTTCTAAGCAGAGCGCCATGTCTGATATATCATTTATTGTCTCTGTCTCCATCCTTCTCGGGCTGCATTAAGGACAGATTCAAACCTCTCTTCTCCGGGTCTCGGTTTTCATGTTGATTTGGAGGGTATCTCCCCACCCCCCCTCCTTTCAACAGAGACATATTTTTCTCCCCCTCTGAATGTTTATTGCTTCACTAAATATTCAGGTCTAGGAAGCTATTTCCTTTGCTTTTTGCATGAGTCCTACCCACCCTCTTTCTGGAATAGTGCATCTTTTCTTGAGAGCAAGAAATTGCCCAGGAAAAGGTCAACAGTAGAGCGGTAGGTCGTCCAACATGTTGTGATTGAAATTGGTGCTTAACTATTCTGGTGGTAGTTGTTTCTACTGGGCCAGTGAAAGAAAGCATGCCAGATCATACATCACAACATGCTGGTTCAGAAGATCAAAAAGACGGTTTCAATTACCACACAGTGTTCTCATCTACTTCCTGTTGTAAAAGTGTGCTTCTTCTACAGGGTCACTGTTTGTAAATGTTTCCTTCCCCCTACTAAGTACTGTATTTCAGTGCCAGGCAAAGAGGATATGTCTATATTTAACACTGCCACATAACATGTGCATGGATGTCTAATCACACACTATAATAACAGTAATGACTCTGATAGGATTGTGAAGTGTTTTAAGAACATGAATCTTCACAACAACCCCATGAGATAAGTATCAAAGGAAGGAAGGAAACAAGAATTTGTGTCAGGCACCATGCTAGACACTTTACAGTTATCTCATTTTAACCTCACAACAACCTTGGGAGATAGTAGCTATTATCATCCCCAATTTACAGTTGAGGAAACTGAGACAAACAGAGGTAAAGTACTTATCCAGGGTCACACCACTAGTAAGTTTCTGAGGCCAGATTTAAACTCAGGCCGTCCTAACTCCAGACTGAGTGCTTTCTCTATCCACAATACCTCCAGCTGCCTTATATTGTAGTTATGGATATCCTTATATTACCAACAGGTAACAGGTAAAAGCTCATATGTGTCAGAGGCAGAATTAGAACCCAGGTTTTCCACATATTAAAGGCCACACTCTGTGCATTATACCATTTTTATATACCTGGATATCTAACACTTATTTAAAAAAATAAAGGCTGGGGGGGGGCCGCTAGGTGGCACAGTGGATAAAGTACTGGCCCTGGATTCAGGAGGACCTGAGTTCAAATCCAACATCAGATGCTTGACACTTACAAGCTGGGTGACCCTGGGCAAGTCACTTAACCCTCATTGCCCCACCAAAAAAATAAATAAATAAAATAAAGGCTGTACATTCATAAATTCGTGATAGTACTTAACTTTGTGCAGAGAAAAGAATGATTCAGTAAAGAAAATGGAATTCATTTAAAAAAATACTGCCCAAACTTAATTACAGTTAATTCCAAAATAATTCCCAATGTCAAAAGCACTTTTTTGGAATTACCTATATTTTAAAAGGGAAAATAATTAAATAAGCTTTCGTTGAGATCAAAAGAACCAAGACCTTAAAATATATATTTGATATGTTGTTGTTTAGTTGATCAGTCATGTCTGACTCTCTGACCCCATTTGAGGTTTTCTGTTCAAAGACAATGGTTCAACATTTCCTTCTCCAGATCATTTTACAGATGGGGAAACTGGGGCAAGCAGAATTAAATTACCTGCCCAGGATCACACAACTAATAAGTGTCTGAGGTAGGATTTGAACTTGGCTCCTGACTCCAGGGCCCGAAATCTCTCTGCTGCACCATCTACCTGTCCATATTTGATATAGAATTCACTTTTTTAAAAAACTTGATAATAGCTGGGGAGATGTTTTTACAAACTTCATTAAGCTTTTATTAATCATTTTCCTGAACTTTGGCAGGTCTCATTTTCCAATCTGCAGATGGGCTGGTTTCTGAATTTGGCTTTTATATCCTGAATACACAGAATCTTTTCTATAACAGTGCCTACAATCAAATGGAATTCAGTGCAAAGTGATCTACTTACATAGCTATTATAAGCACCTCATCAAAAATAATGCTGTCTCCCTTAGAAAAGGTTTCATCAATTGATCCTGAGGACAGAGTACTTGCAAACCTTCAGTTTAAACACATAGCACAACTATAAAGTTAGTGTGGTTATTTTAAATTTTATATGTGTGTGAGTGCATATATGTATATATGTGTGTTTGGGAGGGGTATGCATGTATGTATATGTGACCCTGGCTTCAAACCTATACCTTTTGGTATTTGTTTGTTTGTTTTGTTTTGTTTTGTGGGGCAATAAGGGTTAACTGACTTGTCCAAAGTCACACAGCTAGTAAATGTCAAGTTTCTGAGGCCAGATTTGAACTCAGGTCCTCCTGAATCCTGGGCTGGTGCTTTATCCACTACACCACATAGCTGCTCCCCAAACCTATATCTTTTGCATAAGATTTTCCTCCTTGGAAAAAAAGAATCTCCTCTCTAGAAGCCAAGATTAAATGTGTGTATGACTGAGTATACACACACAAACACATACATACACACACATCTTCTACACATAAACAAATTTTGTCCGTCAAGACAACCTTCTTACAAGGCTATAGCATAGTCACATTGAAAGTTATATGTCATCTCTGACTTTTTTTTAAATAAATTTAACTTTTCCAAGCAACAACAATTAGAAATTCCCTACTTTAAACATAAACTCTATTCATCAGTCTTAGTTCTAAATAATTTTTGGCCATTGTAAAAGATCAAATATGACCTCAAAGGACAGAATTTGCCAGCACTGGAAATATTCAAACAAATATCTTATGGATTCAGTAGCCAATAATAGCACTGTTGGCAGAAGATTTATATAGATTTCCTAGGGGAGAACATGTTGAACATATTACCTTGCAATCATATTACACAGACACATATGCATATACACACATTTAAGAGTAGTACTAGACCTGTGATTTCAATGTTGCATGGAATTCCAAGTGAAGACACTCCCTCCAGTGATATGAACTGCCAGCTCACCTATAACTTGTGACCTAAAAATTGTCTCAGGTTCTGAAAGGTTAAATCACTTGCCTTTGCTCCCACAGTTAATCTGCCTCTGAGATAGGACATAAACAATGTTTTTCTTGACCCCCATCCTCTATAAGCCATGCTGATAAACACATATATGTCTATATCTACACATGTAATACATGTCTATGTATATGGTTATTTCAATAAACATTTCTTGAGTGCATACTATGTAAGATACAGTATGAATGAATATGTGAAAAAATATTTGTTAAGCAGTTACTTTACTATGAATTAGGCATCATACTAAGTCCCTGACCTTGAGTAGATGATACTTTATTGGAAGAAACAGAATTTATCCAGATAAGTATATACGTGTGTATATATACATATTTGTTGTTGTTCAGTCATTTTGGTCATGTCTGACTCTTTGTGACCCCATTTGGAGTTTTCTTGGCAAAGATACAGGAATGGTTTACCATTTCCTTCTCCCGCTCATTTTATAGAGATGAGGAAACTAAGGAAAACAGGGTTAAGTGACTTGCTTGGGGTCACACAGCCAGTAAGCATCTGAGGCAGAATTTAAGCTTAGATCTTCCCAACTCTAGGCCAAGTACTCTATATGTTGTGTTATATAACTGTCCTACACATGCACACATGCATGCACACATGTATGCACATATACATGTGTGTGTGTTTACATACAATAATTATAAAGTAGTATAGTGGGGGAGGCTCTAATAGTTATGAGAACAAGGAAGAGTCATGTAGAAGATGACGTGTGAGCTGATTCTCGAAAGTCAAGAATTATAAGAGGCAGAAAGAAACAGGAAGTGCATTCCAAACATGGGGAACAGTCTGGGGCACAGAGAAGGAAGATAGACTGTTGTGTACAGAGAACATCACGTCAGTCAATTTGGCTGGAATGCAGAGTTCTGTAAAGGGGAGCCGGTAAGGAAAGGAAGACTAGAACGTGAAAGCCTTCAAATGTCAACCACGGGATTTTGTATTTCATCCTAGAAGAAGGAGGGGGACGCTGGAGCCTCTTAAGCAGGGGAGTAACTGTGGTTAGACTTTTGCTTTAGGAATACCTATGGATGGATGCAGATAGACCAAGCAGGATACTTTTATAATAGTGAACCAGGGTGATGTCTTGTGAGTAGAGAGAAAGGAATAGGGACATAAGATGTAATGAAAGTAGAACTGTTAAGACTTGGAAAGTGATTCTATATGAGATGTGAGGAAGAGTAAAAAGAGGAGGTGACAAATCTGGGTAACTATGGTGTCATCCATAGAAATAGGGAATCTAGGGAAAGTAGTCAGTTCTGGCAGGGGAAGGGAACATTGATGTCCATGTACATGTGTTTGTGTGCGTACACACAAGCATACCTATATGAATGTGTGTACATGCAAATACATACACATAGGATATGTGAGTATGCGGATAACCCACCTAACCTCATTCATTTTTTCTATGAAAACAGGATAGGCAACACAATGTTACAGAGGTCACTTGGATCCCTGCAAGCATTTGATTTACATCTTGGACAACTGACTGAGTGATGTCACCAGAGGGATTCACACCCTTTTCAAGTGGTTTTGTGCTAGATGTTAATGACATTGGGGGCAAAACATGGCTTTAGTAAGATAATTCTGAGGTACATATATTTGTGTTTTGCCATGTACATATGCTTATTCATATATGCGTGCATATATGTGTGCACAATTATATGCCTACTTAAAATGTCCATGTTAATAATTATTACAAACTATAACTAAAAAGGCATATTGGTTTTCACTTCCTTGAAATTCTATTTTCTGTGTTTCCATATTATGTTGTTGTTTGTCCTTTGTTTTCAAAGAGGACCAAGACAATGGGAGGTGATGATGTGACTTGCAGTGAATTAGACTTTTAAGTAAGGGAGAACCATCTGGGTCCAGTGGCAAGATATACATACATCAAGATGACTGGAGATAGCCCCAGATGTTTGAGGCAATCAGGATTAAGTGACTTGACCAAGGTCACACAGTCAGTAAGTGTCAAGTGCCTGAGGCCATATTTGAACTCAGGTCCTCCTGATTCTATCCACTCTATCCAATGTAATAAGCATTCAGCTTTACCATCCTACCACAATGCATCTCTGTCTCTACAACCACACATTTTCCTCTGAGACTGGAGGGGAAAAAATGATCCTCTTCTTCTTTAGTCCCTCAACTTCTCTGGCCTAGATATGTGGTTACCAAACGATTGACTGAAGATTCCCCCAGGGTGACCAAGGAATCAAACCAACCAAGCACTATAATTTTATCTTGATTTGTTTCCAACTTAATATGCAATAAAAATATGACTACTACCATGGGGAGCTCTATAAACCATTTTAAAGGTATTCTAATACTCAAAAAGTTTGGGAACCACTCTTTCTCACTCTACTTCTAGAAATATCCTCTCCTTTATCACATTTCTTTCCTTCTTTCCTTTCCTTGCTCCCTCTGTCCCTCCTTCCTTCTCTCCTCTTTTTTTCTCTCTCTCTCCTTCTGTCTTTGCCTCTTTCTTTCTCTGTCTCTTTCTGTCTCTCTTGCTTTCCCCCCAACCCACTGACTCCTTTTCTTCTACCTCCAAACCTAATATCATCCCTTTCTTAAAATTCCTTCATTTGAACCTCCCCTTTCTAAGTGGTAATTATTTTTTAAACATCTGGCATCCAAATCACCATTCTACTAAATCTGCATTGTGATGTTCACCATTGACCTCTTGTTTGCCAAATCCAATGACCAGTTCTCTTTCTTCATTTTCTCTAAAGCAGTACATACTGCTAATTACCTCCTCCTTTAAACATTTTCCCTTTAGCTTCTATGATCCTACAATTCCTTCGATTTCCTTCCTCTATTATGACTGATCCCTCTCTATTTATTTTAGTATTTCCTCCTCTTCCTAACTACTTCTTAACCACGAGCATTTCTGACCTTCTGTTAGTACAACTTCTTGTACTCGGTCCCTCAAAGACATTTTCATGGTGTCACCCATCACTTATGTTGCCTGCTCCTCAAGAGTGTGTTGACTCTCAAGTCTATGTTTCTAGACCCATTTCCTCATCCAAACATAAATGCCAAATCCTCAACACTCTACTGGATATAGCCAATGAATATTTTTGCCATCACCTCAAATTCAACATTTCCAAAACTAATACCATAAATTTCTCTCTCAAATTAGTTCCCCATTACAACCTCCTATCTCTGTCAACAGCCACCCTGCTATCCCATTTGCCTAAACTCAACGTAATTGAGCTGTTATCAGATCATTTCCCCTTTTTATCTCCTACACAGTAGCAAATTTCTACCAATTTTTCCTCCAAAGCATTTCTATTAGTGCTCTTTCCCTCTCCATCTTCACTACCATTGACCTAGTCCAAATTCTCATTACCTATCCCTGGTTTATTTTGGTAGCTTCCAGCTTCCAAACACTTCCATTCTATTCTGCAATACTCTCTAAGCTGGGGACCTCTCCAGAAAGTGCTTGTCATTTTTGTAGGGCATTCCTTTCTCTCTCTCTCTCTCTCTCACACACACACACACACACACACACACACACACACCAGTCATTTTTAAAGTAAATTTAGTCCTGCTTGTTTGTGGTGCCTAAATTATTACTTATATCTCTGCCTAAAAACGTCTCATCCAACAACCTTTTTGCAAACACAACTCTACTTGAACATACTCTAAAAATTAGTATATACCCATAAGTCCAAGACCTAAAGGGCAATGTCAAATAGTTTGTAAGAATTAAAATAGCTCATCAGAATTACAAGTGGCCCTACAACACTAGGATGAGACTTCTTCAGCCTAGTGCTGCCACAACATCATTATCCCCTTGCCTACATACATTTAATCTTTAAAATAATAAGATATCACATTTCTATAGTACACTGAGGTTTGCAAAATGCATTCTACACAATAGCCAGTGAGGTCAATAGCACAAGTATTTTTATCTTCCACTTTACAGATGAGGAAATTGAACCTCAGAGAGGTTAGGTACCCTTGTTTATAGTCACACATTATAGCTAATAAGGGCTGGAACCAGGCCTCACATGCAGCTTCTTATTCCAAGACCAGAGAATTTTCTGCTAACCATGTTGCTGTACCTTTCCTCTTATGTCTTATGCATCTCTATGTTTCTCTAAGCTCCTCAAGTTCTTTCCATATCTCTTAAATGCTCATAAATGTCTGGCAGGTTCTTTGGATTTGGTCTAACTGAAATATCCAAGTATTTTATAACTAAGATCACTTAAAACTTTATCATTTAACATAGCTATCTCCTTTCAACAGTCCTCATTTGGCGATTAAGTCCAAATCTATTGATGAATTGCCCTTTACATTAAAGGCAAAATTATGGTGGTGTGCTTTTACATTGCAGGATAAAGCTCCCTTGGCTTTGGACAGCTTTAATCTTCCTATCGCTTCTCTTCACTACCACCAAGAGTCAGGTCCCCATATATTAGCTGGAATGATATATTATTCCATACTCAAGCCACCAGAAGTACTGACTAATACATTGCAAATGTTTCCTCTTATTGCTGATATACTACACAATAATTTATTAGAATGTAATATCCTCTTAAAAGATGTACCTTTCGTTGTCATTTTGTCACAGAGATGTTTAGCTTGTGGTTATGTTTTAAGTGGTTTGCTGTTTAAATCTTATACAAGCTAGTGACTATCCACAGAATCATAGGATGTTAGACCTGGAAGCAACATTAAGGTTCATTTCATTTAATCCTTTTCATTTTACAAATGAGGAACCTGAAGAGATTTAAAAGGGGAAATGGCTTGGCCATAGTAACCTGGGAGGTGATATTCAGAGTTAGGGCCATGGTAGGGGACTTAAGGAGGGGGATGGGGGTGGAGAATAGGCCTTTTATTTCATGAGTGCATGTGTATAGATGTATGAGAAACTCCCAGGTGAGTAAACTCTCTGTACCAGTGCAGGTCAGTATATTTTCCACAATCTATGGTCTTAGAGAGCTGCTGAGAACAGTGACAGGTTACGTGTCTTGCCCAGGGTCACCCAGCCAGTATATGCTAGACATGGGACTTGAATCCAGTTCTTCGGGTTTCAAAGATCACACTCTACTCGCTATGCCAGAGATAAAAACAAGTTGAGTTTCCTGAAATGTTTGAATGTAAAGGATCAAGAGAAAACCTAGAAAAAGTTTTGGAAGAGGGGATCACATCATTGTCCCTTTACATGCCATTCTTTTTACATCCTATGTCCCTCCCCTAAATACTGCCGGAGCATCCAGCTGTCATGCTCCACATAAATATAGTTATCTTCTTTCCTGATGTCCTACATCCTCTCTCCTGATACTTACTTGTCAAACACTCCATGGCATTGACATCTTTTTGGTGCCTGAAAGCCATAAGAGAATCTAATTCATGCAAAAGTACTAATAACTCACAATAGGTCCAAAATTCACTAGGCCCATCCTCAGACCACAACTGCTGATCTAACACTAAAAGATTTTCTAGGTGGGTAGGACCTGTCAAAGTATTCACTATTTTCAAACCAAGAAATGTCACTATATGGCAAATATGAATCTGAATTAATGATCAACCCATTTTAGAAGATAAGACACGCGTTAAGGGATGGATTCTTTCTCTCGCCCCCAGAGGTTGACACAGAAGCAGTTGGTCCAAAATTAATAACAAATTTAAGGCAGATAAAAGGCATCTAATAATAAGTGAAGGTTTTTTTAAGTATTCAAGCATAAAGTTATTAACTTTGTGTCATAGGTACTTTGACAGTCTGGTGGTGGCTATATACCCCTGCTCAGAAAAAATGTTTCTTTTAAATGAATAAAATAAGATACACAAGTTATAAATAAAACTGGTATGTAGAGACTGTACTACACACACTCCTTCAAAGCCAAATCAGTCTCCTTGCTATACATTCCATAGTCTACCTCTTTGCCTTTTCAAAACCTATGTCCCCATTGCCTAGCACACTTTGATCCCTTAACTCCATCTCTTAATATCCCTAGATTCCTTCAAGGCTAAGTTCAAGAGCCACCATCTATGGGAGGCCCTTTCTGTTCACCACAATTGTGACCGATCTTCTATCTCCCTGAAATTGCTCTGTATTTACTTTTTTAAAAAACATATTTTAGAGGGCAGCTAGGTGGCGCAGTGGATAAAGCACCGGGAGTACCTGAGTTCAAATCCAGCCTCAGACATTTCACACTTACTAGCTGTGTGACCCTGGGCAAGTCACTTAACCCCCATTGCCCTGCCCCCCCCCCAAAAAACATATTTTAACATTTACTTTCTAGTGTCCATGTTGTTTATCCAAAGAAGAATCTAAGCTTCTTAAGTGCATAGACTTTTTTCATATCTATTTTTCTATACCCCCAACAACTTGGACAGTGCCTGGTGATAGGAGTTGATAAATAAATGCCTCTCATTTGAACCAAATCAAAAGTTCACTCATCAGATTCCATTATCATGACAGGAAAAGAGACAAACTCATAGGAAAACAAGATCCCTACTGAAATGGTCCCCTTAAGAGTCACACCCAGGGATAGCCCAATGCAGATTACAGAGCTGCAGCATCCTATGTTCAAAGATACTGCATTGTTTTTGGCAAAGTCCAGTACCAACTGAAATATAGCCAGAAAATCTGTTGTCCTACAAAAGAGATTCCTGGGCCAGAAAGATTGCCCCCTAACCATCTAAAGATGATATAAATAGACATTTGGCTCATACCTCCTTGGGCCAGGGTAGGTATATGAAAAAGTGGAGAAAGAGGCAGCTACGTGGCGCAGTGGATAAAGCACCAGCTCTGGATTCAGGAGCACCTGAGTTCAAATCCAGCCTCAGCTATTTGACACTTACTAGCTGGGTGACCCTGGGCAAGTCACTCAACCCCCATTGACCTAAAATAAACAAATAGATAGATAGATAGATGGATGGATGGATGGATGGATGGATAGATAGATAAATGAATAAATAGATAAATAAATGAGTGAGTGAATAAATGAATGAATAAATAGATAAATAAATAAATGAATAAGTAAATACATACATACATATATACATACATACATACATATATACATACATGAAGGTAGAGAAAATGTTAAGGGAATATACTCATTTCATATGATAGACTCTAATGGACCTGAGCCCCATTGTTGAGCCATTCAATTTTCATGCTTCTGCCTGCCGTTTGGAGACCTCTAACTGGAAGGAGTCAAAGCCCAGCTCACAGAATAAACAAATTATAGCAAGGAAAGACTTGAAAATTAGGTCAACTTTGGGGCCTAAGAGAACTTCAAAATGAAATAGGAGCAAATTCTATAAATAGGTGAAGGATGCTTGAGGAACGATTTCAGCTGAAGCCACAGAATGAGGAGATTGAAGAAAAAGTAGAAAGGTATGATTAGGATGAGAGAGGCAAGGCCATTAAACCCAAATTCCACTGATTTTACTTATTCCCAGAAAGCAAAACGATACCTCGGAGCAACTGTATGAAGCTAAGAAGTTCACTGAGGAAAGAGAATTGGGGAAATGGGGGGAGAAGGGAAAATGTGAAGCAAGGTATTGTATATACTATAAACTGAGTTATCCACTTCTAGAATTTTGTTAAAATAACACCATATTTGAAATCAGACTGAAAATACTTATCATGAACTAACCTCAATGGCTTGTATTAAGGAAAGGACCTTCAGAGTCTTTTATAAACCTGAGGGTTGAGGGGAAGGGTGCTTTGCAGTGACAAAAACATAATTAGGATTACTGTAATCTGAAAGGCCTATCATTGTCTAGGCCTAGCATTTTTTTCAACAGACCACCTGAGCATTAAATGAGCCCTTTCAGAGCCTGTTACCCCTGCTTCCCCCTTCTCTGAAAGAGGACCACCATGCCTAACCATTTGTCCTGCTTATATCACATAAGGAACTCTAAACCTTATGATCTCCCCTAGAGCTTCACATCAAGGACCCCTAGACTTCACTGTACCACCTGGCTTTTCCTTACACCCCATAGCTGAACCTTCTTCTATGTGTTCTCACTACTGTATTGTAAGTTCCTTGAGACTAGGCATTATTGTTTTTCTATTTGTGTACCCAGAATTTAGCAGAGTCTTTGGCACACAGTAAGCTCTTAAATATTTTTCTTTCATTTGTTTCTTTTCTTTTCTTTCTTTCTTTCATTTATTCTTTCCTGGAAACTTTCTCCTTTATAACTAATTGGCACCTACTTGCCTATGACATCAGAGATGGGAAAATAATCAAATATATATTAGTGAGACTTCATTCCTCTATAAAACACCTGGCCCTCTTCTAACTCTCAGATTAATATATGTATATGTATGTGTGTATGTGTATATATGTATATATGTATATGTGGGGGGTACGGGTATATACATACATATAAATATGCCTATATGTGTATACATATACATACACACATATGTGTGTGAAGCCACTTGTGTGCCTACATCAAACCAGAAGGAACAGTGAAAGTTTCTTATAACCATGGTCTTGGATCCAGAGGGAGCCATTCACTTGATCATCAATCCCCCTTCCTCTTTCTTTCCTAGATTTAATTTTATATTGATCTCTCAGAAGCTCTAAACCTTCTCAATAACTAAGTCACAGAGATATGTCCTGCCCCTCTATTATATTCAATTTTATCTTTGTCTCTTAGGTAACTGGGATCCCTATCTATACATGCCCCTTCTTCCATTCCCTGCCTCCTCGTTAATACTTTGGTGGCTTGAGTTAAGTGATTTCCTTCATATTAAGTGAAACACACAGACTATTTCTTTTCTGGAAATCTCTAGGTCACTCTTGAAGCAGCTTCAGTGGCCTAGGACAGTCATTAAGGCCAAATCGCAAAGCATTATTGGTGTTTGGATTTAAAAATATAAAGGGAATACTGTTTGAATGTCTTTTTTTCCCCTTAATCTGAGAAGCATGCCACGGGGGAATGGATACAAGGGATGTAGGAATACTTTCTATTAAGGACCTAAAAGGAGAAGACCAAATTGACATTAATCAGTTGTTTCTCACTAAATCTGAGAACACAAGGTCACAGATAAAAGTTATGGAAGATATCAGCCCATAAACAATCCAGGCAGAATGTTCTCTGAACGGAGACTATCAGTGCTACAGGACAAATTACTAATGGCAAAAATGGGAGTTTGTGGTAAATCAGTGCTCACAGGGAGCCAGATATCTATTTGGGAAGGAAAAGAAAGAGGATGAAACCATGATACAAGCTTCTTGGTGAAAATGAAGGTTGAATTCTGCTTTTTAAATTTTAAATAATGTTTTCCTCCTTGAGTTCAGAGATCATTTATTCAAGGTCCAACTCAAGTACCACTTCCGCCTCTCCTTCTCCAAGTAGCCTTCCCTGATCGCTTCCAGATGAAGGGATCTTCTCCTGTCCTTCTGGTATCTCTCCCTCTTCCTATGTCAGGACATCTCCTTTGAGGGAGATCTCTCTCCCCAGTAGCACAGTGATTTATGTCTGTGTATTCTTTCCTGTTAGACTGCCAACTCCTGGAATCTTTGTGCCACATCTATCTTTGTCTCTCTCCCAGCACCTCAATAGCATAATGTTCTGTACACAGCAGGGGCTTAATAATGTTTGTGTTTGCTGCAGTGGTTGTCACTAGCTCAGTCCCTGGGTGAGCCATTGAGCTTTGGTCTATTCCATGGTCAGCAAGGGAACTCCCAAACATGTCCAAATAGCCCTAGTATTACCTATTGAAGTTTCTCACCACTTCTGTGCTTCAACCTTAAGACCACTCTCCCCTGGGACCTTGTGTATACAAGGAAAGAGTTTGCCCTTTATTTGTTTGGTTTTTTTATAACTTCTAACCTTACTATACTTTTTTAGTAAATACCCTTCCTAAAGTCTAATAAAGTCTGGGCAGTCATCAATGGGAAGCAGACCAGTGATGACTCATGAGGAACAGCACTAGAATCCCAAGCCCTTTAGGGTTACCACTAAAACATTAAGGAAAGAATTAGTCAGCTATCCTCTGGGAATTCTGCCTTTATACCAATGGAATAGGAGTTGGGGAAGTGGTTATAATTTGTTCTTCCTTCTCAAAAAGGACCAGTGACATCAGGTAGGTGATGTCATGATTTGCAAATGAAGTGGATTTAAGTGAGGCATTGCTGTGCAAAGTTACTAGCCTTGCTCTCTCCTCAGGAGCCATCTTGGTACAGTATCAAGATATACATCAGGATGGCTGCACATGGCCCAGGATGTAGGGGGTAGACTTTGGCCTTTTAAGCTAAAGTCTTTCCCACATTGTAGTTTTTCTGAGGCAAGGCCCATTTAGTAATTAAGGCTAAATAAGAAATGAGGCAAAAAATGGCCTCTTTTACCTAGATCTTAAGGGTTTCGAGCCAAAACAGAAGCAAATGTTATTTACACTCAGGCTAAGCCATTAGAAATCCTAACAAAGCTCTAGGCAGGCTTGGGCTAGGACCCAGTTTTGGTCAATCAGTAAGAGTCAGAGCGATTTAGTCCTAGAGTGGATGCTATACTTAAGCATATGCATGTTGTCCCTCCAAAGGAATAAAAGCACCTTGTTCCACTTTGGGTTTTGTGTCCCTAGTGTTTAGCATAATCCTGGCACATAGTAGATGCTTTTTCATTCATTCATTCATTGAGACCATCCTCAGGTTCTGTACTCTGGTACTAAAAGAATGATGATGATGATTTATATTAATCACATTTATACAGTGCTTTGCTATTTATGAAGCACTTCATATACATTATCTCAATTGAGTTTCACAACATTACTATTAGGTGGGTAGTACAAGTATTTTACATGTGAGGAAACTATGATTTCAAGAAGGTAAATACATGACTAATTCAGTACTATGTTTTGCATGACTCCATATGTATAATAGGAATTGTATTTCTTGCTTTCTCAATGGGTGAGGGAGAGGGTGGAAGGAAAGAGAGAACATGGAACTGAAAATCAAAAAAATTAATTTAATTCAAGTTTTTTTTTTAAAAAAAGGTAACTAATTTGACCAAAGTCACATAGACATCAATGACAGAACTGGGTCTTAAACATACTAGGTCTTCTGACTTTAAGTCCAACATTTTTTAACAATACCATAAAAAGATGAGCACATCTGAATATGACTTCACCATCCCCCTTACAGTTTACCAAAGCATTTCCCTGACTAATTTTCTTCATCACCCAACTAAGCTTGTGATGTTAGCACCCACTGTCCAACAGCTTTCAGGTAAAAACCCCTTACCCTTATTACGGCCACCATCTTTGATTATCCACACTGATGCTTTCTTCTTTAAGAGTTAAAATTAAAGAATTGACTATAAGTAATCCTTTAGGATTACAGTATATGTTACCTACATCCATTTAATCCAAACAGGGTCATATATTCTTTTCTTCTTGTTTTTTTCTCTTGAATTATATCCCAGCTTCATTTCTAGAAGTAAGAAAAGGTTAAATAAGTTCAGTGCTCAGAAGGAACCAGCAGCCTGTCACCATCCCAGTCTAACACAGTGTTTGTTCTCAGCTCACTTCCTAGAGTACTTTCCAGCCTTGGCTCCTAATAGCACCCAGCATTTAACTATCCATTTGACATCCTCTCCCATCATCCCTCTTCCCCTCTTCTTCCCTGCCCTGAGCTCCATCTCTGCTTTCTCAGGGTGCCCTCGAAGGTTTCACCTCCTGAAGCTCCTTTTATATGTTAAATATCAGGCTCCATTTCTGAGCTGGATGAAACTTGGTTAAAAAACAAAAGGTTAAGCAGAGAGCAGCTTTATTGATTAAACATCCATTTTCTTCCCTTTTGTTTTTGTAAGAGCCCTTGATGTTACCTCAGATTGACAGCCCCACCTGGGCACCTCTGGCCCCTATCCCTCTCAGTAATGTCACTGAGAGATACAAGCACCTCATCCACTCCACACAAGCTGCATCGCCTTCATGTTTAGCTTTCAAAGGGGGAAAAAAGAAATAAAAAAGCAAGGGGGGGGGGAATGTAGCCTCTCTCTCTTTATCTTTCTCTAGTCCTTGGACATATTTTTCTGACATTCCTGGTTGAATGGAGGAGAAAGAAAAGAAAGGGAAGAAAGAGAATGCTTTAAGCAATGATCCCTCCCCTTTATTCGAATTTCTCAGGCTCTCAAGCCATTGAATACACTTTAGAGAAGGTGACAACCTTGTTAAATTAGCTTTTCCTTCCAGTGCAAATGACCTAAAGAATTCTTACTGCAGGACTAACTAAATTACACCCATTAAGGATCTCAGCATGATAGACATCATACACTGGTGACTTTGCCCTGTTGTCTGATCATGATAATGACTACATCTACTGGCTTTGACTCTTCCCCACTCATCTCTACAAGTGTAATACTGCAAATAATAGGGAAAAGAATCACCATTATAGGACAGGATAAGCCTCTCAAGTATGTAAGCCAAATGTCCAGTTACTATTATGTAGCTGACAATAAATGAGGTCGAATAATTCCAGGAATTCAATCCCTTGAAGCTCTATTTACACAAGCAAGCAAAGCAAAATCCTCATTGCACTAGTGGCAGAGTTACAGACAATTGGGCAGTGCTTCCAAGAGTGGGCAGGACGAGACGGGTGGTGCAGTGGTGAGGCCCTCCATTCATCTGGTGCCAATCTGGGGCTCCTTCTCTTTGCTTGCTTTGTTTGATGGCATGCAAGTATCGATGGAGCTTTTTGGATACCATGCTTTATGAAGAAATACTCAAACTGGATTATATCTGGAAGAAGACAACAAGATTCAGGAAGGGACTAGGGACTATACTTATGAGGGTCCATTAAGACAACTTAGTGGGAACATGATCCCTGTCTTCAACTATCTAAAGAGCATTATCAACCAGCATTATAAAAGACCTATGATATAAAGACAAAAGTAGCCCTTCTCTCAAGGAGTTAATATTTTACTGATCAAAAGGGATAGTTTTGTTCTGATTGACCCAGAAGGCAAAAGAGCTGTAATTGTTCAAACAACATATAAAGTCAGATTTCAACTAAATTTATGGACAAATTTTCTAAAGATTATCACTATCCAAAAATAAAATGAACCCCCTGGTGAGATAGTGAATCTCTCCACATTAAAGGTCGTAAGGTAGAGGCTGGAGTATCATCTGCCTGGGTTGTTATTAAGGGAATTTTCTCTGTGCTTTGGATAGGGGGTAAACTAGATGATGGAGGTAATGTTGTACGATAGAAAGAGTATTAATCATGGAGTCAGAGTAGCTGGGTTCAAATTCTGCTTCATCTCACTTGGTGATCTCATCAGTTTCCATGGGTTCAATTACTATTTTATGTAGATGTGCCCATATCTGTTTCTTCAGCCCTGTATTACCTCCTGCCTCCTGGAAATCTCAGACTTGATGTCCTATAGACATCTCAAACTGAAGATATCCACAGCAGAATTCATCATCTTTCCCCAAACCTTCCTCTCTCCTAAACTTCCTTATTACCAAGGGTACTGCTATCATCTCAGTTACCTAGGCTTAAATTTTTTGTGTCATTTTAAAGTTTTATTGATATATTTTGTTTTAATATTATAAACAGATTATCCAACTCCATGAGAGGCCTCTTGTAAAAAATTAAAACAATTAAATAAAACTAATAGTTATGTCATCTAAAAGTATATGCAAAATTTCACATCTATAGCACTCCCCAACTTCTCTACATTTTATAGATAGACATCTTTTTATTCTTCCTCCCACCCACCACACTATTAGAGTAAAAAAAGGAAAACAAATGTCTTGTAACAAATATAAGACAGTTTTTTTTCATAATCAAGCAAAATAAATCCCCTTGGCTATATACACATATATGGGTATAGGTAGATAATATATATGTATGTATATTTCTATATGTACATATGCCTGTTTCATTCTGCACTCTACATCCATCACCTCTCTAATGGATAACATGTTTTATCATCAGTCTTCTGGAATCATAGATATTAATTATATTGATTATAGTTCTTATATTTTTCAAAGTTTTTTTTTATTTTTAAAGTGTTGTTATTATATAAATTGATTTTTCCAGTTATACTTATGTCATTTTTCATAAGTAACTGTCTTCAAAAATTTTTTATTTTTATAACATTGATGCTATAGTATGAATTGTTCGTTCTTTTTTGTTTGTTTTTGTTTTTGATTTCGTTTTGGCAAGGCAATGAGGGTTAAGTGACTTGCCCAAGATCACACAGCTAGTAAGTGTCAAGTGTCTGAAGCCGGATTTGAACTCAGGTCCTCCTGAATCCAGGGCCTGTGCTTTATTTACTGCGCCATCTAGCTACCCCCAAATTGTTCATTCTTAACTCTTCAGTTTTACCTACTCCAAATAGCTAACCAATTTCTAAATTTTGTTGTTTCTAGCTTCACATCTTTCATTTATAACCCCTTTTTTCCTATTTACACAGCCACCACAATATTTCAGGCCCTTATCTCTCATCTGACCAATTAGGCAGTTAGTTGACACAGCAGATAGGATGCTAGACCTGGGTTCAGGAAGATCTGAGTTCAAGTCGCATTTCAAACAATTGCTAGCTATGTGACCCTAGGCAAGTCATGTGACCTATGTCTGCCTCAGTTTCCTTAACTGCAAAATTAGAATAATAAATACACTCACATCACAGGGTTGTTGTAAGGATCAAATGAGATAGGTGTAAAGAACTTAACACAGACCCTGGCATATAATATGAGCTTAATAAATGCTTGTTCCTTTCTCCCATGTAATAGCCTTCTAATTTGTCTTCCTATCTCATATCTCTTCCTACTCCAATCATCCTCTACTTAGCTTCCAAAATGAGTTTCCTAAAGTACATGTTTGACCACATCCCCATGCTATTCAATAAAGTCCATGGGTTCCCTCTCCCCTCTAGGATCAAATATAAATTGGGTTGGATTGCCTTTAATACATTGTAAAGCTTCTTTAAAGTCTTCAAGCTTCTGTCTAAAACAAAGGCTCATCTTTTTAATTTACTATTTAATGACTTTGCCATATGCAAGTGAAACATGAAATACAACACTTTCTGAAGAACCAAAAATGAGCAATACACAGAAAGCAATTCAGTGGGCATGAGCTACAGCACATAACCAGTGGGAAACTTTCAAGAAGGAGAGGAGTAAATGATGCCATCTTAAAAATGTATGGTAGAAAGAAAAGATGTGCTGGTCATGTGGTGAGAACAAATGCTGATCAGTCAGCAGCCCCAGGATTCCACTGTTGTTCTTACAATTTCAAAAGTAAAAACAAACCCTCCAAAATGTTGAGCATATAATGTATACCATCTCTTTAAGAAAAATGGAATGCCTTAGTGCTGAGACCAAAAAGAAAAATAAAAAATAAAAACTTTTATGTAAAAGAAAATGATTATATCAATTGTAATATTAAAATATTGCCACTGCAATGGATAAACATTTTGATACCAAAAAAGAGAAGGAAGTTGCTTTAATATAAACTGCATGTGTATGTATATGCTTGTATTTATACATATACATATGTGTATATGTGTATGTATATATATTCTATCCAAAACTGCTCAAATCCCACTGAAAAGCTTTGTGTGTATATATTAAATATTTAACAGATTCATTTAAGTATAAAAATTTTATATTCATATGATAAATTATATTAAATTTATATTTATAATATATGTGTTTAATTATATTTGTGTATGTATATGTTGTATACATAAATGTACATGTATACAAACATATATATGTGTGTGTATGTGTATATATATATGTGTGTGTATGTATATATATATATATATATATATATATATATATATATATATATATATATATAAAGAAACAAAGCTTTTAGATGGGATTTCAGTGGTTTGGGAAGGAAAATGAACTATGATGTAAATATAAGCTCAAATTACCTTGTAAAAAATGTAGAATGATGCTTCACTTGTGTGGGAAATTTGATTTAAAGAGACAGAGAAACAATCTTATATATTAATAATTGGTGAAATAATAGTATAAAGAAACAATTTCAAAAACATTAAAGAATGAGAGGACCATGTTAAATAGTTTAGAGCTTTAGGGAATCTTAATACCTAAGATTATTTGCATATGACTCTTTTATGACTAAGGATAAAACTAAAAAGGATAAAACTTTTTAAATGAGAAATGATATAAACATTTGGAGACTAGGGTATTATTTGAAATGAACTCATTTGATAAAAGAAATTTGGTGATATGACTTTAAGTAGTAAGTAGGTAAGTCACTGAGAATCAGAAATTCTCATTTAAGACAATGGGATAGACAGAAACATTTGGTACAGGAATCTGAAAGGACTTGACCTCAGAATCTGAGGAGCAAAATTTATGAAACAGCTTAGGGAAATGAGGAGCAGCTCTGTTTGGAGTCATGGTAGTTAAAACAGGTAGCTGACAGAAGACCAGCTAAACGATTCTTGCTTAGTGGGAGAGATTCTTGCTTGGTCATTTCATTGACCAAGAGCTTCAGTAACAGCTATTATGCTTCAGCATCACCAAAATTTAGAGAAATGTGAAGCTTCTTATAAAAAAGCCTTCTGCTCACTACTGCTAACTCTGGTTTGAGAAGGAAAATCAGAGGCTTTTGCAGCTGTTTTGCATTCTAATTTGTTGGCTAGTTTTGTTTGCCTCACTTAGAAGAGTCAACCCCTAAGCTATGTTGCTAGGATCTCTCATCTGATTGAACAGTGAATGATTTGAGAAAGTGAATAACTAGCTGAGCTGGTTTGTATAACACAGAAATCACCAGTTAGATGAGCTTTGTTCTGCTCTGACTTAAAGGGGCAGAGGGAACACAAGCTTTTATTAAGCACCTACTATTTGCTAGGCATTATGCTAAGCACTTCATAAATATTATCTCATTTGATCCTGGGCAATTGTGAGCTCTGGATCTATAATCCTTTCATCCTAGATGTAATTCAATTCTCTATTCCCTAACATTCACTCTGCATCACTATTAAAAGTGCCTAAAACCAATCTTAGATCCAGGGATTGAAACTTAGCATCCTCCTCTTAGCAGAAATCAAGTAAATTGTAGGTGTTAATTAAGGTATACATTACCAAATATGTAAAATGTGTTCTCCATTTCATCTAACAACTTTACTATGAGAGAGGGTTCTGTCTGGACCAGATGAGGTTATTTGGAACTGAGAGTGATTTTTTTTTTAATTGCAGTCACTGTATTGGTATATATGCATTGCTTGCAATATGTGTTGAAAACAAATTCAAATATGTAATATGCTATATTTTTGATATATCACCTAAAAAGGATATTGTCCAATTTTTACTACAGTATTAAAGAGAATGGCTACTCACATTAAGCAATAATACTTTCTAAATACCCTTTTTAAAGGTGATCATAAATTGAAATAGATTGTAATCCTATTATCCAATAAAGAAGAAATGAGGATATACCCAGCTCAAGTGTGATGAGGACCAACACTCAAGCAATGAGCATAGAAGCAGTTTTATGTAATGTAAATGTTGCCAAATATATGACATCACAACCTGTAGTCCAAAATTTTGAGTTACACTAAGCATATGAATATTCCTTCCCTTTGTGTTTCCTTGCCTACTCCTCTTCACACATACTAAGTGCATTGGAGGGAGAGTGTGATCCAGGTTTATATGTTTTTTCTAATGTATTTTATCATTTAAGCAGAAACTTTAATATATTTGTATCCATGATTTTATTATTTGTTTTGCCTTATTTCTGGGTAAATATTTATGATTAAGATCTAAAACTATCATTATTGTAAGTGGCTGGTTGTCTTGGATAGAGGTTCAAAAGGTAAAGTGATGAGCAAGAGAAGCATATTTCCCCAAAACACAGTTGACTCTAGGACAGGGATAGAGTTTGAGTGTAACTGTGATCTGGTGGTCTATTTCTGGGAATCTAAATCTGCCCTGATGAAGACAGGTTAAAGTGAGTGTACCAACTTAGAGGGTAGTAGGTGTCAACATGTCCCATGCAATGATATACTGCATTTCATACAGGGGAATAGCAATCTACATCACAGCATTCACCCATCACCCATCACCATACCATGAATATCACAACTGCCATTATAGATAGTAAACTTATGGTGGGATGTGGACTAGAAACTTACCTGATAGGCAAGCATAGATAGATTGTAATCAGTGTCACTGAGTGGAATATCCATGTCTGTACTACATGATTCATGGAATAATAATTCCATTAGAGCATATGAATATTCAGTTTGTTCTATAAGGCTCTTATATACTAAAGAGTATACAAAAATTTATTGCACTGAGCACTTATAGTTATGAATTTTTACATGAATGTACATATAATTATAGACATGTTGAGCACTAAAGAAATTTATTTTCCAGCATTGCTTTGCAATTTCAATGAATTTATCATTTCATCAATATCCATACTCCCACCAATGGTACAGCTCACAACCTATCTGCAAATTCTAAACCAATGTTTTCTTATTCATGACCTCCTGTAAATCCTACACATAGGATCTATCAAACCAGCTAGGGGCCTTCATCTAGATTTTAACAGTGAAACTCATGGACTATTCCTCTGTTTCCTCTTATTCTCAATTTCTGACCTTCCCACCATCTTTCCTTTCTTTCTTTTTTGTGAGGCAGTCGGGGTTAAGTGACTTGCCTAGGGTCACACAGCTAGTAAGTGTTAAGTGTCTGAGGCTGGATTTGAACTCAGGTTCTCCTGATTCCAGTGACAGTGCTCTATCCACTACGCCACCTGCCCCACCCCACCATCCTTTCTGGTCCCAAATATTTTAATAATGTATTTACTCAAATTTCTCCATGAAATATTGGTTTGGAAATATACTCTAGCTTATTTATGATCACCATGATTCTCTCAATTGTCCTTGGGGTAACGTCATTTCAGTACCATAGAAGCTGTGATATTCTATGATTTTTAGTCATATAACATTACCAAAAAAATGCTGATGTTAAAGAGAGTTTTCAGAATCACTTAAACAAAATTATCTTTTGGGTCAAAGTCTAAGTCATTCTTTACAAATAATTACAATATTTTAAGTAGTCATACAAAGTTATCAACAATTCTTGGGACTCCTGAGTTTTTCTTTGCCCTCCAGCAACTGATTTACTCAAAGACCATATCAATTTTAGCTTAAAGTCACCTCATAGTTTATCCACAGTGTTAGTTCATTGCAGGCCATATAAATGACCAATACCTTCAGAGGTACAGAAACACAAGTGGAATACTACAACTTGGTTATATTAGGAGAAAGGGAAAGAAGAAAGAAAGCACAGTCATTTACATTCATTCAACCAACCAGCTTAAGAGGGAAGTGGAAAAAGGACATTTGTGCGTGGTTTACTAAGAATTATGCTCCTTATTTGTTAATAAGATCCTTTGTACAAAGCACCTTAGCCTCTACATTGCCAATTTGCCTTGTATAGACAACATTGCATGGTGGAAAGAACTCAGGATTTGTAGTTAGAGGTCATGGAGTCTAATTGGGCAAGCCATATAACTTCTCTGAGCCTCAGATCTTCACCTGTAAAATAAAAGGGCCAGACTAGATGGTTTTTGGCAATCCCTTCTAACTCAATATCTATGACCTTTTAATCTTATAAATGCAATTCAGTTTGTTCCCTGACAAGCACTTAGGGTCACTTTTGCCATCCTTTTAACAGAGAAGTGGGAGACTATAGGTGTGGAATAAGAAATACACTGTCAAATGAGCTACTATACTTCTTTGTTATGAGGGAAGGTTCAATCTGGACTGGTAGGAGGTTATTTGGAAATGAGATTTTTTTTTAAAAAGACACCAACAAAGCATTTTTTTAAATTGCATTTGCTATGTTGGTGTGTATGCATTGCTTGCAATATGTGTTGAAAACCAATTGGATTTTGTAATATGCTTTATTTTCAACATACATCCTGGAAAAAATGGGAGCAAAGTGATTATCCAGATAAAAAAGCAATATTACAAAGTATAACATAGACACTTTTTAACAGAGCTAAAACAACCTTAACTCACCACCATGTCAAGCCTTGCAGGTGAGCTGAATTAAAATGAGACCTCTTAGTAACAAAATAAGAAAGTTGTGGGTGATGATAGCATTCCATGTGGCATTTGGATTTCAAGTGACACAAAATGAAACACATGATTAGGAGCACTCTTGAAGTAGGGAAACAGCTTCCTAGTATGATGCAATTTGAAGAATGGGAGGTGGGAGGTTGGGCACAGCTCTGAGGCACATGTGGTAGTAATAGGGAAGAGGCAATTTTTCTTGGCCCCCTTTCAAACTCTATTTTGATAATTTGGGTGGTTTTTTTTTTACTTTGAAAACTTCTTCCAGGACTGGACTGATTCTAAGATGAGTATGAGTCCTGAACTGTGCCAACAGGGGAAAAAAAAACCTGGCTAGGTCTGATATTCATTTCCTTCAGCTGTGTGTGTGTGTGTGTGTAGCAGTTGCTAAGGACAGATCTGCTCCCTCCCAATCAACTCTTCTTTCACAAGCAACAAGCTCAGCATTCTACTATTCATGAGTTTAAGTCATTCCTTTGCAGGATGAAGATCTACAAAGATCTTTCCAAATAGAACCCTGGTGGTCTTTTGTCAGCGTGCCAAGTAAAATAATTATGGTGGTCTTACTCTTTCAGTAAATAATAATCTGGGTTAGTCTGATACTTCACACATTAGATGCCAAATGATGTCTATTTCTGCTTCCTAACAATAAGTCTGCAGTGGTCCCTGTTTTCCACTACTATGAGAAGAGTAAATTTGAAGAATTAAAATGGACTCTTTCCTCAAAACTGCCTAAATCTGCTAAGATGACACCATCACACACTAAAGGATAACACTGTTGTTGTAGTTTACCTCTGTGCCTTTGCATAGGTGGGTTCTCCATGGCCTGTAAGCATTTCCTTCTTTCTGAGAATCCCTGGCTTCCTTCAAGACTCAGCTCATGTGCCATCCCCTACAGGAAGTTTTTCCTGATCCTTGTATTTCTTAGTGCTTCCTCTTTCACAAGTAATAATTTTCATATTTATAGGTTTCAATATTGCACATTTACCTCTAGCTTCCCTGAAGATAGAGATGGTTCTGCATTTTGTCTCCATCTCCCTAGCCCCTAGCATGGTGCCTTATACATAATGAATACTTATTAAATGCTTATTATCAACTGGATTTGGTACAGTTCAATAGAATTTGCTGAAAAAGAATATGAAGGAGAGCCAAGATAGTAGAGGAAGCACTACAACCAACGTCTCTCAACATTACTCTCCAAACTTTAAAATAATGCCTCAAATCAAATTCTGGAGCAGAAGAGCCAACAGAGGTTCAGAGGAAGACATTCTTCCAGCCCAAACAACTTAGGAGGTCAGAAGGAGAGTCAGTGAGACAGGGTTGAAGGCTGGCCCAGAGCCCAGATGGATACAATACCAGTGGTAGGACTTGGCGATGGCAACAGCAGCAGCAGCTTTAAGAGTTCTCAAACCAGAGATGGTAAGGAAATAAGAAACTGGTCATAAAGAGATTACAAGGGGATACCTGTGTTAGGGCTAAGTGTAGGATCAGATGCTATTTGGCAACTCCATTATCTATACCCACTTCATTGTCACAGTTCAAGAGCATTTTTGGTCACAAGTGATCAGGGACCCTGAAACTGGAAAAATGCACAAACAACATAAAAAAGAACCTGACCATAAAAAGCTACTATGGTGACAGGAAAAATCAATACATAAACTCAGAAAACAATGCTGTCAAAATAGCTACAAACAATGCTTCAAATGAAAAAAAAATGTGGCTTGGATACAATTATAACAAGAATTCCTAGAAGAAATAAAAATGTTTTTCAAAATCAAATAAGGATGGTAGAGGAAAATTAGGATAAGAAATGAGAACAAAGGAAGAAAATTATGAAAAGACAAAAGCTTGGTGAAAAAAAATACTAAAGAAAATAACATATTAAATAAAAGAATTGGGCAAATGGTCAAAAAACAGAATTCATTGAGGAAAATAACTCCTTTAAAAAGCAGAATTGTCCAAATGGGAAAAGAAGTACAAAAATTCACCGAAGAAATCCCTTTCAAATTAAAACTGGGCAAATGGAAGCTAATGATTCCATGAAACATTAAAAAATAATAAAACAAGATTAAAAGAAGTTTAAAAATAGAAGAAAATGTGAAATATCTCATTAAAAAATTGATCTGGTATATGAATGTAATGGAATACTATTATGTTATAAGAAATAATGAGCAGGCTGATTTCAGAAAAACCTGGAAAGAACTACATGAACTGATGCTGAGTGAAGTGAGCAGAAGCAGGAAAACATTGTACTCAGTAATAGCAACATTGTGCAATGATCAACTGTGTAATCTTAGTTCTTCTCAACAACACAAAGATCCAAAAGTCTCATGATAGAAAATGCTCTCCACATCCAAAAAAAAAAAGAACTATGGAGTCTGAATGCAGATCAAAGCATACTATTTTCACTTTTTTTGTTGTTTTTTTTTCTCTCTTGTAGTTTTTCCCTTTTGTTCTGATTCTTCTTTCACAACATTACTAATATGGAAATATGTTTAACATAATTGTACATATATAATCTAAAAAGAAGAAAGAAAAAAATCAACTGACCTTAAAAATAGATTGAGAAAAGACAGTTTAAGAATTATTGACCTATCTGAAAGCCATAATAATAATAATAATAATAATAATACCTAGATAGTATATTTCAAGAAATTATCATGGAAAACTGCCGTGGTATCCTGGAATGAGAGGGTCACATATAAAATGAAAGAATCCAAGAATAACCACCTGCAAGATATACTAACATGGAAAACAGGAGTGTTACAGTCAATTTCCAGAGCTCCCAGGTAAAAGAGAAAATACTTCAAGCAACCATAAAGAAACCATTGAAATATCATGGAGCCACAAGCAGAATCACACAAGATTTATCAGTTTCCATGTTTAAAGACAGGAAAACTAAGAATATAATATTCTGGAAAACAAAAGAACTAAGATTACAACCAACAATAACCTTCCCAACAAAACTGAGTATAATAAAAAAAAAAGGGGGGGGGCAGCTAGGTGGTGCAGTGGATAGAACACCAGCCCTGGAGTCAGGAGTACCTGAGTTCAAATCCAGCCTCAGACACTTAACACTTACTAGCTGTGTGACCCTGGGCAAGTCACTTAACCCCAATTGCCTCACTAAAAAAATTTTTTTAAAAAACCTGAGTATAATCTTCCATGGGGTGAGGGTGGGGAATGGATATTTAATAAAATAAAGAACTTTCAAGCATTCTTGATGAAAAGAACAGAGCTGAATAGAAAAGTTGACTTTCAGATACAAGAAAAGCATAAAAAGGTAAAAATGGGGTGGGGGAGTCTTATGGGACTCAATAAGTTTAAATTCTCAATATGAGAAGAAGATATATGTAATTCCTAATACTTTTATCATTATTAGGGCTGTTAGAAGGGCTCTAATTTTGACTGAAATGAGCTAAATGAAATCAGCTAAAACAAAAGTATGAGTGAAAAAGAGGGTTGCTAAGGGAAAAGGAGGAAAGGAGAGGAATAATGGGAGAAAATATTAAACATAAGAGAGACACACAAGGAAGGACTTTTACAATGAAGGTTAAAATGGGTTGGGGAAAGTTTAAACCTCATTCTCATATACATTGGTTTAAAGAGAGGAAAATATATATACATACACATACATACATACAATTGGATGAAGAAATCTATCTTATTCAACAGGAAAGTAGGAGGGTAAAAGGGAAATCAAGGGGTGATAAAAGGGAGAGTAGATAAGGCAGTGGTCAGAAACAAAACAAATTTTAGAGGAGAGACAGGATAAAGAAATGAAAGAAGAATAAACAGAAGAATAGGAAGAAGGGAATGAACATCAAGTAATTATAAGTATAAATGTGAATTCAATGAATTCACCATAAAATGGAAGCAGATAGCAGAATGGATTAGAAACCAGAATCTAATAATATTTTGCTTGTAAAAAATATACTTGAAACAGAGATACAAGAAGAGTTAAAATAAGGGGCTGGAGCAGAATTTATTATGCTTTAAATGAAGTAAAAAGGGCAGCATTAGCGATAATGATCTCAGACAAAGCAAAAACAAAAATAGACCTAATTAAAAGAGATAAGTAGGAAAACAACATCTTGGTAAAAGGCACCACAGACTGAAGTAATATAAAAATCAAATATATATGCACCAAATAGCAAAACATAACAGTAAACATAGGTAGTAAAATAGCATAGCATAGACAGTAAAACTATACTAGTGGTGCTCTCAACTTTCTCCTATTAGAGCTGATAAATCCAACCATAAAATAAATAACAAAAATAGTTATGAAGATAAATATAATTTTAGAAAAGTTAAATAGGATAGACTTCTGGATAAAATTGAATGGAAATAAAAAGGAATACACATTTTTTTAAGCTGTACATGACACTTGACAAAAATTGACCATGTGTTAGGGCATAAAAATCTCACAAACAAATGCAGACAAGGAGAAATATTAAAAAATCAATATTCATAATTCAATAAAATTAGATTTAATAAAGGGTTGTTGAAGCAAAGATAAAAATTAATTGGCAACTAAATAATATAATCCTAAATGATGGGTCTGTCAAAAAAAACAAATCATAGAAACAATAATTTCATTAAAAATATTGACAAGAGGGAGGAAAGGCAGTGAGCTCCCGAACTCATGATATGATCGCTCCAAAAAACATCCAAATAAGGTCATAGGAAAATGCCCAGAGTACCAAAACTCACAGAAGAATGTGCTGAAATCATCTTCTAACCAAGAACGGCTTGGAAGGTGAGAAGGAGGGAGTTGCTGTGCTGATACAGGAGTCGGGCCCAACCCCATAGTCACCCTGACACAGATCCAGTCTCAGGAAGTCCTCACCTGAGAAGGAGACCCCCAGAGCTTCTGAATCAGCTGAAGCACCAGTGTCATTTGGAACTAAGCTCACAGTCTGGTGAGTGGGCTGAGCCCTGGGCAGGGGAGAGACTACAGGGGTCTATGCTGGTGCTAAGGCAGAACTTGGATTTTACATCCCTACTGAGAACCAGGTGGTAGGCTTGAGTAGAAGTGGCCCAGGTGGGGGAGGGGCACAGGCTCGTCAGAGCTAACAACCACAACACACAAAGCTGGTTGATTGGCAAGTTGGTCTGGGGTCATCTAGGACCAGAAAACAGGTGGGGGGAGGGGAGAACCTGATTCTCCTTAAAGTCTCACCTGGGACTTCTTAAGCTTGGGATACTGCAGTCTGAAAACAGTGCCCCACTTTAAGGAGCTAAAAGTCTAGTAAAAGAAAGGCAAGATGAGCCAACAGAGAAAGGTGAGGACCATAGAAAGTTTCTTCAGTAACAAGGAAGACCAAGGGGCACCCTCAGAGGAAGATGTCAACATCAGAGCCCCTATATCTAAAGCTTCCAAGAAAAATACAAATTGGTCTTGGGCCATAGAGGTGCTCAAAAAGGACTTTGAAGATAAAATTAGAGAGGTAGAGGAAAAAATGGAAAGAGAAATGAGGGTGATGCAGGAAAGACATGAGAAAAAAGTCAGCAGCTTGAAAAGTCAAATGGAAAAGGAGGTACAAAATCTCTCTGATGAAAATAATTGCCTAAGAATTAGGATTGAACAAATATAAGCCAGTGACTTTATGAGAAACCAAGACACAATAGAAAGAATCTACCAATCACCTCCAGAAAGAGATCCCAAAAGGAAAACCCCTAGGAATATTATAGCCAAATTCCAGAGCTCTCAGGTCAAGGAGAAGATATTACAAGCTGCCAAAAAGAAAGACTTCAAGTACTGTGGAGCCCCAGTCAGGATAGCACAAGATCTAGCAGCTTCTACATTAAAGGACCAGAGGGCATGGAATATGTTATTCCAAAGGGCAAAGGAAATGGGATTACAACCAAGAATCACCTACCCAGCAAAACTCAGCATTATCTTTCAGTGGAAAAAATGGGACTTTAATGAAAAAGAAGACTTTCAGATATTTGTGATGAAAAGACATGAACTGAATGGCAAATTTGACTTTCAAATACAAGACCCTAGAGAACCATAAAAAAAAAAAATTGGAGCTGGGGGACATACCTGGGGTCATACAAGGGGCAACTGTCTTGTGTCTGGGGCCAGGTTTTGGCTGGGATCCCCCTGGGTCCAGGGGTGATGATTTGTCCACTGTGTCACTTAGCTAGATGATAACATCTTTAGGATTAAATTGAGGGGTGAAGGGAATTCATTGGGGGAGGGGGAAGGTCAGAAGCAAAATCCTACATGAAAGTAACAGGAAAAGGCTTATGGAGTGGGGGGAAAGATGGGAGAGGAGCAGGGCAGTAAATGAATTTTACACTTATCAGAAAAGGCTCAAAGATCTTAAACTCATCAGAGCTGCCTCAAGGAGGAACTAATAGACACACCCAACTGGGTGGAGTAATCTAATCTGGGCAGTAAATGAGCCTAACACTCATCAAAATTGGCTCAAAGACCTCAATCTCATTAGAATTGGCTCAAGGAGGGAATAATGTACACACTCAATTGGGTGGAGTAATCTCTATAACCCTGCAGGAAAATAGGAGGGGAAAGGGATAAAGAGAGAGGAGCAAAAGAAGGAAGGGCAGAGTGGGGGAGGGGACAGACAGAAGCAAATCCCTTTTGAAGAGTGATAGAATGAAAGAAGATGCATAATAGAATAAATATCATGGGGAAGGGAATAGGATGGAAGGGAAACAGTTAACAATAGTAATCATGAAAAAGAGAAAAGGGGGAAAAATTGTACCAAAAATATTTACAGCAACTCTTGGTGGAGGCTAAGAATTGAGAATCAAGGGAATGTCCGCCAATTGAGGAATGATGGAAAAAGCTGTGTTATATGATTGTAGTGGAATGGACTTGTGCTATAGGAAATGACAAACAGGATGATCCCCGAAAAACGTTGAAAGACTAATGAACATTGATGTATAGTGAAGTGAGCAGAGCTGAGAGAACATTGTGCATAGTGACAGAAGTATTGTTCAATGAGTAACTGTGAATGACTTAACTACTCTCAGCAGTGCAATGATCCAAGACAATCCCAAGGAACTAATGAGGAAGCTTACTATGTACCCCTATAGAAAGAACTGATAAAAAGAACACTTGTGGATTGTACATATATAGCCTGACTGCGATCTTGTGGAGGGGGGAGGAAAGGGAGGGAGGGAGAAAAATTTAGAACTCTAAATCTTATGAATGAATGTTGAAAGCTACCCTTACATGTAAATGAAAAATAAAATAAATGTTTGTTGAAAAAAAATATTGACAAGAATGAGACAAGATACTCAAATTTGCAGGATGCATCCAAAGCAGTACTTAGGGAGAAATTTAGATTCCTAAACATATATATAAATGAAAAAGAAAAAAGGATATCAATGAATTGGGCATGTAACTAAAAAAAAAAAAAATAGAAGGAAAAGAACATGAAGGCCTAAGGCCTAGAAAAGAGCTTATCCCAAGTAACATTCATGATTCCAATCTAGGGGTTTTCTAGAAGAATCCTTTGTCTATATCAGTAGCTTGAAAAAGTGTCTGGGGAGAGAAGTGATGAATCAATCAATAAACAATCATTTATTAAGCACCTACAATGTGTCATGTACTCTGATAAGTCCTCAGAATAGAAATACCAACAATGAAATAATTCCTACTCACAATGACCTTACATTATTAAAACTGTGTGTGTGGAGGTGGAGGGGAGAACATATATGAGTGTGCATATGCATGTATACATTAAAAGAATAAATGCAAATAAATATAAAATAATGAAATACAAGGCAGTTTTGGTGAGAGAGCCCTAGAAATTGGCAGAGAACCAGAAAGTCTTCATGTAGAAGTTGTAGATGTTTGATGTGTGACTGGAACCAAGATAGGGATTCTATGAAACAGAGGTAAGGAGAAGTGTACCCTCCCCCTGAAAAATATTAGTATTAAAAATATGGGTCTTTGTTTAAGGGAGAAACTTTGGGTCTTTTCCCAAAGGAATCCAGTCCATTACCATCATCTTGTACCCAAATAATTGTCCATTTGAAATGTCTGTCCAAGACATATTACTGATAAGCAAGCTCTGTAGGCTGTCCATCCAAATGAACATTGTAGTCTAAGTTCCCTTCTAGTTCTATTATTATTTTAACTTTCTTGGAGTTCACCATGTTCACTTAAAATCTCTTGTACCACATTCTGTCATTCATATTCATATTTAAATCTGTCATTGCTCATCATTATTTAAGAACCAAACATTTAAAACTATTATCTCATTATTCTACTTCCATCTTTGTTGATACTACTTTACTAAATCCTATTAAGCACATAGCTAACATCATATGGTATTTTATGCTTAATGATAGGAAAATATGAACACAAAGAAGTTACCTGCCAAACATCACAACAAATTTAGTCAATGGATGAGCTTATAATGAAACCTGGGATACAGTTTTATAAGCCTGAAAATGTCTCACCCCATCATCATCAATGGTGAAAGTAGTGATGAAGAAAACAGCATGAGAGACTGGAAAGATCACTGAATTTTGTAGTTAGTAGAGAGGACTAGATTTGAATGGTGGCTCCATAATTTACTATCTATCTTTGGGACCAAGAGCTATAAAGTCAGGATAATAGTACTAATCATATATGCCTCAGAAGGTTGTTGTAAGGCTTTCATGAGATGATATGTGTAAAGTACTATTTAAATACCAGCTATTATTATTATTACTAAACCAAGTGTTTTATGTTGCCAAAAATAAGTTCAGTGGGATCATTCATTCTCTGAAACTTTTAGTCAATTATATGACTATAAATGTGTGATCTAATACAGAACATTACTTGCAAAAGTCTTATCTGTTGCCTACTCATATTTTTACCAAGGATGCCCTCAATTCATATGTAGATAATTAACATAAATATTTGAAAAAATGAGAAAAGTCACATTTGTTGATATATTATAGATCTTGGTTTTTCAGTTGTAAATTCACCCATGACTTTTCCCAGTCATTCTGTATCTTCCCTTCTTTCAGATCTCTTGAAAAACAATATCTAAATGCCCTTTTAATTGGGTCCTCTCCAACATGACATCTGTGTATACATACAGTTGCTCTTCATATCTTTATTTTCTTTAGTGTTGTTGATTGGTCAATACTTGGACACATTGGGAACTATTATACTGGAACCTAGATGTGGCAGCAATCATGGATGGAGAAACTAGACTATTATAAAAATGTTGGCAGATATTTTCATATTTTCCTTACTTGTTTTCCATCTTCCACTTTTGTCCTTAAATGTCCTTGAGATGATCTGTTGTAATTGTCTCATACTAAGCATTCTGCAAACTTATTTTACGCATCATCCCTTATGTTTCATGAAGTAGTACTCCTGACTATCTTCCACTATCCTCTTCCAAAATATTTTATAAATGAATTTATATTCTAAACCAATATTACCCTTGGCAATGTGTCCAAGTATTGACCAATCCACAATGTTTTTGGGTTCTTTGGCCTTCTCTTTGTAGTGTTTGTTTTGTATCAATTAAATGTTCCCTGGACATGAGAAATGGTGAAAGTCCATGTCATTGTCTCTTCCTTTATTCCTTTTTTATTTCAGAGTATTAATAATATTAATAGATCATATTGGAGTTGTTTTAATTGCAAATAATATTCTCTTCTTGTGATTACTCATTCAATAAACATTTGTTAAATACCTATTATGTGTCAGGCACTGGGGACACAAAAAGAGACAAAAGACAAAAGTCCCTATCCTCAAGGGTCTTACAATCTAGTAAGGGAGACACTCTACAAATAAATGTATACAAAAGAAGCTATATATGTAATAAATAGGAAATTATTAAAAGAGGAAAAGCACCGCAATGAAGAGGGGTTAGGGAAGACTTCCTGTAGATTGCAGGATAGTAATTAGTCCTTATTTTCTGTTACAATGAAATCAAGTTTATGTTTTCTGATTTTATTTTCTGCTCACAACATTTGGGGTGTTTCGACTCTCTTCTTGAAAGTTGTTGTTTTTTTTTTTTTAGTATAAATGCATGAAGCTTTGGTGGAATCTTAAAGACTTTGGTCCTTTTTGTTCCTTGACCCTGAGGCATATTTTCTAGCATATTTTTGCCATCCTTCCATACTCTCATCTTTGCATTTACGTTACCACTATTGAACTATACTTTAATTTACTATGGATGATCCTGTTCACGTCTTCATATAAATTTTCTGCCTCCTCATCTTCTGCAACAGATGTTGATAGATAAGCTGCAATTATCTTCATGGTGGTCTTTTTGCTTGTACTCATCCTGAGTGCTGTGAGACAATATGACCAAATGTCCCACAAAGTTGTTTCTTATTGTATTTGGAATCATGACAAAACCAACTCTATCAACTCTTCTATTTTCCTTTGCAAGGATATGAAACATCTTTAAATTTAACTGAAACTTCCCTATACATTCTGGTTTCATTTATAGCAAAAATGATAATAATACTATGATTCCATTCCTTCAAAAATATGTCAACCCATTGGTTACTGAAAAATGATCTTATAATCACAGTACAACCAGTTAACATTCATGAATGATCTAGAAACTTCATGATAACTTAAGAAGTAGAAGGGGACCACAAAAAAGTTGAGTGGATTCATTGGATATAGTGCTGACTTAAGAGTCAGGAAGAATTGAGTTTAAATCTGAACTCATTATTAGCTATTCATTAGTATTAGTATTCATTAGCTATGTAATCTTAGGCAAGACACTTAACCCCTATTTGTCTCAATTTCCTCAACTGCAAAATAAGGGTAATAATAGATCCTACCTCCCAGGGTTATTGTGAGGATCAAAGGAGTTCTTTGTAAAGAATTTAACTATAGGGGAAGCTAGGTGGTGCAGTGGATAGAACACTGGCTCTGGATTCAGGATTACTTGAGTTCAAATCTGGCCTCAGATACTTGACACTTACTAGCTCTGTGACCCTGGGCAAGTCACTTAACCCCAATTGCCTCACAAAAAAAAAAAAAAAAGAATTTAACTATAGTGCCTGGTACAAAATAGACATAATAAATGCCTATTCCTTCCTGTCTTCCTCTTTGTTTCTTGTATTACTATGGCCAAAGAGAGGAACTAATGGTCAACAATAGTAGTAACAACTTACATTTTTATAATATTTTATGATAGTAAAGTACTTTCACATACACCAATTTAATCCTTGTTCTAACATTCGAATGTAGGTAGGACAGATACTAATATCCCCATTTTACAGATTAGCAAACTGAGGCTTGGTTGCACTGGGAGGAGAGGGGGAGAAAGCATGTTAGTTCAGGGATCAGGAGGGGAGTAGGGGAAATAGGAGGAATAAGTAATTTGCTCTAGGTCATACAGGTAGTATGTGACAAAGCAAGGATTAAAACCCAAGTCTTCTGAGAATAAATCAAATGTGTTGTGGTTTTTTTGCCCCAAACCACTAGTGATGATTGCACTCACTGTACTTATTTTCTTATAAAGTTCTTGTCAATGTCTTTATAAAGCCTCCATGGAGGGCATTGAACTTGGAGTCAAGACAACCTCAATTAATCTCTGTACCTCAGTTTTCTGAAGGATAAAACCAGAGCCTTAAATTCAATGGCCTCTAAGGTCCCATCTAACTCTAAGTCTATGATTCCATGATCTCCTCCATATGCTATAGGCTCTGCTCTGTTTTTTTTAACATGTGACACCAATATAACACATGGACTGTCCATTGATTATACCTCATCTCACTACAATATAATCTTCCTTTCTTCTACAAGTTCTCAGTGATGCCTTTTATACTACCTTTTTCTCAAAAGGCATCACTAGTGATACGTTATAACCTCCTTATACTCCCCGTGCCCTTCTGTGAGTACAGTAGAGAAAATTATTTGAGTGTGACTAGACACAAATATCTATAATGAATTAACTTACCAAGATAATAACTGCCTTAAGTTTAGGAAACACTTGGAACAGCAAGACTAGGAGATTCAGTGGATTAATTTTAGATTAATTTCCTCATTACCAAGCCATAGGCAGATAAATTAAACTAAATGCCTGGACCAGCTTTCCTGAACTTAAGAAACTAGAAAACAAGAAGAGTCTCAAAGGAGACATAAATGAGTCATTTTGCAATGCAGTTTGTAACATGGCATTTATTACTTTGCTCTGTCTATACCAACAGAGATTATGTAAAATGGAGTGAGGCAAATAGCCAACATGTATAAAGGACTCTTTGTCTCATAGTCCACACTCCTTCATTGGAGATTAGAGCAAACCCTGGAGTTCCCTTGGTCCTTATCCTCTCAAGGGTATAAGGGATAATTTGGGGAATAAATCAAAGTCTGACCACTTCAGTAAAGCAACCCTGATGCCCAGGTGAAATGAGCCCCTCTAATCAAGAGCAGACTGGGATTGATTTGATCTCTGCCAATACTTTGGATTGAGGCTAAACCAAGAGTGGCTGCAAACCAAAATTAACCCTCTGCCTATATCAAGACCCAAAGTCCGTGAGTAGGGAGCAGGGAAATTGGGACACTATAGAGTGAGCAACCATCTGCCTTATTCCATTGTCTTCACTGTCAGATTTTCTCCAGATATCAAAGCAGTATAGCCCTACAAGGTTCCAAAGGTTTGTCATGCCAGGGTGGGAATGGGGATAAGTTCCCACTCTCTATAAAATGCTCCAATAGCATGCGTCTCAAATAGCCTCTGACAACCGAAACCCAACTCCTGGCCTTCTTGTGGGCAACTGTTTCCACTAACAGGAGAAGGGGCGAAGGCGAGTCACTTAAAACCAGTTGCTTTGGGCAGGTGGGGCTCGTTAGCCTTGGCAGGAAACCCGCCTAGGGGAAGGAAAACCTGATTTTAAACCTCTGCTGCCTTGCAGCTATACCCATATATGGGAAAGGCTTCGGGAGTTAACCCCGAGGAAAAATCAGGAGTCAGAGTCCCTTAGGCAGTTGGATGTTGGACATCACATCCCTCAGGCAACTCCTGCAGTGGCACTGGTGCCAAACTGTATTGGCTCTGCCTCTCCTTTGGATCCAATAATATCGCGGAGAGGGAAAACCTCCTGCATGGGCAACAGCTTATTTTCCATATTGATCCACCCAGGCCAGTGCCCTGGAGAGGACACTCCAGCTACTCCTCATGGGGTAGATACAACACGGGATGCGGCAGTTACCGGTTATAAGTCACTCAGGAGCTGCAGCTCCCTTATGGGACTGCACAGCTACACTGTGGCCTGTGGCTCTTCAAGGCGCTGATCCATGGTTGTCTGAGACTGGTGGAGGCCTACTACTACTACTACTACTACTACTACTACTACTACTACTACTACTATAGCCCCACAACCTGAAGACCAGATTTTTTTTTTAGTATAATTTAGATGTTCCTGAGATCATCATGATGGAAATTCTATCAGCGTGGTGTGGTAGGGGTAGTAGAGGTTAGTGTAAACTTGGGTTCTTTTCACAGATCAGTCACTCTCTAACTTTGTAATTTTAGGACAATTATTTAATCTCTCTGAGAAACTGTTTCCTTATCAGTTAAAAGGACATAATAATCACCCTCCCCTGTTCTGCCTATTTCACTGCGTTGCTATAAAAATCCAGTCAAATAAGTCCAGCAAACATGTATTGAGAACCTGTGGGCCAGATCCTGGGGATACAAAATAATTCCAGCATTTGGTGAGTATCCAGTTTCATGAATATGGCATACTGGATTTTAAAACTTGATATACACTATATAATAACATACTAACAAAATGTAGCTAAGATAAAGTAATAACTATAGACAACTATTAAAAATAACACTTCTTTTTCACTAGATTGTGAGTTCTTTGAGGGTAAGAACTATCTTTTGCCTTTTTTGTGCTTAGCACAGTGCCTTGAACATAGTAGTCATTTAATAAATGTTTATTTACTGACTGACTGAAAAAGGAAGAAAAGGATTGAACAGAATACATGACAAACAGGTAAAAATAATACAGAAATGCTTTTTAAATAATCCTCATTTCACAACACAAAATTAAAAGCTGACAAATTGTACCATTGGATTTTTAAATATGTAACCAAAAGAGTTTTACCTTCACACAGAGCTACCAAGATCCATGAATATCAAAAGGTCCTTAATGACCAAATTAAGTAACAAAGAAACATCAAACAAATGCTCATGTTATGCAGATCTTATAGAAATGGGAAATGTTCAAATAATGATTCAAAATCAGGTCATTGTCACCAAAAATTACCAAAAGGTTCTCTTTAAAGAGCCCCAGTTTATTCATTTATATAGATTGTACAATAAAGTGGTGGAAACTGTGTAAGATATACTAGTAGGCTGCAGAAATTTAGCATGTACCAGATACTTAAAAAGACACTATCATGTCACTATCACAGATCTTACTATGTTTTATCAATTAGAAAACAATGAATCCTTTCTACAAAGACAAACTCCAAAATAACTTTGAGACTTCAGTAAATAAAATATACTTCAACAGGAGGACCATTTTAAATATAAATGTTATCTATATATGTCAAGATCTAACAGTGATCAATGAACACAGGAAAAAAACATTTAATCACAATCTTAATTTTAAAATTATTTTTAAAATTAATGTTTAAATTGTTAATTATAATGCTAAATCCCTAAAATTCAGTGAGTGAAAAACTCTCAAAATATAGAGACTTAATGGAAGAAATGAAAATGGGAGTAGGAGTGGGGTAGGACTTGGTACATGTCATCCCTGTCATGTTGCTGTTCTGGGAGTTCTCCAGAACATGTTTTTGGCTATACTACAGATGATGAATTTACATTTTGACCTCTAATACAATTGCAAAAAAGTAGTCATTCTATCTGGCTGCACAATGGCTCACAGAATATTAACTATAAATTCATAATAGCAGGATAGCAATTCATCCTCTGCACATTTCTATTTGAATACCATCCAAAAATGAGGAAAAGATAACAATTAATTTTTAATAACAAAATAAAAATTTACCATCAATAAAAAATTTCAACAGAAGCCAAATAAGCAAAGAAATCAGAGTATGAGAACCTTCAAAATTGGCGGACATGGGAATTGTCTATTTATCTATTTGGTCAAAAGAAGTTCAACACAATTAAAATACAAGTTGAATTAAATGTGAAATAGCATGTTTTGATATTGTTAATAGAATGAACAAAAGAGAGGTGATAAAAGGTCTGGTGGAATGTGGCAGGACTTGATAAGATCCATAATTATTGGTTCAATCGCTTCTAGCACCACCTGAACTAATGTATTAGGAAAACATTTTACTAGCTTCCTCTGAGACACAAACTTGATTCTATGTTTTAACAGAAAGTAGCACATATCTACTACCAAAAGATGAGAATGCCAATGACCCCTCCAAATATAGACTTATTATAATTTCACGTTTATCTATTTGATACAAAGCAGCAAATCATCTCTCTTTCACACACACTCACAAACATTTGTTGTTCAGTTATGTGTAACTCTTTGTGACCCCAAATGGAGTTTTTTTAGGAAAAATACTAGAGTGAATTGCCATTTCCCTCTCAAGTGGGTTTAGGCAAACAAGTTAAGTGACTTGCCCATGGTCACACAAGTAGTAAGTGTCTGAGGCCAGACTTGAATTCATGTCTTCCTAACTCCAGGCCTAGCACTCTATTTACTGAGCCACCTGGCTGCCTCCAATGTATTATTTTCTCCGATTTACACACACAAACAAAGAATAAATGCCAAAAAAATAATACATTGCCTGAGGAACAAATATAAAATGCCCAAAAAAGTCCCAGAGGAAATAAAATTAATTGATGTTGGCAATTATTAAACCAGTTGTCAGAAAGGACAATAACATTCATAGTGCCCACACAGAATTAGCTCAGTTCTGTATTCATGGCTTATTATTAATGGCAAATATATGATTCAGTCAGTCAACAAACATTTAGTAAACATTTATTATGTCTCAAGCACTATAGTGAACACTGGTGAGAGAAAGAAAAGTGAAAACAGTCCATGTACTCAGGAAGCTCAGTATAAGAAGACTAAAACACGTGATGTCCACATGAAAAACTTCTCTATTTAGGAAACACCACCAATGTAATGTTAAGAACAATGTCTCTTAAACATCACATCTTTGGAAAAGATAGTTTGAGTTCTTCATTCTGCCTAGCCTTAAGCCCATAATCAGCTCTCCCAAAGAGACCTCCCAAGCATTAAAAGGACTGAAACCAAAACACCATATTAATCACTTAATGTATACAGATGACATTAAATTATATGGCTCCATTGAAAAATGAAAACAGCTTTCCCTTATTAGGAAGTCTTTCTCCAATTATATCAATATGTCATTTGGATTTGATCACTGTAAAATTATAATGCATAGCAAAAAAAAATAGGGACTGATGTTTTCAAGCATAAACCTGGACATGATATTATAGAAATAGTTTTAAAGTGATAATAACAAGAACTTGTGGGGGGTAGAGCAAAGATGGTGGAATACAGAAAATTGAATTCTCCCAAAATTCCCCTCCAACAACTTTAAAATAATGCATCAACTCAAATTCTGGAGTGGCATAACCAACAAAAAAGTCAGAGTAAAACATTCCGCCAGGCCAAGACAACATACGAGGTCAAAAAGAGGGATCTGTAACATGGGCAGAGGAGGCTGGTCAGGAACTTATGTGAATGAAACACCAGTGGTGGGACTAGGTGGTGATTACAGAAGCAGCATCAACTTCAAGAGCACTCTAGCCAGACATGGTAAGGGTAACCTAGAAACTGCTCATAAATAGATTACAATATGGTACCCCTGTGCTAGCATTGGACACATTACTAGATACATTTGGCAAATCCAATAAGATCTAGCAGGTGCCACATTAAAGGACTGAAGGACTTGTAATATGATATTCTGGAAGGCAAACTTGAATTACAACCAAGAATAACCTACCTAATAACACTGACCATCTTTCAAGAGGAAAATGGATATATAATAAAATGGAGGGTTTCAAGTATTCCTGATGAAAAGACCAGAGCTGAATAGAAATTTGGCCTTTCAAATAGAAAACTTGAGAGAAACATGAAAAAGTAAACATGATAGAGAAATTATAAGGGGCTCAATAATGTTAAAATGTTGACCATATCATTATTAGGACACTCAGAAGGATTCTACATAGAAAGAGGATATGGGAGTGAGTCAATTATGTTGGGATGATTTAAAAGTGGATAGGTGAGGGGGGCAGCTAGGTGGCACAGTGGATAGAGCACCAGCCCTGGAGTCAGGAGTACCTGAGTTTAAATCCAGCCTCAGACACTTAACACTTACTAGCTGTGTGACCCTGAGCAAGTCACTTAAACCCAACTGCGTCACTAAATCAAAAAAAAAGTGGATAGGTGAGAAAGAGGCATACCCAAAGAAAAGAGGGAAGGGAGAGGAAAATGGGGAAAGTTGCCTTAAATAAAAGAGGCAAGCAAGGATGAGCTTTCATAGTAGGATGGTAAATGTTGAAGAGTCAGCCTGACCCACATCAAAATTGGTTCAAAAAAGGAAATTGGTAAACATACTCAATTGGTAATATAAATCTTAACTAACAGGAGAGCAAGAGGAGAAGTAGGAGGAGAGTAGGAGGAGGAGAGAAAGGAAAGGTGATTTTTAAAAAGAGGGTAGAGAAAAGAAGGCAGTGGTCAAAAGCAAAACAGACTTTAGAAGAAGGACAGGGGAAAAAAATGAGAGACAAACAGAAGAAAATAGAATGGAGGTAAATGTACACTTAGTAATCATAACTGTGAATGTAAATGGAATGAACTCACCCATAAAACAGATATGGATAGCAGAATGCATTAGAAATTAGAACCCAACAATATGTTGTTTAAAAGAAAGACATTTGAAATAGACACACACAGAGTTAAAAATAAAGGGCTGGAGTAAAATCTATTATACTTCAGCTGAAGTAAAAATTTAAAAAAGGCAGGGGCAGCAATCATGATCTCAGAGAAAACAAAAGCAAAAATAGACCTATTTAAAAGAGATAAGTAGGGAAACTACATATTGCTAAAAGAAACACTAGACAATGAAGTAATATCAATACTAAACCTATATGAACCAAATGGCATAGTATCCAAATTCTTAAAAAAAATAAAAAGTAAAATGAATTACTAGAGGAAATATAAAATAAAACTATATTATAGGGGGACTCAACTTTTCCCTTCCAGAGCTAGATGAATCTAACCACAAAATAAATAAGAAAGAAGTCAAGGAGATGAATGGAATATTTTTTAAAGTTACATAAGATAGAACTCCAGAGAAAATTGAATAGGAATATAATGAATGTACTTTTTTTTTCTCAGACCTACATGGTACCTTCACAAAAACTGAGCATGCAGTAGGACATAAAACCTCACAAACAAAAAAGAAGCAATAGAGAGTACACCATACTGCAATAAACATTATACTTAATAAAGGATCATGGAAGCATAGATTAAAAATTAATTAGAAAAAATAATTAGAAACTAAATAATCTAATCCTAAAGAATGAGTTGGTAAAAGATCAAATCATAGAGATAATCAATAATTTTACTAAACAGACAAGAATGAGATATTCCAAAATTTGTGGGATGCAACCAAAGCACTACTTAGGAGGGAATTGTGTCTATAAATGCTTATTACAACAATGAAATAAAGAAACATAAATTAATTGTGCAATAACAATAACAAAAAGAAAAAAACAGGGAAAAAAATTTAAATCCCCAATTAAAGACCAAATTGGAAACCTTTAAAAGTAAAGGACAGATTAACAGAATTGAAAGTAAGCAAACCACTGAACTAATGAATAAAACTAGAAACTGGTTTTATGAAAAATAAATAAATAAACCATCAGTTAATTTGATTTTTTTTTAGTGAGGCAATTGGGGTTAAGTGACTTGCCCAGGGTCACACAGCTAGTAAGTGTTAAGTGTCTGAGGCCGAATTTGAACTCAGGTACTCCTGACTGCAGGGACGGTGTTCTATCCACTACACCACCTAGCTGCCCCAATTTAATTTTTAAAGAAGAAAAAAGAAAACCAAATTGCCAGCATTAAAGATTAAAGGGGTGAATTCATCACTCATGAAGAGAAAATTGAAACAATTGTTATGAGCTTTTTCTCAATTATATACCAATAAATCTGACAATCTAAATAAAATGGATGAATATTCATAAAAATATAAATTGCCCAGATTAACAGAAGAGGAAATAGAATACTTAAATAACTCAATCTTAGAAAAAGACATTGAACACATCACCAACAAACTCCCTGAGAAAAATTCCCCAGTATCAGATGTCACAAGTGAATTCTACCAAATATTTTTTTAAATCTCAATACTATTATTATTAATACTATTATTACTATTAATACTATTATTATAAACTATTTGGGGAAATAGGGGAAGGAATCCTAACAAATTCCTTCTACAACACAAACATGATTCTGATACTTAAAGCAAGAAAAGCAAAACAGAAAAAGAAAACTATAGGCCAATTTTCCTTATAAATATTGATGCAAAAAATTAAATAAAACACCAGCTAGGAGACTACAGTAATATATCAAAAGGATCATACATTATGACCATGTGGGATTTATATCAGGAATACATGGCTGGTTCAATATTGGGAAAATTGTCAGCATAATTGACCATATCAATAACAAACCCAACAGAAATGTTATGCTTATCTCAATAGATGCAGAAAAAAAAGCTTTTCCTAGTAAAAACAAAAACAAAAAACCACCAGAGAGCATAGAAATAAATGAAACAGCTTAAAATGAAAAGTAATATTTATCTAAAGCCATCAACTAGCATTATCTGTAATGAAGATAAGCTAGAAGCCTTCCTAATAAAATCGGGGGTGAAGCAAGAATGTCCATTATAACCACTATTAGTATTAGAAATGCTAGCTATAGCAATAAGAGGGAAAAAAAAGAAATTGAAGGAATTAGAACCGAAAATGAGGAAATGAAATTATCATTTGGGGTACATGATATGATGGTATACTTAGAAAATCCTAGAGAATAAACTAAAAAACTAGGTTAAATAATTAATAACTTTAGCAAAGTTGCAGGATGCAAAATAAACTTACAAAAATCATCAGCATTTCCATATATTAAAAATAAAGTCCAGCAACAAGAAATTCCAATTAAATTAACTGTAGGCAACATAAAATAATTGAAGTCTACCTGCCAAAACAAACCCAAGAATTCTATGAACACAATTGCAAAACACATTTCATGCAAATAAAGTCAAATCTAAACAACTTGAAAAAATAGCATTTGCTCATGGGCAGGCTGAGCCAATATAATAAAAATGACAATTCTCCCTAAATTAACCTAGTTGTTCTGTGTGATACCAATCAAATTACCCAAAAACTACTTTATAGAGGCAGAAAAAATAGTAACAGCAATATCATAAGGATTATCAATTGTGAGAGACTATTACTCTGATCAAAACAATTCCAAAGGACCCATGATGAAAAATACTATCCACCCCCAGAGAGAGAGCTGATGAGCTCTGAATGCAGATTGAATCTTACTTTAAAAAAAAAATTCTTTATTTTTCTTATCTTATTTCCTTGTGTTTTCTTTTGCAACAAGGCTAATATTGAAATACATTTTAAATTTTATTTTTATTTATGGAATAAAACAAGCATTTCCATAACATAGTACCATGAAAAGATTACTGTATTTGAAACTGAAGATCTACAATGTACAACTTGCTATTCTTTTCAAATATGTAACAAAAATATCATGTAAATTTCTTTTTTTCATTTTTTCCTTCCCTCCCCCTTAGAAATGACTACCATTAGAAGCAAATAGGTGTGTGTATTCATGTAAAATTTTTTATACATACCTCTATTTATCAATTTTTTCTCTGAATTCAGATAGTATCTTTCTTCATATGTACTTTATAGTCAATTTGGGTATTTAAATACACAAAATAACTTATTCATTCAAAGTGGTTCTTAAAACAATATTGCCACTACTATATACAATGTTTCCTTTGTTCTTCTCATTTCACTCTTCATTATTTTGTGCAAGTGTTTCCATGTTTTTCTAAGATCACTGAGCTCATCATTTCTTATACCATGGTAGTATTTCATCAAAAGCATATATCATGGGGGCAGCTAGGTGGCACAGTGGATAAAGCACTGGCCCTGGATTCAGGAGTACCTGAGTTCAAATCCAGCCTCAGACACTTGACACTTACTAGCTGTGTGACCCTGGGCAAGTCAATTAACCCCCATTGCCTTGCAAAAAAATTTTTTTTTAATTTTTTAAAAAAGCATATATCACAAGTTGTTCAGTCATTCCCGAATTGATGTGCATCTCTGAAGTTTCCATTTCTTTCCATCACAAAGAGTTGCTATAAACATTTTAGAACATATAGTTTATTTTTATTGAAATACATTCTACATGACTTCACTTGTAATCAATTTCAAATTGCTTCACATATAATCAAGTTGAAATTGCTTGCCTTCTCAAGAAGGGAGGGGCAAGAGGAATGAAGAGAATTTGGAACTCCAAATTATAAAAAATTATCATCAAAATTTTTACTTGTAATTGGGAAATAACTAACAAAATAATAAAAACAATTGTAAAAACAAAGTGATATTAACATGTTCCTTGATCCACTCCAGACAAGACACTTTGAGCATAAGGTTATCAAAAAAAAAAAAAAAACCCAAAGCTGTGTCCATGTTTTTAATCATCCCAAAATCAAAGCTCAACAGAAAGAAAACATTTAAAGCAATTCACCCCTACACAGCATAAGTCTTAACATATACTTTTGGAAATATTAAATGGGAATATAAATGACTTGGAAAGGATCTTACCAAAAACTCACATGATGTTAAAAAATAAATAAATAAAATTAGCCTATACACCCAATGCAATGGAAAAATCAGAGCCTCTTCATCAGAAAGAAGTAAAAGAATAGATAGAAATTCTAAAATATATGATTAAAACATTTTAACTTAGCAGAATTACTTTTGGAACAAGCAGATGACACTCCACTAAGCATTAACCTGACATACTGCAAACAGATATTAAAATATCCTTGAGATGCAACAAATAAACTGTCCTAGAAGAAGACTATTATACAGAAAGCATTGTTGCCCATAATTACCCCCAGCATAACATTGAACCATAAAAATTTAGGGTCATCCTTAAAAGATGCCATTATACCAAATATTGATAATTTCCAAGCTACACAGGATGGAAATCTGTCTAAATATAGAGAATTAATGGAAGAGATCAAAATTATGTGGGAAAAGAATAAGAAACATATTATCCCTGTCATTATGTCTGCTACAGGATATCAACCTGTCGCAAAACAGTTTCCTTATAATTTCAATGAAAAAGATAAAAATGAAAGTAATAAAGATAATTATTATAAATATTTATATAAGGAAAGAGATAATAAGGAGAAACTTATGTACCCTAATTTATTCAAATTTATTATGGGATTCATCCATCACTTGAATGGGAGGTCCTCTGATCAACCCCCTTTACAAATGCAGCTATTAAATTTGCAAAGCCCTTTACACACATTAATTCATTTTAATTTCACAATAAGCCTGTGAAGTAGGTATGATTATAATCCCTATTTTTCACACTAGGGAAACTGCAGCTCAGAAAAGTGACTTGCCCAGTATCACACAAGTAGCAAATGTCAAAGACAAAAATCAAACCCATGACTTCTTGTTCAACATGCTATCCACTATACTACGCTGGCTAAACATATTAAATAAATATTAAGAAAGTTTGCCAGGGGATAAAAGTAAGGCAGGCAGCTTTATCTTATAAAGCAAAAAAAACCTAACTAAAATTACAAATAAAACATCTTTGCTCTAAATATGATAAATAACTTTCTTCCTGTTTCAAAAGACCGAGTTACAAGACCATTCTATTTCTATTTGCCAGGTACTGTATTCCAAGTCCATCCAGGGTCAGTAGAATGTCCTGTTCTCCTATGTGGATGAATGGTGTGTTTATGAGCAGTTAAACCATCCTCATGGTGCTCTTCACAGATGATTGCATTACTGGGAAAGATGGATAAAGCTCTAAACTCCAGTTGGACAGGATGGAGTCTGAGAAATAAGCTTGTAGAGGAATATGCTCTCATTTCCAACCTTTTTTCTCCTGCAGATTCCTTCCTTCTTTGATTGTGATATTAATTTGAAACAAAGACAAAAAAATAATTTCTAGAACCTTCTAAAAGGGACATATTAGCATATTCTTTGGCATCTCAGAACATGGAATCTAGGTAACCCAGTTACTATTATAACAGAAATGGATATGGGATTCCTTATCCTCAAGAGGAAAGCCTTAAAAGCACATCAGAATATCCTTACCATGGACTCAGTCTTGTGTAAATTTATTTGTGTTTTGTACCTACTCTTATGACACATCACTGGCCACCTTCCCAGTAGGTTTATGACCTAGAATCCTAACAAGCTCTTTCTTCAGGGCATCCTTAGATGCCCTCTTAGCACTGAATAAGCAGGGTTCAGTATAACATGGGTTCAGATCCTGTACCTACCACTTCCTAGCTCTGTAATATTGAGCAAGACCCATTCCTTCTCTAGGCCTTAATTTCATAATTTGTAAAATGAGGGGGTAGGACTAATTGCTCCCTTACATCTCATTCGGTTCCAACATTCCTTATCAGGCTAAGCAGCAAAGACTGTCCCCTCTGATAATGATCCCTCTTAGAATTTTGAGAGTCAGGCCAGGCCAAGGTTCAAAAAACCGAGAGAATCTCAACACTATAGCACAGTAGGAAGAAATACAGGCAAGGCAGGTATAATCAGGTGCAAGAATTTGTCCTTTTTTTCTAATCCTTCCTTATTCTTCCTATCTCAGTAGCCTCCTTTGGTTGGAGTAGAAACAGCAGTATTCATCACTGTTATGAGGAGAGCTATCAAAGAAACGTTGGAGCTCAGCTCTTGCTCATTTTGAACACTGGGTCAGGTGAATTACCTCAAATATGTGTGAGTCCCTGCTGTTGCCATGGCAACTGCTCTTGGAACCGTAACAACGTCAATCATAGCAACGGTGAAATCATAACTCGAACCCATATTGCTGACAAAGACATCATGGAAAGTCACCACTGTTAAATATCAGAGCTCTATCTCCTCTTTGGGTGAATAAAGGATTGTTTTGTGTTTTGTTTCCAATCAGATGTGGCTTTCTATTAAATGGTGCTTAGATATTGTCCTGCTTCATTGGTCCTCCCTATTTATACCCAGCAATATTTTCCTCACCATATTTTGTTGATATGTTTGTAACTCATTACCTCTGTTTGCAATTAAAGAAGGCACAATTCTGTTCCTCAGATCTCTCTTATCTGCACAGGTGTTTACTAATAAATACCATAAAGAAAAAATATTGATTTTTATGTGCGTGACGTTTTAAAATGGCTTGTTCTTTTTTATTATGTTGCACCAGTTTGAATTTCTTTCTACCTACTTGGAGACAAGATCCTCAAGACAGATAGAGATGAGGCCATAAAAAAAAAATAGGATCCAGTTGCTTTTGGCTGCCCTGAGAAACAGAGGGCTAGGAAATGACTTAGCTGAAAGGATTCTGTGGCAAAAGAAGGAATGTGAAGGCAACTCTCACTTTCTTCTTCCCTTTTAATTCAAAGGATATATTCTGGCCTCCGAAATGACCTTCTACCCAAATGGAAGTGTATCTTCACAATGCCTAGAGCCTACATAGTAATTTGCACTAACAAAGTACTACAAAAAGGTTTGTTAGTAGAGCCCATCATGGGTTTCACTTTTGCTTTTCTTTTTTAAAGGGGAGAGATACAGGGTTTATTTCATTTTTTAATGTAAATTGCAGGAAGGGATTTTCCTAGATAATATTTTTTATCTCTACTCTATACTCTAAGGAACTTTTAAGCAAGAGCACTTTTGTGAGTTTATTAGAATCTTCAGTTTGGATACTGAATTGTTACAAAACCAATATTTTTTTACATTTTTCTTCTTAATAACATTCTTTGACCCAGAGAGAACTGGAAAATAAGCTATTTGATGTCTAAAATTGCAGAGATAAACTGACATTGTGTTCTGAAGGTGTCTTTTCATGAGAAAAATGGAATTTTTAAAAAATGTAATCAAGTTATACACAGCCTCTCACCCCCGGGTCATCAGTTCAAATTTGTCTGAGGTTGGAAGTTACAAAAAGTTTTTTTTTTCAATCGAGGAGCTTTTTAGTGTCCTCTGGGAAATGAGCTGGTGGTCTCCAGTGAAATTCTGCTTTGTTCTGATGAAAAGATATACCAGTAGATAGTACTGATGATGGTCACAGAATGGAGTCCAAAGCTCTGGCTTAGAGACTATTTTAGAACACAAAAAAAAAAACCCTCTCAACCATCATTTTAGAACAAAAAGACACCATTCTTAAAATGAAAAAGATACTTCAAGATGTGTGTCAGGCAACCATGATAAAAATCATAAAACTCTCAGATTTCTAATCTCATTGATGAGGGTACTTCCTTCAAGAATGAAGATAGCAAGCCATCCATGCTTTCCTATCCTGTGTGACTTGGAAGAACATAAATGATAAAGAATAATGGCAATCCATGGTTCATGTTGAGATTGTAGTTGTAATTATAATAATGGTGGTGTGATGATGATGGTGATGAGAATGATGGTTGAAAATGAGAAGAAGTAGAAGAAAAAACATGAAATTTTTTGGTGGCAAAGAATACTTTTTGCACCAATGTAGTAGTTTTCTGAGCAAAAGGCTTCTATTATTTGATTAAATGTTATTTTATCACCTTCTTACAAACATCCAATTAACTAGAAAGGTCAGTTAGGTAGCACAGTGGATAGAGTACCAGACTTGGAGTCAGAAAGACTCATCATCCGGAGTTCAAGTCTGGCCTCAGATACTTACCAGCTATGTGACCCTGAGCAAGTCACTTAACTTTGTTTGCCTCAGTTTCCTCATCTGTAAAATGAGTTTGAGAAGGAAATAGCAAAATACTCCAGTACCTTTGCTAAGAAAACCCCAAATGGTGTCTCAAAGAGTTGCACAAAACTGAAAACAACTAAACAACAATTCACTAGAAATTCAACTTTTATAAGTAAGCAAAGCAAAAAAGTAATGTAACATAGCATAAAAAATAAATCACATTCCAAAGCAAGGAAGTCACAGCAAATGGTTTTTTATCCATTTGGGGATGTCTCTCTCATATGCAAAATACTTTTTGTCCTCATATTCGAACAGTACAAGGACCCATGCGTTGACTCACTGAAGAGTGAGATATATTCCAAGAAAAGTAACATCACATCACTACAATGAAGTTGCCTCACTTTTCCTGGTTACCAAATACACCTCCACAAGCAATACTTCAAATTTAGAAAGCACGGGGCTAGAAAAGGCTTTTGGAGTTTGATTTGGTTTGGCTTGGTTATTTTGTTTGTCTACTATGATGTATCTTCACCCTGTGGTTAGTTTGAGTAAATCTTTCTGGGAATAAAATCCTGCTTCATTCCATCTTTTAGTTGTATAGGAAATGCTTGTAGAAATCAAATCATTAGCCTTTAGCAAGGAAGTAGGACACAAAATAACTGCAATAAAATTAGAAATGTCATATAGGAAAAACTTACAGAGGTACCAAGCAACATTTTTTGGACAATATGAGGGTTTCTCTTCAGAGTATTAACCTGAAAAGATGAAAATGTTCACCCAAATACATATAAGTTCCCTTTAAAAACCATTGTGAATCTGTCATCTGCAAATACATCTAAACATTTTTTGAAATTATTTTTTATTTTCAACCTATACCACTTCTCAAAGTTGGACATAACTGCGCATATGCATACATACACATACATAAATATGTAGCATATTTATGCATCTGTGTCTACACATGTGTATATGTGAATGCAACTTATATATGTATATGTATGTATACAAATATGCATATATAAGTTTCATGCATTTGCTTTAACCAAGGTATTGGGATCGTAGCCTTCATTGAATTTGGTATCAAGAAATAAAACAAGAAGAGGCCAATATGTTTACAGCTCCACAGATCATCAATAGATGTGTTAGAGAATATCAAGTCTTGATATTATACTAAAAGCCAGTTATTCACAAAGATCATACTCAAAAGAGTAACTAAAATAGAGCAACTGGATCTTCCTTTTGAAATTTAGAAGGTCCTGACAGTACTTTCAGTTCTTCAAAGGCATAGAAATGTTTTTCCAGGGGCAGCTAGGTGGTACAGTGGACAGAGCACCGGCCTGGAACCATGACTACTCATATATAACTTATTTTGAAATGCTTGAGTTCTAGTGGGTGGGGGGTGGGAATGGAGGAGGAACAGAAATTGGAACACAATTTTTTTTTAATTGATGTTAAAATTTGTTTTTACATATATTTTGGAAAATAAAATTCTATTCAATAAAAAAGGAAAAAAAACATTAAAAAATTTTTTAAAATAAGGGGGCAACTTGGTGGTGAAGTGGATAAAGCACTGGCCCTGGATTCAGGAGGACCTGAGTTCAAATCCAACCTCAGACACTTGACACTTACTAGCTGTGTGACCCTGGGAAAGTCACTTAACCCTCATTGCCCCACCAAAAAAAAAAAAAAAGCACAGAAACAACTAAGTTTACTACCTAGTAAGCAAGAATAATTCGTTAAAATAAAAATCAACCCTATAGTACTACTTCTTTCCCAGAAGTTATTCTATAAATCAGCTTTTCCCCAGCCATGTTTCACCATTCCTCCTTCCCCAACAATGGCATTATAGTAGTGTTGTCAGGTTCTCCAACTCTCCTCCCTCATCTGAATTCGAGTTATATTTTAAGACGCTTGTCCTGGACACAAAAAATTTCCAGTTATATGCTAACCAATTGAATAAGTTGAGTTATAGTAACACTGATGAGGGTATTGTCCCCCTTTTTTTACATTCCATAGGTTCAACATTTGGGCTGTTAACTCTCTCTTTGTATACGACTATGCTATCTCCTTTTTTTTTCTTGAGTGATTTACATTTCTATAGTGGGTGGTTTTAGCCATATTAGCAATTTTTTAGTTCTTTATAGTATGTAGATAGATGGATAGATAGATAGACAGATAGATAGGTAGGTAGATAGGTAGATAGATAGATAACATTTATTAAGTATTTACCATGTGTCAGGTACTGTTCTAAGAGATAAAGATAGAAATGCAAACAAAACAGTCCCTACTTTCAAGTAGCTTACATTCTAACTATTTAATAAAGAATACATAAAAGAGAGCTGGAAGAGGGCAGAGGGGTTATGAGTATCCCTGGAGCCCTTCTAGATCCCACTGCTGAGTTATCTAAATAAGGGTAAGACTCCTAGCAGCATAGTGACATCTACAGAGTGAGTTGAGTTGGAAAGAAAAAAGATAGCTATACAATTAATTTCAGCTTAAGAACAGGTTTGTGGCTCTTTCTGAAAAGGAAAAAGAAGATGTTTGTCCTCAAAAGAATGACATAAAAATAATCTATAATAAGAATAATAATACAAATAGTTCTTTAATGTTTTCAAAATACTACAAATATTATTTCAATTGCTCCCCATCACAAACTTGTGAGGTACAGATGATGTTATTATCTATATTTTACATACGAGGATACTGAGGCTCAGAGAGATTAAGTAACTGAAGGAAATGGCAAAGAACTCCTGTATCTTTGCCAAGAAAACCCCAAATGGTGTCTTGAAGAGTCAGATATGACTGGACTACAATAGGATCATACAGTTAGAAAGTGTCTGGGCCAGGATTTGAACTCAGGTTTCCTTGCCTCTAAGTCCTGAACTCTACTACACTATTTCAAATAGTAAAGCCATAGAAGACCAGATGAAATCATCCAGTAATGGTCAAAAGAAGAGAAGTGGTAGTTTGTGATTTCCTACTAAAAAATACTAGGGCAGCTATTTGTTGATGTGTTAACAGAACTTAGAGCACCAGAAGGAACTTTAAAATATATTTTAAAGCTTTGGACAATAAACTGAAGATCATAAGTGCATAGTGTTATCCTTTGAAGGAAAAGGATAAAGAAGAGAAAAAATAATTTGGAAAGTGACAGTGTCTGAGAATGAGCTTAGATTTCTGGATCATTGAACAAATGAACCAATTAATTAGTTCATCAACAAATTAATTAATTGGCAGATTGATTAATATAAATGAATGATGAAACATTTATTAAATGTTTACAATGTGGGCCCCTGGCACTATGCTAAGATCTAGGGATAAAAAATGTAAGTAAGGCAGATGATGCCTACCCTACATAAAAGAGCTAGGGACAGGGAAGAGAGGGGTCACAAAAAAAGACTGAAACCTTATTCAGAGACCTGGTTCTAGGCAAGATAATGTGGATCTCACCTATCAGAGTCCAGGATTCCAGGGGCAAAATCCATGATGAGATGGGAAAGGCATAAGGAGGATGACCAGAGTCCAGTCAACATGGTTAGAAAATGGCTGAAAAGTCATGTGAAAGCCTGGTTCTGATTATCTATCAGAATTCAGGTTCCTGCAGTAGATTCAAGGGGGATGAGGAAGATGAGAAAGGTGGTCAGAGTGCAAATGGTATGGTGTAGAAAGGGCTAAAAATATTGAAATTAACTGATTAAAAGCTAGAGATAGAGTACACCTAAGAAAGATTAGGTATCTTGTGAGGAGGAAGGAGAGAGACTGCCTATGCAATAGCCGCAAGTTAGATACCATAGAGAATAGCTATAATGAAGGAACAAGAACCATTTAGCTATCCAGAAATTCATAGGAGACTATATCCAAGAAAGGAGTCAATATTAAAGCTTATCACTGGGGATGTATGTACACAGGTGCCCAAAGTTTAGGCATCAAACAAGAAGAAGTAAAGATTTTGATACAAGAGGAAAAATTTGACCTCACAGGTATCATCAAAACTTGGTGAGATGAAACTCATGACTTGTCATGGGTCTGGGTTGATATTCCCTACTTAAAAGTAAAAAAAAGGTTAGGTAAAACATGAGAGATAGAATAGTGATATATAAAAAGAAGGTATATTCACTTAAAATTCAGGAATCAGACGGGGCAAGGAGGACAGAAAATATTTTTGCGAAGGTCAATGGAGGGAGAAACTAAAGCTATTTTGTTTGTCATTTTAAAATACTACAGACCACCTGGACAAAAAGGAGAAATAGATGAGGAATTTGGGAAACAGATCACAAGCCTGACACACAGGCTTGTTCTAGTAGTGATGGGAGAATTTAATTATTTAGACCTCTGCTGGAGCTTTCTTTCTGTCAAAAGCAGAGCAACTGATAACTTTTTAACATGTCAGTGATACCTTTATCTTCAAAAATGTGGAGAAATCAACAAGGGGAAATTCTATTTTGAATCTGAATCAGACCAGCAGGGAAGAATTGGTCGCTGGGATGGACATGGTGGGAACTCTAAGGGAAAATGAACATTCCCTTTAAGGGTTTGAGATGATGGGAAACCTGAACATAGTCTAATATATGCCTGATATCTAGGAAAAGCAAATTTGAAAGCATTCAGGGAAAGATGGATAGGATCAGCGATTAAAGTGCTGCAGGGAAAGTCAACCTACAAAGGATAAGAGATGCTCAAAAATAAAATCATGAAGACAAAAAGGAAAACCATTCCAGTGAAAAGGAGAAATGAAATGTGTCTGAAATAACTACTCTAGATGTGCAGTGACCTCACCTACCAACTTAAAGGATTTAAGATTTAAAAGGAAATGTACAGGGGCAGCTAGGTGGCGCAGTGGATAGATCACCGGCCCTGGAGTCAGGAGTACCTGAGTTCAAATCCAGCCTCAGACACTTAACACTTACTAGCTGTGTGACCCTGGGCAAGTCACTTAACCCCAACTGCCTCACTAAAAAAAAAAAAGGAAATGTACAAAAGATGGAAACAAAGTCAGAAAACAAAAGATGAATTTAAGAATGGGTTCCAGTCCTGTAAAAATACTGCCAGTTATGCTAAAATCTCAGAATGAACTGAACCCAACAAAGCAGGTTAAAAAAAAACCAAGGTTCTTTAAAAAATACTGTAGGGGGCAGCTAGGTGACACAGTGGATTATGCACTGGCCCTGGATTCAGGAGGACCTGAGTTCAAATCTGACCTCAGACACTTGTCACTTACTAGCTTTGTGACCTTGGGCAAGTCCCTTAACCCTCATTGCCCCCAAAAAACTATCAGGATAAAAAGGGGAAATAAAAAAAAATAATGCCATTGCTTGGAGTTTATGGGATTGTGAAAACTAACAATAGGGAAAGGGTAGAAGTGCTCCATTCTCATGTTACCTCTGCTTTTCTCAGCCAAAAGGAATGATCCTTCTCTGGAAAGAAAGGCACTGGGGGAAGCTATCAGGAAGTTAATACTCAAGATAAGTAAGGAAATTGAAAGAGTGTACCTAGTTACCTTTGATAAACCCAAGACACCTGACCTATATGAACAATATTCTCAGGTGCTGTAAGAATGACAAGTATGATTGCTAAGTCACTGCCAGAAATGGGAGATGCATCATGGGATCATCAGTGGAAGAATGACAAGTATCCCCATTTTCAAAAAGGTTTAGACACAGTGTGCAACCTATCAAACAATGAGCCTGGCTTTGACTCCTGGAAAAACTTGACTCTAGTGAGGCTAAATGAGCCTATAAGACCATCCTAAGGAGCCTGCCTCCAGAACTCAACTAAAAATATTCAGAGACTACAAGGATAAGGGAATTCTTCACTTGGACTTTCTATAATGATGAACTTCTTGGATGCTCCTGGGCATGTGGTGATCCAGTTCTGAAAGGATCTTTGTATGCTTTATAATGATGAGACAAATAGTAAGCAGTCCTTGGTCATTCCACACCCCACTCCCCATGTCATTACAAAGTGTGTATAGAGCGCCATGTCTGATAAAAGAAGATGCTTCTGGTTGTCAGCCCTCTTTGGCTCCATCTCCCCAGACATCAAGATGTTTTACCATTGCAGTATGGGGAGATTCAAGGTCTTTCTCTAGCAGAGGTTTCTCCCACATGTCATCTAGGACTTGGAGGCCTAATCAGGTGAGTCTGCATAAGAGCCCCAGGCTGCCTTTGTCTACCCTCTTTATATTGCTTTTCCTCTAGTGGGTCTGTAGAGTTAGCAATGGTGGGAGCAGGATGGCACCAAAGGCAGTGGTCACCGAAGTGGTCTCAGTATATGTAAGAGTGGAGACAGACTAGTGTCAAGGAAAAAGTCAGCATCAGAGAGAATGAGAGGACAAAAGAATGAGGAGCCTACTTGGAAGTTGATTGTGCTGAGTTCAGTGGAAGTGAAGTATAAACTAGCTAATTGGCAGTCTTACAAAAACCATTGATGTCCCAATGAAGCTTTAATACCAGCTTCTCTGTGGGTTGTACTTTGTACTTATAGTGATAAGCTAATCATTCTGTTATACATACTATGATTCTTTTATGTTTAGCAATCCACTTCCTATGTGGGAATAAACCTGCTCCAAATATGATTCATATTTATACATTGTAACGATTGGAATGACGCCACCTGCTGGAGACTTACTGTAGAAGAGTTCCACCCATGAAGCGAAGGTCTTTGAGGGCAAGACCAGGAATCTCTTCTTTGGCGTCAGGAAGTGACGCAGGCTAGTGGGAGGAGGAAGGAAGAGACTGGCGCTCGCTCTCGGTCTCAGGCTCTTTCCTGGGGACTCTGGCAGAGAAGGGAGCTAAAAATGTGCTCTCCCTTTAATAGATAGGAATCTAGGCCTTTCTCTCTCTCTTTATCAAATTCTTATTCTCCTTAATAAACGCTTAAAAGTCTAACTCTTGCTAAAGCTTATAATTTATTGGCGACCACTCATTAGATATTTTAGACAGACTAGCTAGAATTTTAGCCCTTAACAACATTGAGCACTGTTTTTGCTCCCCCTTCCTTCTTCTTTGGGGAAACCCTAGATTAGAGCCAAAGGTAACAAAACTAATTATGAACTTTACTCAGAAAGGCAAGGTGGCAGTGATGAGCCCAATGAAGGAGCAACCAACCTTATCCATTGAGAAGTCAGGCTTTTCCCCAGAGCTGAACCTTGGGAAAAATTTGATGACAGGTAAAGGATTAAAACTGCCATGGGACAACAGCTCTGTAGCCTCAGCAGGGTGTTTCTTAGCTCACCATTGCATGAGATCAGAATGCATTATTAAAGATTCGGTTGGTGAACATCTAAAAATGGAAATGGTGATTAGTTGTTAATGGTTCAGTGTCAACAAGGCAATTCTCCTGAAGAATACTATAGAGATCCATACTTGGCCCTGCGTTGTTTAATATTTTTATTAATGATTTGGATAAAGGCATAGATAGCATGTACATCAGATTTGAGGATAACACAAAGCCAAGAAGCTCAGCTAACACATTGGATGACAAAATGATCTAAATGGATCTTAACAGGCTAGAGTATTGGACTAAACAGAGCAAGATAAAAAATATTGGGGATAAATGTCTTACTCTAGGATATAAAACCCATCTTTGTTGGAACAAGATGAGGGAGACATGATTAGACAGCACCTGTTCAGAAAAAGATCTGGGGGAGTTTAATGGACTGAAAGCTCAATATGCATCGGCATGTGATGTGGTAGCCCCTCCCAACCCCCCAAAAACGCTAATGCAATCATGGGCTGCATAGAAAAACCTAGTTTCAGGAACAGGGAAATTTTATTCAGTTATGGAGACCTGGTTTAAGGGGAGCATTGATAAACCTGAAAGTGTCTGGAGAGCAAAGTAGGTTAGAAAATGGCTTTGAGTCCATACTATACATCAGCTGAAGGAACTGAGAGTATTCATCCTGGAATGGGGACTGGGGGGTGGGGGGGGTGACATGGTGCCTGCATTCAAATACTTGAAGCACTATCATGTAGAAGAAGTATTAGATTTACTGTTTGGCCCCAGAAGACAGAGCATGGAACAATGCGCAAAAAGACAAATTTATGCTAGATGTCAGAAAAAAGCTTCCAACAATTTGAGCTCTCCAAAAGTGGAATGAACTGTTTTAAGAGATGATGGGTTCCTGCTCCTTCAAGGTCTTCAAATAAAGTCTAGATGATTACTTGTCAGGAATAATAGAGTGGGGATTCTTTTCATGTGTGGGTAGAATTAAATGGACACTAAGGTCCCTACCAAATGTCAATTTGTGTTATTCTGTGAAATAAGAAAGACTATACAATCTCTTTACCCATCTTATAGTAATACAGTGTCAGTTTCAGGATGGCATTTTTGCATGGGTCCAGGATAATGGATGATGCTCTTGTGCTTCCTCAGTTACCAATGGAAGAAAACAGGCTTGCTCCCATGGTTTTTACCATGATATTTTGACTAAGGTTGAAAGATGCCTTCAATGAGAGTGAAAAATGACATCAAGGTCAGCTACTGCACTGACAATAAATTATTAATCTTGAAAAGGCTACAAGCCAAGAGTAAATTGGAGGGAGAGTTGGTACATGACATTTTGTTCTCAAATGATTGTGCATTCATTGCATCCTGTAAGACTGAGATGCAGCACAGTATGGAGCAATTTTGCTAATTTTGGCCAAACATTTAATAACAAGTAAACACAGATTCTTCACCAACCAGCACCACATACATGGTACTATCAGTTACTGCAAATGGAGAGAATTTAAATACTGTGGATTTCACTTACCCTGGAAGTATGCTTACCAGGGATATACACATAAATGATGATGCTGACACATCCATTGCCAGTTAGCTCAGAGTTAAGGAGTCTCTAAAGGAAAGTGTGGCAAAGAAGGGGTATTAGACTGTTTACAAAAGTTAAGATCTACAGAGATGTTTTGCTGACCTCATTTTTGTATGCCTGTGAAACCTGGACAGTATACCAGCACCATGCCAGGAAACAAAATGTCTTCCATTTGAATTGTCTTAGGAAGATTCTGAAGATCACCTGGAAGGATAAGGTGCTGGATACTGTGGTCCTTTCTTGAACTGAATTCCCAAGCATTTAAACTTACTGCAGAAAACAAATTCCAATGGGCTGGCCATGTTGTTAGAATTCCAAAAGTAGGTTTGCCTAAAAATCTATTTTTCTAGAAAACTTACACAAGGCAAGCCCTCATTTGGAGGTCAGAAGAAGCAATACAAGGACACTCTCAAGGTCTCTCTGAAGAACTTTGGGATTGTGAGACATGGGAGCTACTGGCACAGGATCCTCTAGCATGGCATGCCTGCATCAAAAAAAAGGTGCTGTACTCTGACCAAAGCAGAATTGCAATAGCTCAAAAGAAACATAAAATGTTCAAATTTAGAGACATCTCCACTCCAAATGTTCATATGGACTATTTGTGCCTAACCTGTGGTAGAACCTTCTAAGCTCATATTGGTCTGATCAACCGTACTTGGACCTTGATGCAAAAATAGCGATGTCATTTTGGTCTTCTTCTAGAATAAAGGACAACAGCCAACCAATAGTGCTATGACTATGAAATATATAGTTCTCCTCTTCTGAAAAGGGTGTGAGGTATGTCATAGAATATGACATGGTAGATAGTTGTATGCATTGCTAATGGCTTTATCCCATGAAATTCATTAATTCAAATTATATTAAGAACTTAATGAATACCAATGTCCAAATAGTGAGAAGTGTCTAAGCAGAGTTAATTGATTTAAATGATAAATACACTAGAATCACAAAATGATAGGACTGCAAAGGAACATTAAAAGTTATATAGGCAGGGGCAGCTAGGTGGTGCAGTGGATAAAGCACTGGCCCTGGATTCAGGAGGACCTGATTTCAAATCCAGCCTCAGACACTTGATACTTACTAGCTGTGTGATCCTGGGCAAGTCACTTAACCCTCATTTCCCTGCCCAAAAAAAAAAAAAAAAAGTTGTATAAGCTAAACCCTTATTTTATTCATTTAAAAATTACTAAATAAATGCAAAGTAATATTAGCAAATTAATAATGAATAAAATTGTTACATTAAAGAATATACACTTAAGAAATTTGAATGCCTGAAACATGTAAGAACTATGGTTAAATATAGGTGTGTCTTGCTTGAAGAAAACTCAACATATAAAAATCCAGACTTACAAAGGATAAATTACATTGCAAAAGGAATCTTTGTTTAATAATATGATACCTTAGCATCTTCTTTTAAAGAATGATCTTCCCATGATAAAAAAAAGAGTAATCTTCCCAACTCAATTTTAAATTATTTGATTTACATATAACCCTTCTAGAATCCATTGTTGCATCAAGTGAGGGATATACCTATATTCAGAGTGAGACTGTAAATTGTGTTGACATCTACTATCAAATTACCCAGAGACTGTATTTAAGGCAAGAGTCCTCCATCATGGCAGTTCCTCCCACTCTGAGTTCTCCCTGTTGCTGCAGTGTCCTGGCTAGAGGAAGAGATGCAAGTCTAGTAAAGATGCAAGCCATCTTCTAAAGTGCTGACATGCCTCTCTTAGCTAAGTGAAGACAATATTTCCATGACAGCTTTCAGGAAACAAAGGAGCAGCTCTCTGAGGACAACTCAGATGATACCTGGTAACTTTAGTTAGAATAATTATTGAAAGTTGTATCTGGTACCTGAGATGATGCTCCTTCTTCCTTCATTTAGACAAATGATAGGTAAGTAAGAAATCTCAGTGTGCCTTCCCTAAAAATACAGCTCTGCAAGACTGCACATCTCCTGGAGGACTGTTGGCTACTCCTCAGCCAAGGCAGGCAGTTAGGCATCCTGGAACTTAAGGGTTCTAGTCCTCATTTCTATAGGTTAGAATTCAGGATAAAGTCATCTTGTCTTACACCCTGTGTCCAAAGTAGTTGAAGTTACTGAATTATCCAAGGTATTACGTTACAACACATTTATACACAAATGACAAAATTCATCTAGTGTCTGGACCTGATGCATTCACAGGAGAATTCTATTAAACTTTTATAGAACAGTGGATACCCATACTTTAAAAATTAAGAAAGAACCCTACCAGGATCTTTTTATGAGACAAATGTCCTAATACCTAAATCAGGGAAGGATAAAACATGGAAAGAAAACTATAAATAAAAATCATGAATGAATATTGACTCAATTTTCAACAAAATCCTATTAAAACACATCTAGTCCAGCCACCACCTGTTTCTAAGCAGGATTGCACCAAGTCTTCCCAAACAGACTTTTCCCTACATTGTTAAATTTTCCAGATAAAAATATTGAATAACTTCCTTTATCAGTTTTTTACCAAGTCCCACAGTCTCAGTAGTTCAGAAGTTTCTTCCTTGTCATGTTCTCAGGGGAAATAGAACATGTATTCTTTATCATTCATTATTGACAAAATGAAGTAACTTTCATATCGATTGCTTAGCATTTCATTCTTATCTTTCTGCCTATTTGTTTCAGAAGTTCTTTCAAATGAGTTGACTCATTTTGATAAAAATGTGACTCTACTTTTTTGGGGGGGAAGGGCTAGGGTGAGAGGTCTTGGGAATAAGGAATTACCAATCCTATGATTTCCTCATATAGGGAATTTTAGTGTTGATGTTCCCTCCACCAAGGCAACCCATCTATAACTTATATGTTAGTCAGAAATTTACCCCAGATCCTTCTGACTTCAGTAAAGGTCTCCTCTCACCAACATCATACTGCCTTTTAGAACTGGTGCTTACTCTGAAAAAAATTAAACTGCTTAAAGCAAGCTTGAGTTACCTGGATACTTCATCTTAAGAATATTTATAAAATACACTGAAGACTAGTGGTATTCCGGTAAATGTTTAACAATCAGCTTTTCAAAAAAAAATGCACACAACACACTTTTAACTTTAATCTGTATTTTTAACATTTTCTCCATCACTTTCTTAAGCCTAGATAATCAACCAAGCCCTCACTGTAGCATTTGCCAACATCCAACTATCAGCAATCAGTTCAGTTAAAATGGCTCCAGTACCTTCCAACTTAAGACTCAACTTATGACTCTCTTGGACATCATAGAATGAGGTGTCCATCAAATGAAGTTTTCAAATCAGTAGAATATCTATAACTTGTAATAATCTTTAGCAAAAAAAAAATGGTATCAACAGAAGTTACAGAATTTCATTCCAATCCTCTAAACATGTATTAAACACTCATAATGTGAAAGATACTATGATAAAGGATAGCAATACAATTATCAGCAGTGATACAGTCCTCACCTTCATTTTGCTTATATTATAATAAGAAGATCCAACAAATATACAAATAAGTTTTGCACAAAGATGGCTTTAATGTAAGCTCATTTCTGCTCACTCTACAGACATAAAAGATAGATTAGTGTGGGTTTGAATTTCAGCTCTATCACTTTTAAATTGTGTGACCTTAGGTAAGTAACTTCATCTTACCTCTCTAAGCCTCAGTTTCCTCATTTGTAAAATTAAGGGGGGGGGTCATACATATTGATGTCTAAATTCTCTTCCAAAATGACCCACATGTACAAAAATATTTATAACTGCTCTCTTTGTGATAGCAATGAATTGGAAATTCAGGTGATGCCCATCAATTGGGGAATGGCTAAACAAGTTGTGGTATATGAATGGAATACTATTATGCTTTAAAAAATGATAAGCAAATGTATTTCAGAAAAACCTAGAAAGACTTACATGAATTGATGCTGAGTGAAATGAACAGAACCAAGAGAACATTGTACACAGTATCAACAACATTGTGGGATGATCAACTGTGATAGACAACTCTTCTCAGCAATACAAGACAATGCCAAAAGACTTAAGGTGGAAAATGCCCTCCACATCCAGAAAAAGAACTGTGGAATCTTAAGACAGATTGAAGCACACTATTTTCACTTTTGTTTTTGCTTTTTCATTAATGTTCTTGTTCATTCTTTCTTGGATTTTTTTATCCTTCTCTTACAACATGACTAATGCAGAAATATACAATCATATACATGATTGTAATGTATAACCTATATCAGATTGTTTGCTGGCCTCAGGATGGGGGAGGGAAGGGAGGGTAGGAGAAAAAATTGGAACTAAAAAAATCTTTACAGGTAATTGGGAAAAAATTTAAAAATATTTTTAAAATAAATAAATAGATTCTGTTCCATGTCTAATAATTGTTCACATTTTTATGGTGATTTATAGTTACAAACATATTGTTCTATTAGTTCATAAGAACATAGAATCTTAGAGTAAGAAGAGCTTGGCAGTTATGAAGTCCAATCTATACCTGAAAAAAAAATCCCCACTACAACATCCCCAAATAGTAATAAAAATTTCTTCTTAAAGAAGAAATCCCTCCCAAGAAAGGGACCCATTATCTCCCATTCCTCTCTTAGATATCTTTAATTATTATCCAGTTTATTGTTGTTGTTGTTTGTTTTTACTTCAAACTTATATTTACCTCTTTGCTACTTCCACCAACTACCACTGGTCCTGGTCCTGCCCTCTGGGGCACCTTCAACAAGACAGTCCTTCAAACACTTGAACACAACAATGACGTTCCCCCTTAACCTTCTCCCCTTCTAACTAGTACAGTCCTCTCCAGTTTCTTCAGTTGATTCCTATATGACTTGCATCCAAGTCTTTTTTCTGTTCTGATTGCCCTCCCCTTGCTCAATGTCTTTTTTAAACAGTTTCATCTTCAAAATGACTCTATGAAGTTGATAGTACAAGTTTTATTATCCCCATTTTAGAGATGAGGAAACTAAGGCTTAGACTAAATGACTTGCTCAATGTCATTATAGGGACAGCTAGGTAGTGCTGTGGATAGAGCACTGGCCCTAGAATCAGGAAGACCTGAGTTCAAATCTGACCTCAGACACTTGACATTTACTAACTATGTGACCCTGGGCACTTAACCCTGATTCCCTCAAACATCAGATAATATCTTGCCAGATGGCTCTGGAAGAGAGAGTGAGGCTGGTGACTTTGCATAGCCCTCCCTGACTTAAATCCAATTCACTGCAAAGCCAATACACCACTTCCTGATGTCGTGGTCCTCTTTAAGAATGAAGGACAAACAGCAACAACCCAATGTTGCACAGCTAATACATGGTAGAGTTGGGATGCAAACCAAGCCTGGTAGTCATTTCTACCCCAGGCCTTAGACTTTTCTTGTGTCTTTTCATGATGTTTCTGTCCAAGGGTAGGGGCAGCTAAATTATTGCTTGACATGGGCAAAGCCGGAGAAGGTTCTCAACTCTCCATCAGATGCCCATTCCTACCTCAACACAACCCAAGGTAAAAATCCCCCTGTGGTTGCAGCTGGTAGCAATCAGAGATGGTTCTTGTCAGTCTTTTTGTGCCTGCAATTCCCTTTACCAACTTCTGCCAGGCCATGTTTGTTGCTATTGAGAGCTGGCTTTCTTGGCATCTTTTCCCACTTTCTCCCTTTGCTCAGTTAGCACCCATCCCTCACAGTCTTTTCTGGGAGCTTTTCATGTGCCCGGGAGGGCATTCTGTGTTGGATGTATGCTTTTCTCCCACTTGTCGTCAACACATTTTTCAAATTAGCGCTTGGTAGCTTTTAGGGAAACCCAGACATTGTTGGGAAAAGAGTGAGAGGCCAACTCAAAAAGAGGTCTGTTTTTTTCTCAGCTTGTTATAAATTTGCAATACAAGCAAAGAAAAATAAACACCCAGATTCTGCAACTGATATAAAAGTTCCATGGCTTGATATGGTACCAATTTTGGTCTTCCCCCAGATTCTCTGTTATTTACTAGCAGGGAGCTGTTTCTCATTCTGAGGAATGCATGGCACAGTCAGGCAACTCGACCCTCCCCTCCCCTGCCTCTTATTAAATGATTACAGTATTTCCCAGGATACAGGACACATGGCATATAAAACACAGGGACTCCTATTTCCTTGGCATGGGATGAGAAGGCACCTTTTAAGCTGCACTTTCACTCCCGAAGATGCCTTCCTTGACCCTGACAAAGGGAGCCACAAGGGAGAATAGCAGCTGATTTTCATTTGAATGTGAGAAGATCAGGGCTCTTGCCAGGGAGTCTTTCATGGCCCTTGCCCTGCCCTTTGTGTTGGCGGTGCAGCTCTTGGATGAGGAACTGGGAAGAGGAACTGGGGGAAGGAAAAGAACAAGACCAAAGCCCTCTGGGAAAAGAGTTTGGGAAGGCTACAGCAGAAGCTCATGTTTTCACATGTGGGGATGAAGCAGTTAGGCTAGCAACTGGAGGTCACAAGATGATCCCCCCAACAAAATCCTAATAACTGATATCATTCTACAGGAAACATTTTTTTTATAAGCTCAAATGCCCTTTCTCCCTCCCTTTACCTACTGAATTCCTTTAATATCCAAAGCAAGTACCTTCTCCAATCCCACCTCAGACTTGCCATAACCCTTGCTTTTCCCCCTCTCTAATGCCTGATGTAGGCAAACAGGACTTCTGGAAGCAGGCTCAGGAATGTATTTCCTTCCAAGTCTTCACCAGACAGACTGCCTTAATTCATTCCAAGGTTAGATCTGTCTGAGGCCCTGGTAGTGAGCCAAGATGGATCTTCTCAGGCGTTTTGTGTCTGCATTCCCCTTCACGATTTCTGCCTGACCATGTTTGTGGCATGTAATAGTGTACATCATAGTGATCTGTATTTCCGTCTTATAATCTTACATCTAAACTATGGAAGCTTTGTGAAGACATGGACCTACGCTCTTTCTCCCAAAGGTAAACAAAGTGTTTTGCAAATTGAATACATGCATGAATGATTCTTTCTTTCAAAATCCATACAGCACCAACTTTGCTGCCTGAATCACTAGCACTTTGTCCCTCTTTTATGGCATTCTCTCCTACTTTTCATCTACGTGGGTGGTCCCCCATGTTTGGAATGTCCTCCTTCCTCACCTCTGCTGCACCTTAGAATCCCTAGCTTCTTGTAAGGCACAGATCAAATGCTGCCCACGACATGAGGTCTTATCTGCTTCCCCAAGTTATTGGTTCTTTTTCCCTCTTGAAATTACTATCTTTTATGGGCCTAGTACCCCAGAAGTTTTCTGGGGGCCTGGTCCATCTAGGCTCAAGGATTCAACCTCATGGCAGCTACCCACTGTGCCTATGTGTCTCCTCCCAACCTCTGGACCTCAAATCTCCTCGCACCCTGTACCAGGCCTTCCCCACTTTTCTCCACTTCTCCACCCCTGCCTCAACCCGTCCCGCCGTGATTTCTTCTACCCCACTCAGCATGAAGCAGTTACAGAAGAAGAATCTTCACCCCTTTTCCTTATTTCTCCTATATTATTTCATTAATTTATAAGTTCACAATACACATTCACTAAATTGAATTAAAATTTAAGTTGAATAGCTATTTCTGTACTTTATTGTGGATTTGGTTTATTTAACCAAGTATACTTTTTTTATATATTTTGTCTACTGGATTATAAACTTGTGAAGGCTGAGAACCTATGGTGATTGTCTCTGTATCCTTCAAGGTACCACCCACGAAGTCTTTTTTGGCACTTGGCAAATTATACTTCATAGCAATGTTTATGTATGGTTTATCCATGGCTAGTCCTGCCCTTATGCTAGGAAAAGTCAGCATGCATGTTAATATTCCATCAAACTCCTTAACCTCCCAATTCTTCAGTCTTCTTAAATCCCATGAATTACTCCTTCATTCTACCTGAGTCATGCATGGGGTAAATACACATTGGAGTTCACCATGACCCATTACTTAAAAATCTGACATTCCTTTTTCTGAATATATACTCTATTTTTCTATTTTTTTTTTCCTATGCCAAAATCTTCCCACCTATTCTTCTCCCTCATGGAGAAATCTAATGCCTCTATCCCTCAGTACTTTCTCAGGCTTACCCCTGCTCTGATTTCACTTTTCTCTTTCCCAAGGCCAACCCCACTACAAGTGCCCTTGATACTTTCTCTTCCTGTCTTCTCTAGCAGGTTGCACCCTCAATCATCTTCTCTCTGTCTCTGTTTCTGTCTCTGTATGTCTCCCTCTGTCTGTCTCTCTGTTTTTGTGTCTTCCTCTCTCTGTCTCTATTTCTGTCTTTCTCTGTCATTGTCTCTCTCTCTCTCTCTCTCTCTCTCTCTCTCTCTCTCTCTCTCTCTCTCTCTCTCTGTATGTCTGTCTGTCTGTCTCTCTCTGTCTCTCCCTCCCCTGCCTCTTCCTAGCTTGTTGCTAACTGATAGCTCATCTAGACAATGGAATTGACAAATAACCACCTCTCCTTTCTACATTGTATGTGTTCCATAACTATTTCTTGGTTTCCATTATTTCAAAATTCCTTCCTATCACTCCTATCTTACCACACCTCCCCTCTTACACTGTAAGTTGCTTATAGACAGAAATTGTATTTTATATCTCTTAACATCCTCTCTTAGCAACTGGCCCAATGCTTCATACATGAAAAGTACTCACTAAATGTTTGTTGAATTAAAAAGTGAAGGAATAAATTTATAAATTAATTCCCTTGGCCCCACTCCCTTAACAAGTAACAGGCTATGAGTCACTTAAATCAATTCCCATTCACTAAGTCAAAGCCAAAGAGACCTTAGAATATAGAATGCAAAGTGACCTGCCCCAAATCACACAGGTAACTTGCAGCAAAGAGATTAAAATAGCCAGATTTGACGCCTGGTCTATATTTTAGGTCTCTTGCCTAGGTCCTAATTGCTCTTTATCTCCTCCATGTATTCTAGCATGATACTACAATGCCTCACTCACAATTTTACCATAAAGGGTGACTCTACATGATGGTATAATATACACATAACAGGTGAACATGGCCCCTGCCCTCATGGAACCTACATAGTTTGGGGAGGGTTATTAGGTACAGCATGTATGTAGCAGAAAGAGCATTGGACCAGAAACAAAGAGAGACATGGGTTGTGATTACACCTCTAGCATTTACAAGCTATGTACCTATGGGAAAAGTCCCTTAACCTCATGATGAAATGAAAAGAGCCCTGACTCTGGAGTCAGCGGACTTTGGTTCAATTCCCATCTTCTACAGGAAGCTTTCTTCAAACCAATCCCCCTTAATTCCAGAACCTCCCCTCTTTTAATTATTTCCTAATTATCTTGTATATAGTTTGCTTTGCACCTATTTGTTTGCAGATTTTCTCACCCACTAGATTGTAAACTCCTTGAGGGCAGGTTTTGCCTCTTTTGTATCCCTATCTCTTGGCATGCATAGTATCTGGCACATAGTAGGTACTTAATAAGTTTATTGATTGACTGGTCACTTAATGTCAGTTTCTTTTTAGGTCTCAGTCTTCTCATCTGTAAAATTGGGGCATAAGGGCCTAGGTGGTGAGATCACTTTTATGATACTGTATCACTGTCTATGGTACTATAAACCTATCTGAAACTACATCTCTAAAATGGAGGAAGAGGGAGAAGAGCTAATAGCTCAACTATCTACCTTATAGGGTTGTTTTGAAAATCAAATGAGATTATGTATGTAAAGGGCTTTGTAAACCTGAAAAGTGCTGCAGAAATGTCAGTCATGGTTATAATAACTTAGTTAATGGAGGTGATGCTGTGCATCACAGAAACCCAAATCTTAAATAGTGAGATACCCTCCAACCAATTCTAACCTCATATCTAGACACAGTTCTAAACAATTACCATCCTTCCTTACCTTCTAGGGAATCTTATACAGATATATGATCCCTTACTTCTTGTGGGCAATGACCCTTTTCCTTTTCAGCCTATCTCTACTTAGAATTGTGTCTACTAATATACACTGGTACAAAGACAGCCAATATTTACACACTAGTCCTCGCTTTCTTTCTTTCCTTGCTTCTTCTATTCCTACCCCTACCACTACCACCTTCTTTTCTATACTCCCCCCATATTTATTACAGAGCTTTGTCTCAGCACTTAGGCGCCACCTCAGGGGCACATTTGATCCATATGCAGGGAAATCTGTCAGATGAAATAAACCAGAAACACAATTTGCCCTTCACAACCTCCCATGTCAATGGGACTGTACTCTCTTTGAAATCTTCCATGGCTGTGAAGTAGCTGGGTGACATAGAGGTAGAAAAGGAAACCCTTGTCTCCATGACCCTGGATGAAATTTGTTCATGTGGGATGCAAGGCAAACAGAGGCCTTTCTGGCTAGACCTCAGTCTCATGAACCTGGACTTCACCGGGATGGACAGAGAGAGAGAGACAGAGACAGACAGAGAGAGGTTGAGAGACAGACAGAGAGACGGAGACATACAAAGACAGAGACAGAGAGAGGGTGAGAAAGACAGAGACAGAGACAGACAGAGACAGAAACTACCCTGAAGTACTGTTTTCTATACAAGGAGCTCAACACAAGTTTGTACATAACTGTGCATCTTTTGAAAGGCAGTGTGTTTTAGTGACCCCTGCTTATGTGGGTTTATCCCAAAGTGGTCAGACATTGGCACCGGCCACTTAAGCTCACTTGATATTTGGGATTGGTCTTTGTTTTGGTTTTTTGTTTGTTTGGGGATTTAGGGGGTGGGGTTTGTTTGTTTGTAGGGCTGAGCTTTTTATATTGCAAAACAATTTATGATTTGAATATTGAGAAACTCCATTTGGAAGATTCTTGTCCTATTGTTGCTACTGCCATGACCCTTAGCAGGCATTGTGGCATCTCAGATATTACAATATGTCCATTATCCAACAACACTTCATAACTAGGGCCTGATGTCTGGTTGTGGTTTGTAATAGAGACTAGTCTCCAGTCATGAATGCAGGGGGCGGGGGGGGGGGGTTAATATGCTTACAAAATTTGGTTAATATAACCTCATTGCTGAAGATATATATGGTTATGTATCTAGACTTCTCAAAGGCACCTCAGGTAAAAGGGTCCTCCATTTGGGCCAAGAGCAGCTAGTATTACAACCACAGAACTTAAAAGTCAGGTGAAAAAGCATTTTTATAAAGTGCCTACTATGTACCAGGTACTGTGCTAAGCAATGGGAATACGAAGGCAAAAGCCAGTCCCTGCTCTCAAGGAGTTCACAATCTATTGAGAGAGACAATATACAGACAACCATGCCCAAACAAGATATATATACAAGATAGAATGGAGAAAATCTCACAGGGAATGCCCTAGCTTTAAGGAGGCTCAGGAAAGGTTACTTGCAGAAGATGGGATTTTAACTGAGACCTGAAAGAAGCCAGGAAAGCTTTGAGCCACAGATGAGGAGGGAGAGAATTTCAAGGATGGAGAAGAGCCAGTGAGATAGTGTCTCAAACGTGATAGAATTTCTGAGTCAGAATGTGCCACAATCAATCAATCAACAAGTTTTATTAAGGTCCTACTATGTGCCAGCATGCATGCACATACATGATGGATTTAGTTATTAGTTCTATGCTGATGATTCTCAAATCTACCTATCCTGACATAAACTCTCTGCTGACCTCCAGTCTTACATCTCCAACTATTTTTCAGACATTGCAAACTGAATATCCACTAGACTTCTTAAACTAAAACATATCCAAAAGTGAACTAATTATCTTACCCTTTAAAATCTCCCCCAACAAACTTCCCTGTTACTGTCAAGGGCACCACTATCCTCTCATAGACTTTCTTTCTTTCTTTTTTGGTGAGGCATTTGGAGTTAAGTGACTTGCCCAGGGTCACACAGCTAATAAGTGTCAAGTAACTGAGGCCACATTTGAACTCAGTTCTTCCTGAATCCAGGGCCAGTACTCTATCCACTGTGCCACCTAGCTGCCCCCTCTCTCATAGACTTTCAACATAGGTATTATGCTCAACTCCTCGCCATCTCTCACCTCCACACACCCAGTCTATTCATAATACCCATCAACTTCCCCTGTGCATGTCTCTCGAATATGCCCCCTTCTCTCCTCTGACATTTCTACCTCCCTGATACAAGCCCTCATTACTTCACACTTGGACGTTTGCAATAGCTTGCTTATGGGTCTGCCTGTCATAAGTCCCTCCCTACCTCAATTCATCTTTTAGCCACCAAAATGATTCTCCTAAAGCAAAGGTCTGATCATATGACACACACCCCACTAAATAAACCAGGATAAAATACAAACTTCTGTTTCATATTCAAAGCCTTTTTTTATATCCAACACCCACATCCACCAACTACCTTCCTGGTCTTTTTATACCTTACTCCCTTCTAGACAATCTTCAAACTAGGAACACTGGTCTCCTTGCTATTCCAGGAACTCTTCATCTCTTAACTCTGTGAATTTCTTCTGGCTGTCCCCCAACTGGAATGCTCTCTCTCCTTAACTCTACCTCCTATATTCCCTAGTTTCCTTCAAGTCCCGACTAAAACTCTACCTTCTATAATTAGGAAGCTTTTCCCAACTCCTCTTAATGCTAGTACATTTGTTCTACTATTTCCTATTTATCCTGTTTATAGCTTGTTTGTACATATTTATTCAATTATTGCATCTCATTTTCGATTGGGAACTCCTTGAGGACAGAGGCTATCTTTTTCCCCCTCCCCCCTTTTTGTATCCCCATCTCTTAGTAAGATGCCTGGAACATAGTAAGCACTTTATAAATGCTTATTAACTGACATGTACACACACACACACACACGTACACACACACATACACATACACACACACCTCTGTGGACATCTAGTTCAACCTGTAACAATTGGAATGACGCCACCTGCTGGAGACTTACAGTAGAAAAACTCTGCCATGAGGAGAAGGTCTCTGAGGGCAAGTGATGTGGTCAAGGTCCTTAGCGTCAGGAAGTGACGTTTGCTCGTGGGTACTGTCTATCAAGGCTACCAGCCAATCAACTTGAGGAGCCTCCTATTTCTGGGAAGGGGACACAAAGTAGGAAGCGGACCCTGGCAGAGGGGTTCTCTCTTTATTTGGTTCCTGACCTCACCATGGTGGGTCGGATGATAGGCCTCTTAGAAATAGTTAGATTTTTACCTTTCTCTCTGATCCTAATGCTCTCTAATAAATACTTAAAACACTTAAATACTCTTGCTAAAGCTTATGATTTGTTGGCAACCACTCATTAGATTTTGGATAGTATAGCTAGAATTTTAGCCCCTTACGAACCCATAGCCAAAAAATAATCTTATATAACATACTTGAAAAGTGAGCATCTAGTATTTTCTTGAAGGCCTATAAGTAGGAACCCACTACCTTCAAAGGCAGCATATTCCACATTCAGAGGGCTAGAATTGTTAGGAAGTTTTTCCTTATTTCAATCCTAAATTTATCTCTTTGCAACTTCTATCCCCCCCCAAAAAAGAAAAACTAGTCATAATTCTTTCAACTATGTCCCATTAAAGATCATAGGATCAAAGATTTAGAGCTATACATGACCTTGGAGAACATTGGGTATAACCTCATTTTGGAGACAGAAAACTGAAGCACAGAGAGGTTAAATGAATTGTCCAGGGTCAAAGAACTAGTAAGTGTCTGAGATAAAATTTGAACTCAGGTCTTCCTGACTTTAAGGCCCAGTGGGCTATCCACTCTATCAGCTATCATCTAAATCGAACTTCCTTATCATTCAGGGGAAGAAATGTGTCAGAGCTACAAGCAATGAGCCCAAGGACGTAACAAGGAGTTAATGGTAGACCTAAGACGTCTGTCACCCAGGTCTCCTGACTCCTACCTAGTCTGGACCATTTCCTTACCACCAACACACAGGTCACCAATATTTTAGAAAGGCTAAGTAAAGAGTCAAGGCTGTGTGGTTTCCTCTAAACACTTCCTCAACCTTGGAATGCCTGACATGCAAATGCAGCTGTACACACAGCACCACCAGCCAACAGCCTTTCTTTCCTTGGCACACGGTACAGGCTGTGCCACTTTCTTACTGTGACATTTTAATGCAAACCCAAACTCTGGAAAACCCTGCATGACCTTCCCAAAGTCAGCAACCTCTCATTCATTTGAACCTCTTCCAAGGCTAGTAAGCCAGTTTCAACACTACAAGAATTGGAAGAGGGCAGGCTGAGAATTGCATTTTCCAGAAAAAATATAAGACAGTAGACTGTTCAGGTCCCCTTTCAGATGGGGCGGTTTTTTGGCACATTATATTTCACTGAGTGGAGAAGAAAACTGGTGCCTGTAATATCTTGTCCTAATCCTCCTATGAGAGAGATGATGTATGCTTCAGAAAAGAGTTGGATCAGGTGACTTCTAAGCCTCTAACGTCCTTCCAGTCCCGAGAGCCTGAGATCCTGAGCTAATCTGAAAAAAAGAAAAGAAAATATTATTTTCAAGCACCTATCTTCAGATTTGGCATCATGAAGAGATGGATCATATAATAATTAGCAATATTTACTAAACGTTCCTGCAAGATGGCAATATGCCAGACACCATCTCACACATGGCCCCTGCATTAGAGGACCTTAAATACTTGGTACTTGAATAGAAATGTTTATCTCAAGATTTTCAAAAATGTAATTCTACCCAGGTGACCAATCCAAGCATATAAACAAACACATCCTCACAGCACCCCCTGGTGTAAGAGGGAGATACAAAGTGGCCAGTTCATTCGACCAACATGCTGAGACAATAGGAGAGAATAAAGAAAGAGCATGCCACACTTCTGAAACAGGATCAAGACTCTAAATACTAACCTATTGTGTCTTAAACCACCACTGGATCATACTCTCCCCCAAATTAAAAAAAAAAAAAAGAACCACTTTATTTTTGGATTATTTTATTTTGGAAAGGAATTTCAAAACAAAACCCATGGAATCAGAGGATTTAGAGGTGAGAAGAACATTAGAGGCCATATCATTCAACTCCTAGTCTGAAGAAATTGAGGCCCCAGGAAAATGAATTGACTTGCCCAAGGTCATTGATGAAATAAGTAGCGGAGCCAAGATTCCAGCCCAGGATTCTTTCCACTATGCCAAGTGGGGGCCTCCATGAATTTAACTGAGCCATGAAAAATAATGAGGGTTAGTTTGATAAATCAACAAATACCCTTTCTCCCTGACTTACTATGTCAGAAAGAAATAAGGAAATACTGGATAAAACTGAAAGGCAGTAAGCTTCAGAGAAATAAAAAGGGGAAGAGCTCTCTATAGTAGTCCTATTCAACCTGTGGAATTCACTGGCATGGGGCACTATTGAGGTAAATAGTCTAACAAGATTTTTAAAAGGCACAGGATAATTTTATGACCATTTGTAACATCTGAGGCACTCAAGCTGACTTACAGATCTGGTAATCAAACCTCTGACTTCAGAAAGTAACCTGATCCCTTACTGGATATAGGCAGAGAAATGTTCTTCCTCATGTTATGGCCTTCCATAATTAGCTAAGTGAAGTATCAGGTAGTAGATACTGCTGGAGGGAACTCTCTCAAAGAGGTTTACCGAGGTTTGTCCTAATGCCCTGACAGAACAACTGTGGAATTTTCAAAGAGAGGGAGAAGGGGGGAAAATCATTGAAAAAAAAGCACACCATTCTGTTTTCTCAGCCTCCCTGAATCTCAGGGAGATAAACTACAACTGAAACTGTGTTACTTGGATGGCTTCTATCCCTTTGTAGTAGATCAAAGAACTCTTTCTGTGTGCATAGTCTATTGGTTAAGCCCAAACTACAGGTCTAGGTTCAGAGACAGTGGAAAAAGTGGGCCCTTTTTGACATAGGAAAGATAATTAATCAGATAATTACTACTCTGAGTCATTCACAAAATTTGCTCCTTCTGGGTGAGAAAGCCTATTATGCCCTTCTCCCGCCTCTTCCTATTTCTAAACAGAAATTGGGTGCTTAGGAAAATTCTGATTCAGCTCCCCATAGAGAGCTGCTACCTGACTATTGGCCTGGTTAGAGTCCCCTTTGTCCTGAAAAGCAATCTTCTTCCCTAGGAATGGATTAGAAATAAAGCAGCTTCCCCCATTCCACTCCTCATCACCCATTAGATCATCCTTCCAAATTAACTTGCAATCTTGCCACTTGAAACATCACTATCTTCCCCATTCTTCTCTTAGATGCCTGACAAGATGTAATATTTATCCTTGGCAATTTCATTCATCTCCTTCCTTGATTAGAGTCAGAGGTACAACACATCCCCAACCATGCCACCATTCAATGCGTATGACTTGAGACAAAGAAAAAAACAATGGAAGGTGTTGGCCCTAGCAAAACCTTGAAAGATGGGCAATCCTATCTCCCTTCTTGAATATAAAAATACAAGCAGAGGTCAGGTTGCAAAATGGTGAATAACCAAACTTTATACATATTGTGAAGTGTTGGGTTTTTTATGTACATGATTGAATCAGCTCAATGTTCTCTAGTTCTAAACTATTTTCCCATTCTTCCTGTCATCATATTCATTGTTCTTAGTTCCAAAGATTCCTATGCTAGTCAAGGATATGAATTTTGCAACATACCTTAATTCTGTTCAGCCCAAACTTTTTTCTAGTGTATAACTATTGATCGTTCAGTGATAGTCAATAACATTCATTCAAGAACCATTTGTTGAGCTCCTACTATGTGTAAGATGTGGTTTTTGACCCTGAAGTACATTGTATGAAAAGTCTCAGAGGTGACTGAGTTTCAGCACATAAATGAATAAACCTTGAAGAAAGTCCATATGATATCATTCTCAGAGCATAGAAAAGTGACCTAGTGATAATGAGAAGTTGGGGTTAATTGAAGGATAGCATACTGTATTTACAGTAATTTGCTCAAAATGAGTAAGGAAGCATATTGGGAAAGGAAAACTCCATATATGGCTTATGACAATAAGCATATTTGAACAAAATAGAACACTCTCTGGTAATGATGAAGAAATTACCTAGTATAAGCATTTAGCATGATCCTTATGGCTTATTTAGTAAGAGATTATTAGGGTGCATCTGATTGTCACTGTTACTACTACCATTCAGTCATAAGTTGCACAGTGGTTATGTTAATGTATTTTAGAGCTTAAGAGGGAAGTATAAATTGTGTTCTGGGCTCACTCCCGCTCTGACAAGTAAGAAGGTAATAAAGCATCATTATCTGCATGCTATGCTATGCATCCCAGGGGATTCTCATGTAGCACCAAGCAGCTGGAGTTGCTCAGATGGGAAGGCAGGTTCTATCAGCCATAGCAGAAGGGCAGATACCAAATGGCCAGGCACTCGCTTTTCTACAGGGACCTGTGAATCCCCCTCTGGGAGAGCTCTTCTGGGGAATCCTTTGTGGGTAAGGAGGGGGTGAGGGTGGGGAGTGGTAACTTCTAATTCCTAGAATGAGACCTACTTTGGGATATAACCCTCCTGGGAGCCTTCAGTTCAATTCAACAAACAATTTTTAAGAACCTACTCTCTATTAGGTTACGGATATACGAAGGGGAATAAAAATCTGCCCTCCAGGAGGGCAGCCTCCTGGAATGATGGAGCATGCAAACATTACTAATAGTTGGCATTTACATAGTATTTACTATGTTCCAGGCACTGTGCTAAGCACTTTATAATTATTATTTCATTTGATCCTCACAACAATCCTATGAGGTAGGTGATACTATCTCCATTTTATAGATGAGGAAACTAATGCAGACAGACTTTCACTGGGTGACCCAGTTAACAAGGGTCTGTGGCCAGATTTGAATTCAGGTCTTTCTGATTCCAAGCCCTGAGCTCTACACACTTAGCCACCTAACTTCCCAAGTGAATTTACAAAGCAATTGAGAGACAAGAGCCCAAATAAGTGAGAGGATCAGGAAAGGATCCCTGTAGGTAAAGACATCCTAGCAGTGCTTTGAAGGAACCCAGGGACTCTTTGAGGTAGACACTGGGAAGTAATAGATTGCAGAAATGCAGAACCACCTGCACACAGATAGGATACATAAAAGGAATACCTAGCAGATCAATGTGACTAGAACAGAGATTGGATGAAAGGCATCAATACGTGAAATAACACCAGAAAAGTAAGTGGGAGCTATATTGTGCCTTTGAGCAGGATATGACCTCTGAATGATCTCTATCCTTGGAGCAGTGGGGGAGGGGTAAAGAATGATGCTGCTACTAGGAAACATGGACAAGACTAGGCCTGTGGGAGCCATATGCCCAACAGCATGCAGGGCTTTCCTTGGAAAACATACACTCCACCTACCCACACAAGTCCTCTTGTATTTTGCATGGGAAGAAGGAGCTGGAGCCCAAGCGCTCTGGTTCCCTGACCTCACCAGGCCAAATCCCTAAAGCCTAACTCTGACATTTAGCCAAGATGATCAGGTAATAAGTACTTCAGGAGGGGTGGGGGAAGCACTTCATCATGAAAAAGTGTCTCTTTCTCATGATGAGCAAATGAATTCCTTCTGTCTGCTCCAGAGGCAGTGAGGTTGAATTCCCAACAGAGTTTCTGAAATGCAGTCTTTTTTTTTTTCCACCCAACCATTTTCTATAGATAGTGTAACTGGTGATAAATTCACCTTCAGGGACATATTTCAGACAGGTCAAAGCATGAGCAAAGGGATGGGCTTTCATATACATAGCACGCACAGAATACAAGAAACTCCACTGTGTCACAACTGAGTTTCTTTTGTTAATAGTAAGAAAGTTAGTACATAATAAAGTTAATAATAGTTCATAGTTTCTCTTGTTAACAGTAATAAAGGCACCTGATTTTATACTCTTTAAAGTGCTTTCACCAGTATGACATTATATGAAGAGAGGCAAATTTCAGGTAAATATAGGGAAACTTTTCCTAATAATCAGAGCTGATCCAAAAGAATAGTCTGCCTTCAGAAAGAGTGACATCTTATATTCCCCAATTGATAAATGATCAAGGGATATGAACAGGTAGTTTTCAGATAAAGACATTTTAAAAATGCTTTAAATCACTATTGATTAGGGAAATGCAAATTAAAACAACTCTAAGGTACTACCTCACACCTATCAGATTGGCTAATATGACAGGAAAGGAAAATGACGAATGTTGGAGGAGATATGGAAAAATTGGGACATTAATGCATTGTTGGTGGAGTTGTGAACTAATTCAACCATTCTAGAGAGCAATCCATTCTGGAGAGCTTGAAGGGCTATAAAACTATGCATACCTTTTGACCCAGAAATACCACTACTAGGTCTGTATCACAAAGAGATTTTTTTTAAAAGAAAAAGAACCTATATTACAAAGATATTGATAGTAGCTCTTTTTGTGGTGGTAAAGAATTGGAAGTTGAGGGGATGCCCATCAATTGGGGAATGGTGGAACAAGTTGTCTGTATGTTCTTTCACAATATGAATAATACGGAAATATGCCTGTTTTTATGTTAAGCTTCCTAAACCATTGACTACAGAGTAATGAGTTTGACTTTGATTTATTCAAAATTTCTATAACTCTAGGATATGTTCTTAAGTGTAAGGTCTGCAAAAAAATGTTTATCTCAATGAATCAGTAGGGCTTAATCAGAAATAAGCCATGTCAAATGACTCATTTCCTTTTCTAATAGGACCCCTTTACTGGTAGATCAGGAAAATACTGGGGAAAGAGTTTATTTAGATTCCAACAAAAGCTCTGATGAAATCTCTCATGCTATCCTTGTGGATAATATGAGGGTATGAGTGGAGGATATGACAATTAGGAAGATTTAGAACTGACTGAATGATTGCATCTAAGGAGTAATAACGAATGGTTCAATGTCAACTTAGAAGGAGGTCTCTAGTGAACTGTCCCAAGAATCTGTGCTTATTTCTGTGGTACTTAACATTTTCATCAGTGACTTGGTTAAAATCATAATGAAATGTTTATTACATTTACAAATGGCACAAAGCTGGGAGGGAGTACCTATTAACTACCAACATAATGAATGAAATAGTTTAAATCCCAAAAGATCCCACCAGACTAGGAATAGGGATCTAACTGAAATGTAATAAGGGTAAATATAGTCTTGTACTTTAGGTCAAAAATTCAACTTCAAAAGTACAAGGAGGGGAAGGCATGGCTAGAGAAATATATTCAAGGAGTTTTGATAAACTTAAAAATTGATGAGTAAGCAATATGATATGGTAGCCCAAAAGAAAACTCCTAAAATTATAATGGGCTGCATTAAAGAGAAGCATAGCATTCAAAAATTGGGAAAGTCAGAGTCCTGCCAGCATCTACCCTGGAATTTTGTATTCAAATGTGGGTACCACTGTTTTAAGAAAGGCATTTATAAACTCAGAGTATCTAGAGGACAACCAACACAGTGACTGAAGAACCTTATAATTGTGGTATATCAGTTTAGATTTAAGGAACTGGGGAAAATATAACCTGGAGATGAGAGGATTAGGAGGGACATGATACCTATTTTCAAGCTTCTGAAGAGTTTGTTATGTGGAAAAGGTAGCTAATGGGTTCAGTGGATAGAAAGCTGGAGTCAGAAAGACCTAGGTTCAAATTTAGTTTCTGACACTAGCTTTGCAACCCTGCACAAGTCATTTTGTCTCTGATTGTCTCAGTTTCCCCAATTGTAAAATGAGAATAATAATATCATCTACTTCCCAGGGTGGTTGTGAGAATCAAATGAGATAAATTTGTGAAGTGCCTGGAATAAAGTAGGCTCTTAAAAATACTTATTTCTTTCCTATTGTTATTCTTGCCTGCATAGGACACAACTGCATAGGAGCAATGAATGGAATGGGAATTGAAGGACTGTGTCACATATACCACAAATTTTGTGAGAGTTTTCCCTTCTGGTTCTGGTTCGCCTCCAGTCCAACTGCTTATTTTCAGTTTTCTTTGAAAGATTATAATGCATCTTTTAAGTGTGGGATTCCCCAAAGCTCTATCTGAGATAGCCTTCCTTTGTTTCTCTAATTCTCTTCTTTAGCAATATTATCTGCTTCTCTGGTTTCTATTTCTGTACAAATAAATGGATCTGTCATCTGCACCCCAAATTCAGCATGTCAAAAATTGAACTTACCATCCAAATTCATTCTTCTCCCAAACTTTCTTTTTTCTGTTGAGGGTATCAACATTCTCCTAGTCACTCAGAATCTTTTTTATTATTGTTCTTTCCCTCTACTCCCATATCCAATCAGCTAGAAAGTCCTGTCTGTTCTACTTTCCTATCTCTTGCATCTGTCTATTCTTTCTACTCATATAAACACTACCCTAGTTCTTCTCCTATCTAGATTAATGTAACAGCTTTCGTATTGGTGTTTCTTCCCTCATTTTCTCTCCTGTCTAATATTTACTTCACACAACTACTATAATAATCTTCCTAAAGCACAGGACTGATCATACTGCTCTCCTGTTCAAAGACTTTTAATAGCTCTCTATTTCCTCTAGGATAATAGACAAATTCTTCCATGTGGCAATTTAGGTCTTCCTCTAATCTGGCTCCAACTGACCATTACAAATTTATTTCATTTTTAAATAAATAAATATTTATTTACCCTCACATGCCCTATGTTCTAGTCAAACTAACCCACTTTAACTTGACATGTCATCACCCACCTCAAAGCTTCACACAAGCACACCCCCCCACCCCCATGAGGCAGCTGGACTTGGAATCAGGAAGACCTGAGGTCAAATCGGGCCTCAGACACTTACTAGCTGTATGACCTTGGGCAAATCACTTAACTAATGTAATTGATTGTATTAATTTGATCATTGACAATGCTATGCTAATTTTTAGTAAAAATGCAGCAATTCAAACAGTCAAAGAAGAGAATCCCCTTTCCAGACCAGAGTCCAGAATCCAGTTTTCCAGATCAGAGTCCAGAGTCCAGAGCCCAGTTTTCCAGACCAGAATCCAGCTTCCTCCTGATGACATCTTACCACTTCAAGAAGACAAGAGAACTGAGAGACTTTATATGAACAGTTTTTGTTTTGTTGGTTTTTGTTATCTCCTTCTGTTATTATATACCATCTGTAACATGTACTCTCTGCAGAAGCCCTCCCTCTGCAAGACCAATGTCAAAGCGTCGCATTCATGAGGGACTGCCCCTATGGACAAAACTTTTCTCTCTCCCTTTTTTTATATTGATATTAACATATTGTTAGTTAGCACAGGATATTATTTTTGTCTGTTTTATTGAGAAAACTCATTCGTTTTTCAAATGAAACAAAGGGGGGAATGTGGTAAAAATTATTTGTGGTAAAGCTATATATCAGAAGTTTTAGCTGAATCATTTGAGAGATTGCATATGCTACTGAAGCAGCTTTTGAAGGACCTCCTTTTTTGGGGAGGAGAACGTGAGGAACTTCCGGGACAAAGACTTAAACGTGATGGCAGGAATGGAAGTTCTCTCGGGTGGTGAATTTAGCAGCAATGGAGCAGGATTGAAAAAAGTGCACGTGGTTTGGTGTGTGGTCTTTTCAAAGATTCGTGGTCTGGCGGGCAGTTTGGGATTCGGTGAGTTTTATAAAAGAATAGACTAAGCTTAGATCTAAGATTATTCATTTGTATTTCTCCTTCCTTATTTCCCTAATTGGTTTCAACTCTTCTTGTCTAATTAATTCCCAAGCAATAAAATAAAAAACTGATCCATCATAGATTAAAGCTCAGTGGCTCCTTTTTCTTATTGGTCTGTGAGATATGTATATAGGGGAAAGTTAAAGGGGGAGATTAATGCTCCAGATATCTAATTTGGCTCTCACACCATATTTGTCTCAGTTTCCTCATCTGGAAAATGCTGGAGAAGGAAATGGCAAAACACTCCAGTATCTCTGCCAAGAAAACCCCAAATAGGGTCACAAAGACTCAGACATGACTGACAATGACTGAACAAAAGAATAACACAGTGCCTGGCATACAATAGGCACTATTAAATGCTAATTATCTCTCTTTCTTTCCCCCATGCCTGGAAATGGACTTTTAATCTCCTTTCTGAATTCTTATATATCTTTAAATCTAAGCTCAGATTCTACCTCCTCCCTGACTTGTGATTTGATCTGCCCAAGTGAAAATGATTTGGGCTTCCCAAAATTTTCTTAATGTCCTTTCTCTTAATCTTTTCTTTGCTCCTATCATATTTTACTTTGTATCACGTTCATTCATATGCATGACATTGACCCTTTAGTTCACTCTAAGCTCTATGAAGACAGGGACTTCATAATTTTTCATCTTTACATCTCCAGCAGAGCCCTAAACATATCTTTAAGCCTAGTGCAGGATTAATAAATATTTTTAATTGACTTGAACTGGGGAGAGGCACTAGATGCTATATATAGGAGGTTGGAACAACCAAAAGTGGACTGGGGAAAGACGAAGGAAGGCTTCAGGAAAGAAGTAACTTTGGATAATGGACTTTGAAAGATCAGAAGCAGATAAAGTGGTGGTTCAATGTTAGTGGAGTAGTGCTGGAAGGAAATGAAAGTTAAATCTCCCATCTCCTTCCTGATTGAAGGGAATGGAAAAAGAAAGAATGGGAATTGACCCAATAATATTGACTGAGAGGTACTACAGAATGTTTAGTTGAATAGTCCATAGAATAATTCTATTTCACTCTAATGCCACAGCATTAGGGATGCTAAAAAATAAATTCACCTTAAATGAGGATAAAAAGATAAAACAAACATGTTGAGGCTTATAGCTCATTAACTTCAATAGCAACAAGGTCTTAAGCTGGAGACTGATGGGGTTTGGAGAAGAGAAGGGCAGGCCTGTTGGAATTCCTGAGGGGGCCAACCTCTACACATGACTCATTCCCCAGATCTCTGATTCACCCTCCTTCCAAAAGAACATCTATTTCTCTGTTGGCCATTTGTTTAATATGGTGCAATTGAAATGCATGAGATGTTGACCACTCTGACACAATATAACCAAAAAGTTTCTCTATAGTAAGCAACTGGGAGGAGTGAGAAGTTAAATATTTTAGAGACAACATGATAGAATGTATGTAGTGTTAGACTTTCAGTCAGGAGGGCCTCAGTTCAAATACTAGCTTTGACACTATATATGTCAACCTAGGTAGGACTAGTGACTTCATCTCCAAGTGCCTCAGGCAACTTCCTAGGACTTGTCTACTAAGTTCAAGAGTCAGTCAATAAATATTTAAGTACTTACAATTTGCCAGATAATGTAGTAAGTGCAGGGATAAAAAAAAAAGAAAGATAAAATGGGTCCCTTACCTTGAGAAGCTTACATTCTAACAAGGAAGCCACCATGAAAATAATGATGTACATACAAAATATATAAGAAGGAAAGGGAAAACCACATTTATTAAGTTTTATTTACACTATTTATTTATTTACTAATGTGTTGGGCATGTGCTAATTGCTAGAGATTCAGATACAAACAAAAAGAAAAATATCCCCTGCCCTTTAAGGAGCTATTGGGAGAAGACAATATACAAAAGGAAACTGAAAAGTGGGGGAAGGAACAAAAGGGAAGGTATGTATACAAAGCATGATGTCAAATTTCAGAAAGTCAAAAGCTAAGCAAGGGAACCAAGATGGCAGAGTAGAGGCAGTTACTTAACTGAACTCACCCTCAAAACAACCTTAAAATAATACCTAAGATCAGGGCAGCTAGGTGGCATAGTGGATAGAGCACTGGCCCTGGAGTCAGGAGGACCTGAGTTCAAACCTGACCTCAGACACTTAACACTTACTAGCTGTATGACCCTGGGCAAGTCACTTAACCCCACTTGCCTCACCAAAAATATATAAATAAATAAAAATACCTAAGATCAAATTCTGGAGAGGCAAAGCCAACAAAAGCAGGGTGAAACATTTTTCTATCACAAGACAACTTAGGGTTAGCAAGAGGAGTCTGTAACACCAGGGTCAGGGTTGTTCCAGAGTTTAGTGCAGACCTTGGCAACACAAGCAGCAATAGCCTCCAGAGCTCTTAGCTCAGAGAAGATAAGGGGTGGTCACAAAGTGATTATAGGGGCCCTTTTCTGGTACTGGGGACAAATTCCAGTTACATTTCCTATACAGCATTCTGGGTCACAGGTGCAGGATGGAGAAGAGCACTACCACTTGCAGCTGCTGGAGAGTCAGGGACTTGATCATAGTTCCAGATCCAAAAGGAGTGTTTGCACTTGTGGCTACAGGAAAGCAAAGTCCCTTCCTGAGTGAAGACAAGAGCAAAAGCCAGGAAAGCAGTGACCTTACCTCTCCTTGAGACATACCACCTTATAAGCATCAAAAACTTATAGACCCCCAGAACTAGTTCCGAAAATAGCAGCACAAAAACCCTAAAGTTTGGGACAGTGCCCCCTTCACCCTAGGAGCACACCCCAACTTTCACTTAAAGTTTAAAGTCAAGAAATGAGATGGGAAAATGAGTAAATAGCGACCAAAAACTAACCAAACAAAACAAAACAAAACAAAACAAAAAACACCTGACCATAAAAAACAGGGAAGATCAAGACATAAACTCATAAGACATGAGATCAAAACAGCTAGAAGCCGAGGGGCAGCTAGGTGGCGCAGTGGATAAAGCACCGGCCTTGGATTCAGGAGGACCCGAGTTCAAAGCTGACCTCAGACACTTGACACTTACTAGCTGTGTGACCCTGGGCAAGTCACTTAACCCTTATTGCCCCACAAAAAAAACCAACCAAACAAAAAAAACACAGCTAGAAGCCAATATTAAAAGAAAAATGTGAATTGGACATGATCCAAAGAAGAATTGTAGGAAGATTTCAAAAAGGAGACATAGAGGGAAATTGGGGAAAGAGATGAAAGCGATACAAGAAAATCACAAAAACAAAGTCAACAGCTTGGTAAAAGAGGCACAAAAAAAAAAACTACATAAGAAAACAAGAACTTAAACAGTAGAATTGGCCAAATGGTAAAAGAGGAACAAAAATTCACTGAAAAGAACTCATTACAAAGTAGAATTGGCAAAATAAAAAAGGTGGAAAAACTCGCTGAAAATTTTTTTTTAAAAAAATTGGAATTAGGCAAGTGGAATCTAATGACTATGAGACATCAAGAAAAAATAAAACAAATTGAAAAGAATAACAAATAGAAAACATCAAATAATTCATCAGAAAAACAACTGATCTGGAAGATAGATCAAGGAGAGATGATTTAAGAATTATTAGACTACTTGAAAACCTTGATCAAAAAATAAAAAAGCTTAGACATAATATCTCAGAAATTATTATGGAGAACTGCCCTGATATTTTAGAACCAGAGGGTAACATAGATATTGAAAGAATCCAATGATCACCTCCTGAAAAAGATCCCCAAATGAAAACTCTTAGGAATATTATAGTCAAATTCCAGAATTCCCAGGTCAAGGAAAAAATACTTCTAGTAGTCTGAAAGCAACCACACTAATCTCTCTCCTGAGCCTCTGCTGCACATTTCCAACTGCCAATTGGATCTTTCAAACTCAAAATCCTGTAGTCCTCAAGCTCAGCATATCCAAGACAGACTCATCATCATACCCCCCAAAATCTCCTAAATTTCCCTATTTCTATTAAGGATATTATGATACTTTCAGGCACCCATGTTTCCAGCTTCATTGTCATCTTTGAATCTCTAGCCTCATTTCAATCCATCCTCCATACAACTCCTAAAGTGATTTTCCTAAAGCACAGATTTGACCACTTCCCTCCCCTACTCAATAAAATCCTGTGTTTCCTTATTACCTCTGGTATCAAATATAAGCTCTTCTGTTTTGCATTTGAAGCTCTGTACAACATAGCCCCATCCTATTTTTTAGCTTTGTTAGATTTTGATCCCCTCCACACTCTTCATGATCCAGTCTTGTGACCTTCTTCCTGCTCCTCACAAACAATATTCCCTCACCTTATCTGTGCTTTTAACACAGGCCAACCCCATTGTTTGGAATAAAAATCCTTCTTCGCCTCCACCTTAAGGAGGCAAATTTAAGACTAGAATAAGAAAAGCCATCCTAATTATTAGAGCTATCCCAAAGTGGAATGGGCTGCCTTTGGTAGTATTTTGTTCTTCTTTCCTAGAGGTCTTCAAGCAAAGATTGAATGACCACTGTCATTTCTGCTCTAGAGGGGTTTCTTTTTCAGATATGATTTAGACTAAATGGCCAGTGAGATCACTGCCAACTCTGAGATTCCATTATTTTTATCTCCTTTAGACTTATAAATCATTTGCCATAATATATTTTAAATCTTGAAGATAGGAAATACAGTAACCACTCCCATTGATGATCAGCATGGAAGTTGTGACCTACTCCATTTCTGACTTGGACCTGATCACTCTTCTTTAAGCAGACAGGGGGCCCCCTCTTCTCAGGGGTTCACTCTACTGGTGCTAGTCCTAGAGAGGATACCCAATCACCTTCAGCCCCACTACAGCTCAGAACTCTCAACCATAACTATTTCACCAGCCTGAACTTCCCCAGGAAAAAAAAGATTTATAGGTATGTGATACCAAACCCAGTCATAATTTATTTTAAACCAAGTAATAATAATTGATGATGGTCACACATGGCGGGGAAAGACAGTAATGAGAACTAAGCAATGTCATGTGTATTAAGAATCTAAACAATGGTTGCCCATGGAATATCGAGAGTTCATCAATGCTAAACTTTCATAACCAATAACAATGAAATAGAGAAAAAAAACATTATAGCAAACTAGAGAAGCCCCTTTGAATGAAAATATGTGTTTGATAAAGATAACAGTATTACTCCATTTCGTTAACCTAGGACTCCCTACTTAGACATAAAGAGAGGTGTTCCCATGAAGCTAGTAGTAGTACACAGGCAGTGTGGATTTAAGAATAATTGGGATAGGGGCAGCTAGGTGGAGCAGTGGATAAAGCACTGGCCCTGGATTCAGGAGACCTGAGTTCAAATCTGACCTCAGACACTTGACACTTACTAGCTGTGTGACCCTGGGCAAGTCACTTAACTCTCATTGTCCTGCAAAAAAATAATAATAACAATAGGGATAACCAGAAGGCATGGGTGGTGGTTTTTAAAGATTATATTTACCTATTTTATTTTGTTTCATTTTTTGCCAACTAGTGAGGATAATTGGAGGGGGGGGGAAAGAGAGAGAGAGAGAGAGAGAGAGAGAGAGAGAGAGAGAGAGAGAGAGAGAGAGAGAGAGATTGAAAATTCCTGGCAAATGATGTCATTCTTTTCTTTTCTAAAAAGTATTTGGAAAACATTCTTCAATGGTCCCTGTTCTTTTCTAAGTATCCAAGTATATAAATTTGTTGTGCAGTGAAAAGAGCCTCAGCCCTGGGTTCAAATTCCATATCACAACTGTTTTATCATTGACCTCTCCAAACTTCCATTTCTTCAAGTATAAAAGTAGAGGTTGTAGGAATAAGCTCCTAATAAGATAGAGGTTGTGCAAGGAAATATGATAAAATTAAGTACAACAACAACAAATTTATGAAAAGAAAGTACAATTTCCCAAGTTATGGCAGATTGGTCATATATAACCTGTTACTTCTGATGACCTTAGCTATCCCACAAATAACATGGAGGATAACACATCAATAGTGAGCTCTCCAGTTCATCTTTCTCTCACTGGAAATAATAGGGACTTGGCTTTTGGTGACCAGTATAAACCCAAGTCAGTTAGACCTAAGAAGATCATGCAGAATATCAATCTTAGATCTTCCTCTAGAGGGAAAAGAGACCTCAAAGGCTATTTAGTCCTATGCCCTAATTTTACAGATGATGAGGAAACTGAGGCTCTAGGAAGGTTAATTGATTTGACCAAGATTATTTAGGAAGTAGGAGTCAGATGAAGGATTTGAACCCAGATCTTCTGATTCCATGTTTATGTATTTTCACCGTTACATGCTGCTTCCCCTTATTCCCCAGGATGGCCAAATCTCTCTTCCTCAGTTTTCTCCAGCTATAAAACACATGTAATTGAAATTGAAGATCAACAAAATTGGAATGATTGGGCATTCCACATTCCATATGTGCTTATGTACAAGTCTCTCTAAACAGACTCTTCTTGGATTGTCTCTTACTGGGTTTCCCCTATTGCTCAGAGACAAGGGCATAAAAGCCAGTTAACTATAATGAAAGAGACAGAAAGGGTGGAGAGGGAGGGAGAGAGGGAGAGAGGGAGGGAGAGAAGGAGAGAGAGAGAGAGAGAGAGAGAGATTAGTTTCCCTTAATTAACATTAGCAATGAAAAACAATGGAATTATAATTAGCTGGGGATGAGAAGGAAGAGCATAAAATATATTTCTTTGTAGTAAGAGAAACAATCTATAGAGCATTAAAGAATTTGAGAAATGAAAATGTTCTTAGAAATCACTAGCATATTATATGGTGTAAAGAATAAGAAAGTAAGGAATCTGGAGATTTATAGTCCACTTGTGGACATGCCATTCAGTAACTTGTAACTTGGAGCTATGTAACTTGGAGAAAATCACCTTACCATTCTGGGTCTCAACTTCCACCCCTGTTGTTCCTTCAAACTCTGATATCTAATCATTCATTCAACAACCATTTGTTCTATAATTCTGATTTAGTCAAGCAATGTTGCAAACATTTTGTAAGGAGTTAATTTAATTTTCACAAAATTTTAGGTCATTAGAGTATAGTAAGGGTGTTATTAATTGTAAAGTTTTTGAACAGAGAAAAATTATGGTAAGGCTATTGATTTGGTTTCCCTCACTACTGATAATTCTGCAGAATTTAGGGGATGGGATGTGGTAAAGATTGAAACACAGTGACAGCATTGGAGATAACACTTCACAGGATGGGTTACCCAAAGAATGGCTACAGCAGGTTCAAAATATTCTGTAAATTGACATTCCCTAAAATAATTGCTCATGAGCCCCTACTGAGGTTCTTATTTTAAAAAATCAATTAGAGGATACAATTAGTTCAAAGCAAAGACATTTAATGAAATGGAATAGTTAGAAAATTAACAACAAAACATTTTCCCCATGAACCTAAAGCATATTATCTCACAAATTCAAATTACATCATGGGAAGAGCAGACACGGGGAGGGAGGAACTGAGGGAAATCACATCTATAGGCAATATATGTGGCAAGAGCACGTGTGGTCTTCTAGACTAGTCCTCTCACTGGATTAAATCCTCATTTATCTCATGATCTCTACTCAACATTGTGCCACTGGATTCAGCTCAGCTGAACACACAGACCCTGCCACTGTTTGCCCAGGCACTAATCCATGGATACCACTGCCAGATGGATGGTCTCTACTAGATACTGTTTATCAACTCTAGCTTAGGTAAAACTGTTGGCTACTTCTTCCTCAAGGGAAAAGCAGGTGCTGTCATGCACTTTTAGTTTAAAGCCTGTGGGCATTTTCTTGTTACAGATTTTTCACACAAAAACAGCAAAAAACTTTGGCCTGGGATAAGCAAACCCACCCCATCCCCCCTTAGTCCTCCTGAGTTATGACTATGATTCTTCTAATTTTCCCAGAAGGAGATTCTTAGAAATGCACACAATGTTCTATATAGAAGAGAGAAGGCAAATATCCTCGGAAGACAGACAGACAGATAGATAGATAGATAGATAGATAGATAGATAGATAGATAGATAGATAGATAGATAGATAGATAGATGATAGATACACACATAAGTACACATGTACATGTATACATACATATATACATATATATGCATACACAAATATATACATATACATACATACACACACACCTACTTCCCAGGGTGGTTATGAGGATCAAATGAGATATTTACAAAGCACTTGCACAGTGTCTGGCACATAGTAGGAGCTTAATAGATGCTTTTTCCTTTCCCCATGGTCACACAGCTGGTATCTGAGCCAAGATTTACACCCATGTTTCATGATTACCAGTACAGTTCTCCTTTCATTGCGCCATACTTTTCTGGCTTCCTCCATATTGGAGGTATTAAATTATAAGCTGGACCACCCTTTGTTGGGGATTTCATAGAGAGGAATAGTTCTGAGGTATGGGTTTGGCTAGATGCTTAATGAATTTTCTATCCTTTATATTAAATGATCCTATTATACTACATATTGTTCCACTCTGTATCATGTGCTGATATTGTAGATGCTTTGTAGTGTGCCCCTTAGTAGTGCCACCACTGCAAAGATAAGTAATGGATTTTATCTTTTTAATGCCTAGAACATTTTGGCTAAGCCAGAAACACTGAACCTAGTCATTGAAACTATATGAGCAGCAACACTCTTGGAACTCCTCTACTTATCTCAAGGGGTGCTGTGAAATTCTTTTTAAAAAATTAATTTTCAAAACAAAATTAATGCTTATTCCTGTTCATTTTTTTAAATCAATATGTGCCTAGTAATACTTTGGGGAAGACTGATTCTGTGGATCCAAACAAAAAGGAGCTGGTAATCATTGATTTAAAAATTCCAGCTCCTTGGGGGCAGCTAGATGGCACAGTGGATAGAGCACCGGCCCTGGAGTCAGGAGGACCTGAGTTCAAATCCAGCCTCAGACACTTAACACTTACTAGCTGTGTGACCCTAGGCAAGTCACTTAACCCCAATTGCCTCACCAAAAAAAATAAAATAAAATAAAATAAAAAATAAAAATTCCAGCTCCTGGAATCCTCACACTTAACTGAATCCTTAGACTCTAATCCTTGGGTTTGGGCAGTAGAAATCCAGTTGCCCTTACATTTTTCCACCCTGATTATGATGGAGGATTAATATAAGAATGTTGGCCAAATAATGTGCTTGGAAATCTGGGAGGATGCTGCCTCATCAAAGCTGTGACATGGAATTTAGGCACCTCACTTAAAATAAGAAAGCAGGTAAGTGGATTCAGATACCCTAAGGTATTGGGTTTGAGGGGCCATTGATGCTGGTCTAGGGTAGGTCCCCAGGCTAGGCACTGTGCTGGCAGTAAAAAAAGGGAAAAGGATAAATAGAAACCCTAGGATATCCCAAGCAAGAGTAGCCCATGTCTCCATCACTAGTGATTTGGAATCCTAAACTGAGTAGGCTGCGGACAGGATGCTAAGAAGGCTGGAGAAGGCAATATAGGAAAGAGGGTAAAACAGAGACACCAGAATACTATGACCTCCAAGGTTCATATTAATTACCTTAATCACTGATGGGGAGAAGAGCCAGAGGCAGGGAAAGAGATATGCTAATCAGCCAGTAGGAGATGGTATGGCTAGAGAGGGGGGATAAGCCTGAAGAGCAATTAAATGGGGAAAAGGGGACTTACAGCTTTTTCCTCTAAGTCTCTCCCCCCAAGTCCTCTCCTAAAACTACCTTGGTTAAAACCAACTGCTGTAAAAGACCCATGTGATCACCCTAGGCCAAAGCCCCTGTCACCCCATGCTAATTACAGCACTGTGTCACATATATAAAATACACATTATTAAAGCACATTCATTGGTTACCAAAGAGCCATTCTATCACTTATGCTAGTCAATGCATTCCACTGGGAATCTATACTATTCAGAGTTCCTTTTATTAGTGCCTTGCACCCAAATGGAAATATTTCTCTGAACTTAACAAAACCACCCTCCTCTTTTCCCAGCAGATCTCAACTTATATCTATAAGTATACGTATAGGTCAGAGAGCCTAAGATACCTAGGGTGCAATTGGTGGGTTAAGATAATTTTTAAAATTCTACTTGAACACATATTGCTACCCATAGAATCATAGGGCTGTGGGGGACTTGAGAAACCAGCAGATCCATTCATTTTGTAATATACAGTCCAAATTTCTTGACTCCCAGACCAGTCCTCTTCCTACCACACAGCTAGAAGGTTAGCTAATAGTACTTACATCCACCAACTTAAATACTGGAAAACAAACACTTCTATTTTCCATCTTAAAAGCAAAAGATAAGAAGATGCTGGGCCCTCGGTTACAGAGAAATAAGGGGGTATGTTCCAAGATAAACTAAAAGCATTTTAAAGGCATAAAAGGATCTAGAAATGGGAAGCCAGGCCATTATATAATAAAAGCTAGATGAAATGGGAAAAAAAATATTAGATTAACCAAAATACTCTTAAGTATCAGTAATGCAATACCTCAATTAACAATAAATAGCATTATTTAGAATATATTCACAGTAGACAAATGGTAAGTGAAAACATTAGATCTCTCGGGAAAGCTTGGAAAGAATTAGAGATGGAGGATAAGGAAATGGAAAAAAGTATATGAAACAATTATGTGTCTCTGTTTCTTACAGATCAGTGCTGTGTACTTTAACTACATCCAGGCTATAGGCAGCGAAATAGAAGATGAGGGGTTATTCAACAGCATGCAGATAATGCCTAAAATGGTTTAGGAAACATGTCTTTTCAAAATCCACAAGAATCACAGAATCAGATATTGGGAAGAAACTATGGCAGCCATCACACACAGAAATAACCCCAAAAGTGGTCATCCAGCCTCTGTTTAAAGACCTCCGAGAAAGAAGAGTCCACCCAGCATCTCTCAAGGCAGTCCTTCCCACTCTTGGACAGCTCTACTTGTTGAAAAGTTTTTCCTGATTTCATTAGTAAATTTGATTCTTTTCATTTTTCACCAACTACTCCTGGCTTTGCCCTCAGGGGTTGAACAGAACCAATCTATTCCCTCCTCCAATATGGCAGCCCTTCTAATACTTGAACACAGATATCATGTCTTCTGAGTCTTCTTTTCTCCAGGCTAAACATCCTTATTTCCTTTAACCACTTCTCATGAAATGGATTTCAGACTCTTCAAAAGTCTAGTTAATAAATATCCTTTTAAAATGATGGTGCCCAGAACTGAAGGCAATACTCCAGATCAGATCTAACAAGGGCAGAATACAGAGTGACTATCACTGAAGCAGGTGGTGGCACAGTGGATAGAGTGTTGTATCTATAGTCAGGAAGATCTAAGTTCAAAGCTGGCCTCAGACACTTACTGGCTCTGTAATATGATCAAGTGATCAATTCTGTTTGCCTTAGTTTCTTCAACTGTAAAATAAGATAGCATAAAATACTATTTTCTTAAAAACAAAAAAACAAACACCTCACACATAATAGGCACTTTTTAGGTGCTTATTCCTTCCTTGCCTCCTTCCCCTCCTTATTCCTTATGCCCCTCTTAATGCAACCCAAGATCACATTAGCTTTTTTAACTACCATATCATACTGCTGATTCTATTGGGCTTGCGGTCCACTAAAACCTTCAGATCTTCCCCCCCCCCCCCGAACAACTGCTATTTAACCATGTCTTCTTTTTTTTTCTTTTTTCTTTTTTTTGCAGGGCAATGAGGGTTAAGTGACTTGCCTAGGGTCACACAGCTAGTAAGTGTCAAGTGTCTGAGGCCAGATTTGAACTCAGGTCCTCCTGAATCCAGGGCCAGTGCTTTATCCACTGTGCCACCTAGCTGCCCCCTAACCATGTCTTCTTTTTCTTATACTTGTTGTTTTTTTGTTTTGTTTTGTTTTGTAAGGCAATTGGGGTTAAGTGACTTGCCCAGGATCACACAGCTAGTAAGTGTTAAGTGTCTGAGGCCGGATTTGAATTCAGGTACTCCTGACTCCAGGGCCGGTGCTCTATCCACTGCGCCACCTAGCTGCCCCTTTTTCTTATACTTGTGAAGGTTATTTTTGTACCTCTGTGCAAGACTTTATTTTGAATTTCATCATTTTAGATTCAGTACAATGGTAATCTGCCCAGATCCTTTGGGTTCCTACTTTTGTAGTGTTAGCTCTCCTTCCAAGCTAAGTATCAACTGCAAATTCAATAAGCATAACATCTAAAATCTCTAAGTCATTGATTTTTAAAACTGTTGAATAGTACAGAGCGAGGCACAGATTCTAGGATATCCCACTAGAGACTTCCTTCCAGGTTGACATGGAATCATTAAGAACCATTCTTTGAGGGACAGCTAGGTGGCACAATGGATAAAGCACCAGCCCTGGATTCAGGAGGACCTGAGTTCAAGTCCAGCCTCAGACACTTGACACTTATTAGCTATATGACCCTGCACAAGTCACTTAACCCTCATTGCCCTCCCCCCAAAAAAATTAAGAACCATTCTTTGAGTCCAACCAATTCTGAATTTATTTGATTATACCATCACCTAATCCATATCTCTCAATCTTCTCCATAAGAACAGTATCAGTTATTCAATCAACAACCTTGCTAAGCATTTCTATCACCTACTAATTTAGTAATCTTTTCAACAAAGAAAAGGAGGCTAGTCTGGCATGACCTGTTCTTGATGAAGTCATGCTTATTCTTTGTAATCACCACTTCCCTTTAGAGATATTCACCAACCCTCTCTTTAATGATTCCTCCATTGGAGGGGAAGGGAGAGATTAAAGGCTGAAAGACCAATTAGGAGGCTTTTTTAAGAGTCTAGGTAAGATCATAGATTTTATGTCATACATTTAGTTCTCAAACTCCTAACTGCCCTGCATTGCTTCAAGACTCAGTTCCAATCCCACCTTTTGTAGGAGGCTTTTCCTACTTGGTCTCCATCTCTTCTACTGTTGGTGCCTTCCTTCAGAGCTTACACTTTGTGTGTATATTTGTACACAGACATACATATATGCCTATATATACATATATGTCTTGTATGTAATAGTATTTTCTTGTTATCTCTTTCATGATAATGCAATTTTGTTGGAGGCAGGGACCATGTTTTTACATTTCTTTGCATCCCAAGCACTTTATAAGGGTGCCTGGCATACTTAATCATTTAAGAAATGTTTGTTGACTCATTGAATTTTAGAGAAAAGGAGGAATATTAGGGAGGGAAAATAAGGAGTTCTATCTTTGACAGGTTGAATTGAAAATATCAACAGAATATCTATTTGGAAATAGATGCAGGACTGAGGTTTAAGAGAGGTTTTAGGTCTAGATATGTAGACCAAAAAGTCATCTTCATATTGATGCTGCTTGAGCTCTTGGAAGAGGATGTGATAACCAAGGAAGAGAGTATATATTGAGAGAGAAGCAAAGAGGGACAAGGGCCAAGGGCTGAGGTATACCCACACAAACAAGACAGAGCATGGATAATGACCTGGAAAAGGAGAGAATGAGGAGAGTAGGCTCATAAAAATCCAGAGAGGAGAAAGTATATAGGGGGAGAGGGTGGTCCACAACATCAAATTCCACCGAGAAGTCAAGGAAGATGAAGGCTAAGAAGAGAGCCGTTAGATCTGATAATTCATTGGTAACTTAAGAATGAGTAATTTGTTTAGTGATAAAGTCAGAAAGAGATTCCAAGGAGTTGAAAAGTGACTGAGAGGAAAGAAAGTGGAAACAATGAGTATAGACATTTTTCCTAGCAATTGGCTGTGGGAGGGGAGACATGAAATGATCATTTGAGAAGGTAGTTAGTATAGTCAAGTGGTACTTTTTATGGATGAAGGAGACCAGGATATGTCCAAACGTAGCAGAGAGGGAGTCAGTAGATAGAGACTGAATATTAGATAAAAGGAAAACATGATTGTGTAAACAACTCTCTGAAGAGACAGGATGAGAACAAGAACACAAGTAGAGAGATTGGACTTCTGATCAGAAACTGAAGAAAAGGAGTAGAAGCTGTGGAATGATATCAAAGCTTTTTAAGTTATAGAAAAAGGAAGAAGAAACTCTCAACAAACAGCCTCTATTTCCTCAGAAATAGTAATGAGAGATCTTCTGGCTTGAGAAGAAAAAAAAAAACAAGGATTTGAACCAGGGTCCTCTGACTCCAAATTCAATCATCTTTCCTCTATATCAGGCTGGTGTATTTTACAAGTTTCCCAAAGCCAAGAGAACCCAAATTGAGAGAAATAGTTGGTGAGGTGCATGCAGGTTCATTCTGTAAAAACCTCTCTGAGGACTGAAAGCAATAATCCCTTACATTGGTATAGTGTGTTACAGTTTACAAAGCACTTTCATATACACTCTTTCATTTGATTCTTACAACTACCCTGTGAAATAGGTAAGGTTGGTGATATTATCTTGGTTTTATAGATGGGAAAGCCAGAACACAAAGGAAGGCTCAGAGAGGCTATGTTTTACTCGGGCCCAGCACACAAACCAAGGTCTCTGACTCATAGATCAGGCTCTCTCCACTCCCCTGCCTCTCAGAAAGGGGCAGGGGCATGCTTATACACACACATGATATGGTAGAAAGACATTTAGAGTCATAGGATCTGGGTTTGAATTTTAGTTTTGCTGTGACTTACTAACTTTGTGACTTTTTGCAAATCACTTGACATCTCTCGACCTTGGTTATCTCATCAGAAAAATGAGAAAGATGGACTTGACGATGCCTAAGCTTTCTTCCAGCCCTAAATCTATGAGTATACCTTGCTTTATAAATACACACACCAAAACATAACATTTGGGTTAGTATCAGCTGCCACAAAAGCAGGCTGAGAAACAATTTCAGAAGCTGAGGAGGGAAAGTGATTAGCAGACCACCCAATTAAGAATAGACAGCATTAGGGGCAGCTAGGTGGCACAGTGGTTAAAGCAACGGCCCTGGATTCAGGAGGACCTGAGTTCAAATCCAGCCTCAGACACTTGACACTTACTAGCTGTGTGACCCTGGGCAAGTCACTTAACCCCCATTGCCCCACAAAAACAAAAACAAAAAAACAAAAGAATAGACAGCATTGATCTCTAGGGAAAAAAAAAAGTACAGTTAAGTCTTCACCCATATAATGTTGCAAACTCTAGAAGAATAGCACCTCCTCCCCAATCAGGGAGAATTTTCATTCAAATGACAAAGGATTTCAAGGTCTTATATACTCTCAGCTCCACATAAAAGACTCTTTAGTGAATCTTTGGCTCCTGGGCTCAATTTGAGGTCTCTCCTGATGAGTGTAGGGAAAAGCATCATCACTCAAAAAGTCTGCTCAAACCTAGAGAAAGAGCTGGTAGACATGGAATGAAGGTTTTCCAGAAGGTGGAATTGTAGTTTTCATTCCCTCCTTCCCACATCATGCCTTGTATTTGGATGGACACCCTGTAGAGCATGTCCATCAGTATGTATAATTGGGACAGACAGTACAGATGGACAATGAATCGGTCCCAGAATTGAACAGAAGGAGAGTGGGATGGATTGCCTTCAAGAAACTGCAAAGCTTCTTTAATGACGTCAGGCTTCACATAGAAACAAAACTCCTTTTTTCTAACTATTCTATCAGTTTTGCTATATGACTGAGAGATTCTAAGACTGAAGAACTAAAAGCCAGTATCGAACACTGGGAAAAGGAAAGGATGTGAGCAGGCTGTAACATAACGAATTTGGAATCTAAAAAATAATGGGAATAATAAAAAAAAGGTGTCATCAAGGAAATGTAAGCTGGGATTTTTAAAAAGGGGCTGGTCACACAGTGAGGTCAAGGAGTGTCAAAGAGGCAGTGAAAATGTTCCATTGGCACCCTCACAATATGAAGAGAAAGCAAGGAGGACTTCCAACACGTTGAGTGGACTCCCTGCAGTAAAATTATTGGGAAAACATGAACAAGTGCCACAAGACGGGCAGGCATTTTGGGGTTGAGATTTACAACACAGGAAGGGACTACTAAGTCAGTAAGATCACACATCCATTTGAGTATTAGCCTATATATTACTGATATCTTCAAAAGATCACAAAACAGTAATTCTAGCAGAAAAGAATTAGGGAGTGAAACTGGACTATGTGTGAAATAGGAAGAACAAATCCAACTTCTGTATGGAAGGAAAAGGCTAAAAGAGATAAAATATACAACTCTTCCAGGTGATTTTAAAGTCTAACCTTGGAGTAAGTGAAATAGCATGGAGAATTCTGTACTTAAAAACAGAAGATTGGGGTATTATTATCTGTATTTTCATTGGCTCTGCCACTTATAGTCATTTGGCCATAAAAAAAAAATTTTTTTTTAAAAACCCTGAGCTCAGTTTCCTTATCTATAAAATGAGAAAATCCTTTTTTCCTCCCTTTTTTATAGAGGCAGCATGGTGAAGTGGAGCAGCTAGTTGGTATAGTGGATAGGGTGTCAGGCCTGGAGTCAGGAAGACTCATCTTCCTGGGTTCAAATCTGGCCTTAGACACTTACTATGTGACCCTAGGCAAGTCTCTTAACTTTGTTTACCTCAGTTCCTCAACTTGTAAAATGAACTAGGAAAGGAAATGGCAAACTAGTCCAGTACCTTTGCCAAGGAAACTCCAAACAAAGAGTTAGACATGACTGAAACAATTAAACAACAACAATGGTAAAGCAGAAAGAGAACTGGACTTGGAATCTGGAAATCTCTGGTGTGACCTTGTGTGAGTCACTTTATTTTTTCCTTTTCTGTAAAAGGGGGTGAAAAATACTTGCACTATCTAAATAACAGAGTTGGCATGAGGATGGTTGTCATCATTTCATTATCATTGTTGTGTTTCCATGGAAATATAAGAAGTTTTTGCAGAAGCAATATCCATTTATCCTCCTTTAGTAAATGAAACTAAAGATGTTAAAGAAAGAAAGGAACAATGGACTACTTGGACTCCATTTTGGGAATCCCATATCTAGATATAGATTAGATATAGATTATATATATGTGTGTGTGTGTGTGTGACTTATACGTGTGTGGTATGTGTTTCTGTGTATATGTATGTGTGTATGTGCATGTATATATGTATATATTTATACACAATCATATGTTTTAATATATTTATATAATTATTATTTCCTATTATTATTTTTTATTCTCTCTTCCAAATATGTGATGCATGCAAAATGGTAATTTTCTCTTCTCATTGTAGACCCACAATGTTAATTCTACCTTTAAATCTTAGATTCCTGGAAAGTTCAAATGAGATAATATCTGCAAAGGGCTTAGCCCAATCCCTGGCACATAGTAGGCACTTAATAAATTCATATTCCTTTCCTCACCCTCCCCAAGCCTTGAACAAATTTAGCTGTACCTCGTCTTCTCCATTAATAAATGAGAGCTGACAATAATCATAGAATTGGAAGGAAAGGTAGAGATGAACTGGTCCAACCTCCTTGTTTTATAAATAGCTAACCTGAGGCCTAGAGTGGGGATATATATTGCCCATAAATCACTGAGTTAAATAAAAAAAATAAATAAAATTTCAGTGACAGAAATAGGTCTAGAACGCAGGTCTCTTGTTTTCTAATCTTAGGTTGTTTTCATGCCAGAAGACTTGCCACCATCATTTTCTACAGAATTATGATTTGTTTTGTATAATTATGCCCAAAAAAGGACTACGTTTTCAGTTAGTCCTTCATCAACAAAGAAATATAAATGGAATAGGGAATAGTAGAATGGATTTAACAGAGTAACATGGGTTGAGACTCTAGCCCATTGTTACTCAGTAATTACCTGTATGACTGAGCAAGCCTCCAGTATTGTTTGATTGAAGTCATGTAGAATTATCTAGGAGAGAAATTTCCCCAATCTTCAAATGTTTGATGATAATTTAGAATAAGCACCAGTACATTGGGCTACAAATTACCATACACGGAAGAAATAAAGAGAGCACAAAATGTTTGCAAATATAATTCAAATTCAACAAAACCTTATTAAGCTTTTACTAGGTACAAGGTCTGAGAGTAGGCTCTAGGAAGACCAAAAAAAAAAAAAGATTTAGTGGAAGGAAGATGAATTGAGAGCGAGAAGATCTGGATGTGAATACTGGTTCTACTTGCTATCAGAGGTGGTCCTCTGGGCTTTCGTGATCTCCTTGGTAAAATGAAGGAATTCGACCAGATGATCTCTAAAACTCTTTTTATCTCCAAATCTTGTGACTCTATAATTTGATGAAAAATGAAATAGTCCATGTCCTCTGGGAATTTACAACCTAACCTGGAAATGGTTATAAAAAGGCAAGATCAGAGTCAACGGACCACAGCTCTTTTACGATTACTAGAAGAACCAAAGGAGAGCCAGAACTAGGCTTAGACCAAAAAGGCAGTTGCCTGGGGCAGTGGTACCAAACTCAAATGGAAATGGGCCACTAACCCAGGAAAAATTATCCTAATGTTTGGTTAAAAACCCAAATAGTAATATTATTTATGTTCTATCATATTTTTACTTGTTTGCTTAATATATCCCAATTACATTTTAATCTAGTTTTCCCACTCATGATGTGTTGAACACTTCTAGCCCAGCACACAACACAAAAAGGAGAGCACAATGAGGGATCCTTCTAAATGTGATAGTTTTATAAATGCCAGATAATTCTGCTCTCCATGATACATAAATATTTATTCTGTGGTAGGTCATCCCATATGTTATTGTGAAGGGCTAATGCACATGAATACACATGCATGGTTCAAATTTTGCTTAGTGTACACAAATGCCCTATTCTAAATCCAGGACCTTGAATCATGGTCAAGTATCATGAGAGATGGCATGAAAAAAAATTACATGTTATGGAGTAATGGTGACTCCACTACCCTGCCTACCTATTTATTACTTCAAATTAGTACTTGTCACAATCTCTATCCCCTGAGACTTTTCTCCATTTATATATAGCTAGTTATTAGCAAGTAGTAGTAGCAGCAGCAGCAGCAACAACAGTAATTTAAAATAGCTAAAATTTGTATAGCACTTACTACATGCCAGGTACTGTGCCAAACACTTTACAATTATTATCTCATTTGATTCTCATAACAACCTTGGAAGGTAGGTGCTATTATTGTCCTCATTTTACAGATGAGGAAACTGAGGCAAACAGAGGCACAGTAATTTGCCCATGGTGACACTAGTAAATATCTGAGGTAGGATTTGAACTCAGAATTTTCTAAGTCCAGGCCCAGCTCCTCCCCACCGTGCCAACTAGCTGCCCAATCACTTAGACTTCATAAAGCAAAAACAGTTTATTTAAGAAAGATTTGGTAATAATCTGGCCTCAAACATTATCCATGACAGATTGTCATGCAGTCTCCTCTCAATGTCTCAAATAGTAAGAAGTTCTCTACTTTCTAAAGCAGTCCGTTCTTTATAATCATGATACCTTACAATTACATTGGCAACATAAAAGGGGGAAGGGTACAAAAGTATCACAAAAGATATTATCCAAGAAACATCTATTCAGAAAAGGTCAGCTACTCATATATTGAGAGCTTAAGACAACACGGATAGCCCAAGTGCTATGGTTGTATCCATGGAATGTTAGAAGACAGAGCAGGGGTTTTTACCCTTTTTTGTGTCATGAGCCCTTTTGACAAAAGCCCATGTCTGCTGAAGTTTATGGACCCCTTTTCAGAATATTTTTAATGCATAAAATAAAATCCATAGGATTAAAAGGGATACCAATTATATTGAAATACAGGAATATATTTTTTTTTAATTTCGCAGACACCAGGATAATAACTTCTGACTTAAAAGGAAGATCTCCAACATGTTGGATAGACACCCCTCCTCCCAAATTTATGGGATTTATGGAGAAGAGTGCTAAGAAAACAACAGTGTGGATAGGTTGTGATGTGAACTCATTGGTTCACATTATAAGGTAGTACTGATATCAGCCTTGGTATTCACACCTCATCAGCAGTCTCAGATTAGAGGAAAGCTCTTCCCAACACCACCATTTAAGAAGGACACCCTAGTCTACCATTTTTTCATGTCCTAACCAGCTGCATTGCCTTGGAATTCTCCAACATGCCTCTGATCCAAAGGCATTCCCATCTTCCCTTCTCCCCAATCTTCTTGTTTCAGCTTCTTTTGGGATATTTTATTTATCTATTAAATTGTAAGTTCCTTGAGGGCAGGGACTGTCTTTTGTTTTCATATTTGTATCCTGAGCACTTAGCACAATGCCTGGCATGTAGTAAACATTTAAATAAAATCACAGAACCCTTTAAATATTGAAGATAACACAGTTTTAGTGTTTTGGAGTTTACAATACATCTTCAAATATATTACCCCCATTTGGACATCAGAAACCTGTGAGATAGTCAACAATTCAATAAGCAGTTGTTAAACCCTGTGATAGACTAGGTGCTGGGGAAACAAATATATAAGGGGAAAAAAGATATTCTTGAGGTATGAGCATGACTTTCTATCCTCAAGGAACTAATATTCTAGTAGTAAGCCGCCCCTCTTCCAAAAAAAAGAAAAAAGCGGTACTATTATGCCTTTTAAAAAATGTGGAAACTAAAGTCATAGGTGCTTGCACAATGTCAGAGCCAGAACTATGACAAGCCAATTAGAATGACTACTGTTCTTATCGTCAGTAATAAGTTTACATGCATTATTGTATTTATTGTGTCCACTAAAGAAAGTCCTGTTCTAGTTTCTCCTCCTGATATGGAAATGGCCTTGGTTTATTGAAAATTTATATTAACAGAGCATATACCCAGTCAACTTTTACTAAGTCAGAAATGTTTTGAGTTTGGTCCTACTCATGGGCCATACCTACCTAACCTGGTGACAAAGATGTCAAATGCTACAGAGGGATCAAGAAGTATAAGGACTGAGTTCAGAAAAGTTCACAGAGATTCATTACTAGGTTGGTTACAAGATGATTAATTTTTTTACATCAGCAACTTTAGCCAGAAACCAACTATGAATTTATTGGAGATTTGAAATCTTCATCCATGCAAGTATTAGTCCCCCTGATGAAATTACAGAAATTTGATATATTTACCCATATAGTTTACATAGCACTTTCACATATATTATCTCATTTGACCATCATAACAACCCTGAGAGATAAGTAGTACAAATATTATCTCCATTTTACACTTGAGGGAAAAAGAGTTCAGACTGATTGAAATCCTTCTTCTTCCTTTAAGGCCTAAATCAATTAATAACTCTTCCTTGAAGCTCTTCCTCATCCACCCTTGCCAAAAATTATCTCTCCCTCTTTAAAGATTTTTACTGCACTTTGTCTAGCTCTGCCCTTTGTCCTATCAAATGAGATAATATTTGTAAAGTGCTTAGCACAGCGCCTGAAATACAATAAATGTTTAATAAATTCTAGTTCCCTCCCTCCTTCACACTCTCCCTTGTATAATGCTTATTTGTATATATCTTATATCTCCCTATGAGGTGATAAGTTCCTTAAGAGCAAAGGCTATGTCATTTTTTTAAAAAAAATCTCTATTCCTGTTATGAAAAATAATTCATTAGAAATGCTTCAATAGGGGCAGCTAGGTGGCACAGTGGATAAAGCACTGGCCCTGGATTCAGGAGTAGCTGAATTCAAATCCAGCCTCAGACATTTGACACTTACTAGCTGTGTGACCTTGGGCTAGTCACTTAACCCTCATTGCCCTGCCCCCCCCCAAAAAAAAAAGAAAAAGAAAAAGAAAGAAATGCTTCAATACTTTGATGGGTCATTTGTTAATGAAAAGATTCTTTCCACTAGTACAGTTTGTGATCCATTTGAACCTTCTCACCCTATGTAATTCAAGTGTTTTTTCCCCAGATCCTATAGAGGAAATTTATTCAATTGAAAAGGAATCTTCTTATTTGTTTGTTGTATTTCATCAGCACCAATGGAAGCCTCTAGCTATACATCTTCCATTCCTTACTCTTGCCATTTACTCAGACCCATTCTTTTTCTTATTCATTTCCTTCATGAAATCCCTTATACTTCTTGACTACAGGACATCATTGTACATATATTGCAGCTTACTTGGTCCCACGGTGCATCTTTCAACTGCCCTTAGAGCCACCCCTAACTTTGATTGTATTATTCCAAGATTCAAAACCATTGATCATCAATGGAGGAATATTTGTGTCCAAAGGATATAAAAGCCATTGCCACAAGGAAGATTCCAAAAGAGCCTAGAAAGAACTTTAGACAGAAAATGCTTTACCTTCTTGCCAAGCAAAAAGAGATGGAAGCCAAGGGCAACAACGACTTAGGATACAAACTCATTTGTAAAAGGCTATGGAGGAGGAGGGTGGTATTCAGGAGATTATAAGCAATATCACCTTTTAAAAAAAACAGCGAAAACACATTTAAAGAAATCCTGGCACAATACCCAAATGGGCCACATCATCTCAAGAGCTTTCGTAGATGGAAGTGATGAGAGGACAACAAATGGATATAAAATGGAACAAAACTATCATTGCTTCCATAATGATCTATTTTCATCAGCCGCGACAAAGGAACCAACACATTTGGACTCTAATTCCTCAATCCCCAAATTGCTATACAAAGAAGTAGAAATGGCACTAAGGAAAATGAATTCAGGAAAGAACAGATGGACTAAACCAAATACATACTGAAAAAATTCACAATCTTGATACAATCATGAAATTATTATGGGTCTGCTTTAAAGTGCATTTCTTGGAAGGTAAGATACTAAAAGAATAGGAAAAATCACTGATGACAATATCCCCAAAAAGGTGATCAAGGGGATATCAGAAACAGGCCCATAATCCTACTTTCTCATCTTCATAAAATCTTTGAGAGTGATATGTATCAGAAATCAGCACACCATGGTCCAAGGACCAAATCCAGGCATTGGCCTCTTTTTTTGTATTATATGGAGCTAAGAATGGTTTTATGTTTTTAAAGATAGTAAAACTTTATATATAAATGTAAAAAGTAGGCTACAGGCCATATTTGCCCATTTGTAGTATTTGCCCCTTATCTATATACATATCAAGGAGATCCTCTTATTAAAATATGAGAAGAGAATAGATAGGCTTTCACAAATAGTTATATAGAATAGATTACCCTGTTACAGTCACACAATTGAAAAATAAAGACTACAAGATGAAATTGTACTTGTCTTTTTTTGATTATCAGTAATAACAATAATAAATTCTAGAGCAAAACACTGCCTTAAGTTTCTCTTGCAACAAAGACAGTCCCATGTTAGAATTTAAAAAGGATTCTTTGATAAATGCAAACACAGGGGTTTGAATTCAACCCTCAACTATCCAATAACCCTCTAGTTCTTGGTGTTAAGCAAGTCATAAGATTGCATAGGTGTTTACCACTGTCATATAGTCTTGGATAAGGTGCTCCTAGAATGGGGATCATCAAAGGATAGTAATATCCTCTAGAGCATAGGTTAAAGTCATAGCCCTCAGGCCTCATACAGCCTGCAAAATTCCTAAAGGCAGCCCAAATCAGATTAAAAAGTAATTGGCAGGGCAGCTAGGTGGTGTAGTGGATAGGGCACCAGCCCTGGATTCAGGAGGACCTGAGTTCAAATCCGGCCTCAGACACTTGACACTTACTGGCTATGTGACCCTGAGCAAGTCACTTAACCCCAACTGCCTCACAAAAAAAAAAAAAAAAACAAGTAATTGGCATATGTTTAACAAAATAAGTAAAAATACAATGCAATATAGATACTGTTAATCTGTGGTTTTCTAAGTCAATTTTCTATAGACAGTGATCATTTCTATTTGAATTTGATTGACACTTCTGTTCTATATAGTTATCTTAGTATGATTTTTGTCCTGGTTGCATTAAACCCCAAGACATTATATGGCCTTCTCGATGAGATTCATAATTATTCAAAAGAGGTAAGCCTGACAATCCGTACCTTAAAAAAAAACAACTAAATGGATGAGAATGTATATTGTCCAGGTTATGCCCATTCATTCAGTAAGTAGGTCAGTACTATTTGGTCTAGATCCAGAACTGAACAGGATAAAGACAGGAGGGTAGATTATGTTTGTCAAAGTATGCAGTGCTTGTAATGATCCTAAGCTACTGTGCTCTATAGACAATATAATTCCGTTCTATTCAAAAGCTATTGATTGGGTTGTATCCATGAAAAGGCCTATTCCAAAGCATCATTGTGGCCTGAAGGCCACCTTGTGCTCTCAAACGGTTTTTTAATAGAATACAAGGCCTCATAGTAAAGCCTTTAAGTATAGATCTAGCAACAAACAGTGCATCTGTGGTCATGGCAGGTCCCATCACCAAAGGGTTGTTCACTATTGGTAATAAATTTGTTTTAGGCCACAACTCACTAAGACTATATTGGAACAGAGTAGAAGGAATTGGGATTTGCATTGATAGAGGCAATAAGCAAACAAATAAGATCACAGGATCACAGGCTTAGAGCTGGGAGGGACTTTAGATTTCATCTAATCAAATTCATTTTTATTGTGTTTAGCTTTTTTTTTTTTCTTTTGCAGGGCAGTGGGGGTTAAGTGACTTGCCCAAGGTCACACAGCTAGTAAGTGTCAAGTGTCTGAGGCCGGATTTGAACTCAGGAACTCCTGAATCCAGGGCTGGTGCTTTATCCACTGCGCCACCTAGCCGCCCCCATCAAATTCATTTTTAAAAAGAGGAAATTGAGTTCCAGGGGGATTAAATTACTTGCTCAAAGTGACATAACTAGTCAATAGCTGAGTCAGGCTCAAAACCCAGGTTCTGATTCCAAATCCACTAGCTATTGCTGCTTCGTACAGTAGCAAAGACTATCTATGGTAAAACAGGCAAAGTGTAGCCACCATTTTGTGTTAGGCTTTGAAAACCAACATGGGAAGCTTAGATTTTATCCTTTTGGCAGTGGGGAGTTGTTTCAGTCATTGCATTGATTGTGATTCTTTTTACCACTGTGATATACACAATTTCAAGAGCTTGGTCGTTCAAGACTATGCATAACCTTCTTTACCCTATAGTCACATTCTTGGTGAATGATATCGAATATAATTTGAAGACAAGATACTTTCATTCAAACAAGTTTTCCAAGGTTCACATTAGAAGATTAAGTGGTGTCAAATACATTGACTAAGAAAAGTGAGCTGGAAAATATTGTAGAAAATTGCCTAAGAAAATTTCTGACAGATTTTCTCTGTGTCCTTTCCCCTTTCTTTTCAAATAAGTTTTGATTCTGCTGAGTGTTTTGTTTTTCAAGTCTAAGCTCTAAACATTTCAAACAGCAACAAAAGATACATTGGCATAAGCCATGTTGGAGCACAGAAAAATGCCATGAACCAGAGTTAGGTTGATTGCTAATGACATAAGGTCTCATATGGAATCTAGGAATTTACACTAAGTCAAGGAGAAGGTTCTTTCCAGGAAAAACAAGTGTTTTCTGAGGATATTCCCCTTGTAGGATCTTCACTGTCTATTTTTCCAAAATGAACTGGTGAGAAGCAAAAACAAAACAGTATTCTGGTAACAGTCTACTCTGGGTTTCTCATTCAGAAGATTAATAATTTTATGGTATAATAATTTTGTGGGTCCTTCTGACTGTGGGGACCAATTTTTAATTGGGGAGTGTTAGCTAAGCGGCTTGTCGCAATATTGGGGCAAGGAAGGAGACTGGCAGCCTCCCTCAAAACAGAACAAGATTTATTTTAACAAGAACGAACTTAAAAAGAAACACACAAACAGGATCAGTAGGATCAAGGGAAAGGAAATAAAATGGGGAAAGGGAAATTATACAACCTCAAAAGATACCACCGCCCAGGAATCAGCTGAGAATATGCAACAGACCTCCTGTCCTTCCAGTGTCCAGCCAGAATACCCAATTCTCCTCCTCCATCCCAGAAAAACCCCACACAGCCCCAGCCAATGGGATGGCTGCTCTGACAGTCACATGACTGCCCTCACTAGGCTTCCAATCATTATAATTTTGCCAGGCCCATGTAGGCGCCTGTGAGTGGTAATGACGTGAGGTGCCAGCGCCATGGCAACAGCTACAACCAGTGTGTGGAGTCCCAGGCCAGTGCATGCTGAGGGATAAAAACCTCAAATAACAATTAATTCTTTCCATTACAAGGAACCCAGAAAGAAATTGATTGTTTCATTCATTCATTCAACAACCATTTATTCATTCAAATGACAAGCATTTATTATCAATTATGTGCCAGATGCTGTGCTAGATGCTGGGGATACAAATACAAAAGGAGGACAACCCCTTCCCTCAAAGAGCTTCATTAATAAGCACCTACTGTATGCACATCTCTATGCTAGCTAGATGCTAGAAGAGACACAAAGTTTAAATAAGACAGCCTGTGATTCTTGAATCTTGCAGACCCAGACAGGACTAAGATACAAGCATGGAAAAATATAATACAGAATATAACATTCAAATTGAGAAATCAGATGGAAAAAAGAGGTTGAAACAAAGCAATGTTAATGGCAATAAAAGCTCTTGATGATATAATTCACAGGAGGGCCCAGTGATGGTTCCCAAAGAAAAATTGATGAAGCCCTTTCTGGGACAGCCCCTTGGGGTTATTCTGAGCAAACCAAAGAAATTAGCATTCAAATGAACAAAAGCACAGAGGGAGCCCCATCTATAAATGTACGTCCTTCCTCATTTCTCATCCCTCAAAATGCTTGAGACAAACATAGATGACTTTACCAAAAATTATCTGATTTTTGGTTTTTGATTGGAATTGTTTTCTTCTTCATTGGGGCTGAAAATAAATCCATGCTCAGATGGATATTTGGGCAGAAAATGATCCTGGCACATAAACACACATTTGTTGTCAGAACTTTTCTCTTTTTCCCTTTCTTTTCATACAAGTTTGGATTCCACTGAGTGCTCTTCCACTAGAAGCTCTAGACATTTCAAACAGCACAAAAGATATGACAAGATGAAAGAAAGTGTCCACAAATAGACAGCTCGACAACTAGTTAGCAGCTGTCTGCTTTTTCTTTGGGGTTGTATTTTTTTTCCTACGGGGGGGGGGAGGGTTGGGGGGGTTATTTTTCATTCTTGCAAGAGCCGACGACTACAGACTCTTGCATGCTGGCCATTTTCCAAGCCTGTTTAGTGTTGGAAGAGAAGAAAATACTTACGGGGCCGTGTGTGCAGCCCTGACGTGGAGAACGCATTGTCCTTCTGGAGTACCACCGGTACAGCTGCCGTGCTTTGAGTGGCGTGGCCCTTTCTCCATCTTTTATCGTCTACTGTTTGCAATTTAATGAGGTTTTGGTGTTCCATCAAGTCAGGGCATTTCTTTGACAAAGAGAACCTGAAGAGCAGGTTTTGATTAAAAAATCTGCACGGGCTTTGGGGAACTGGTTTAAATCTATTTCAGATCTGGAGCAACTGAGTCCTGATTTGAAGTTATTCATCTTCTCCCCTGACAGGTCTGGCAAGGGCATTGCTTTTTTAATACTTGATTTTTAATTGTGCTACATTTGTGAGTTTCTCTCCTTCTCGCCTCCCTCTTCTCCAATACCCCTCCCCCCCCCTTTTTTTTGCCTAAGCAGACAATGAATCCATGGATGTAAAGGCCCATCTTTTTTGGCAAAGTGTAACATAAAACAAAGCCCCAGCACACAGATGAAGAGGAAATGTCACCGCTAATTAGAATCTTCTCATAGGCCTCTGAAATTTCTGTTGAGAAAAGCAGTAAGGACTTCCCTACCACAATTAATAGGAAGCTAAAAGAATGAGGGAATCAAACCTGGTGGAAAAGGTTAAAATATGTTAGGTGAATGAGGTCTAGAATTCCTCCACCATCCATGATCATGAAGTGTAGAATGAAAAAAAAAAGCCACATCGAACTGGACCTCAAAAAACTGTGATTCTGGACATTACCCCTAATTCCCTGCATGAATTTGGGCAAGCTATTTCGCTTTTCTAGGTCTCAGTTTCCTGGTCTATAAACTGGGGGGAGGGGAGGGGAGGAGAGGAGAATTAAATCATCACCAACATCCCTTTCAGTTCCAGTTAAATGTATTCTGTGACTCTCATGTAGAAATCATAAATGAACAGCCACCAGTGACTTCAACCTAAGCAAAAGGAAATGAGGCTGCCTAATTCTTTTAAACAATTGAATTCAACAAATACTTGTTGAGCATTAGGATATCTAAAGGAAACCATGAATGATGGAAGGTCTTGAATCACCTCCTATATGTATCCTTCCTCCATTAAAATGTAAACTCTTAAGAACAGACTGTCTCCACTTTTCCATTTGTATCCATAGCACTTAACAAAATGTTTCATAAATGATGTACATGATAAGGGCTTTTTTGAAAAAATTCATTCATTCTTTCATTCTGATCCTGGACTGAAAGAACTAGAATGGTTTAAACACCCTGGGGGCATTTTGGCTGTAGCCACCTCATGCTGGAAAACCTATAACAATGAAAAGTTGGCATTGATGGGACTTGATCAACAAGGCCAAACTGAAAATAGCAGCAAGACCAAGTAGGGCAGTAAGTGAGGAGGAACTTCAGTGGTGCATGGCTATTGGAGGTAGAGTCACTTTGCAGCAGAGAGATGGAGCAATGATGAGAAAGATCAGGGAAATAACAATATGGCAGGTACCTAGTTCAGAGAAGAGGAGGGCAAACCAACAGTGGAGAGATAGAGAATCAATAGGAGAGAGTTTGGTGGCAGAACAACAAGGGAGGGAGATGTAGTGGAAGAAGACCAACAAGGACAGAGCACCTGAAAAGAGTGATTCATATAAGTACCAAGATGGAGAAGCAAAACCTCAAAATCTTTTCTCTTTGCAAGCCCTATCCAGAGTAGCATTATAAGTCACTTTGAATCTGTGTCATCTAAGAAGGTCCTTATGGAGGGAGTTATACCCTCACCCCAGAATAAGGCTGATCTCTGAACTCTCTAGCAAACCTCAAATACTTTCTCCTTGATAGGGGGGACCATACCCAGGGTAGTATTCTAAGTCATGTACCAGCTTGCAAGAAAGGACTGAGACCAGGTAGAAAGAGAGGAATTGTTTCACTCTTTAATAAGTTTCAAGTTGTTTTTTTTTTCTCTTAAAGGTAGAGAAGAGACAGGAAGTAGTATTGTAACTTACAATAACCACATGGGTCCCTTGGGAAGAATAGTGGAGCAGGAGAAAGGATATGGTGTGTGTATGTACCTATTTTGTGTTCTTTATTGTGTAAATAAAGCCTGTTCATGTGTAATTCCTGGTGAGCCTAAGTTCTTTCTTTCTTTCTTTCTTTCTTTCTTTCTTTCTTTCTTTCTTTCTTTCTTTCTTTCTTTCTTTCTTTCTTTCTTTCTTTCTTTCTTCCTTCCTTCCTTTCTTTCTTTCTTCCTTCCTTTCTTTCTTTCTTTCTTTGTTTATTTACTTATTGGGTGGGGCAATGAGGGTTAAGTGACTTGCCCAGGGTCACATAGCTAGTAAGTGTCAAGTGTCTGAGGCTGGATTTGAACTCAGGTCCTCCTGAATCCAGGGCCAGTGCTCTATCCACTGCACCACCTAGCTGCCCCCAGAGCCTAAGGTCTTTAAAGGAAGCTGATGGCCTCCCTTTAGAGAAGTATCATGCTCTGATGTTTCCAGGATTCACTTGGGTGGAGGTAAATAATCCAGACTTGTGTTCATCTAACACTAATCTGATCCTAGGGAGCTATTGGCAACCATTTGGACTGTACTTGCCTCTGACTTCTGCAAGTTTCATCTAAATGGGAACAGACAAGCCAGAGAGAAGAAGTAAGATATCCTTTAAATGTGTTTTATGTCAGTAGGGACCGTCTGACACTAGGGTCACAAGGTAATAAAGGGATTGTTTATAAGTATTTAGAAAGGGAAGCCATGATAATTAAAAGTCAGCATGGTCTCATCAAAAACAAGACATGCCAGGCTAACCTCATTGCCTGTTATGACATGCTAACTCAGGGGAATTCTGTAGACCTAGGATACCTAGATTTCAGCAAATCATTTGACCAAGTCTTTCATGCTATGCTGTGGATAAGATGAAGAAACATAGACTAGAAGATAATTATTTGGGTGACCAGACCGGCCCAATGTCAATGTGTGGAGAGATCTATAGAAAACAATTGCAGAGATTTGTCCTTGTCCTTACAATGTCGAACATTTTTATCAATGACATGGATGAAGTCATAGATAGTATGCTTGTCAAATTTACATATGACATGAAGGTAGCAGGGACTGAAAGCTCATTGGATGATACAACAAGACATCTAAAAAGATCTTTGCCAGTCTAGAGTCCAGAATAATGGTCTGAACATATTAATATGGTTTTGTTTGTTTTTGTTTTTGTTTTAGGGTTTTGGGGGGGGGGCAGGACAATGAGGGTTAAGTGACTTGCCCAGGGTAACACAGCTAGTAATTGTCAATTGTCTGAGGCTGGATTTGAACTCAGGTCCTCCTAAATCCAGGGCCAGTAATTTATCCACTGCACCACCTAGCTGCTCCCTATTAATATGGTTTTTTTGTTTTGTTTTGTTTTGTTTTTTTAGTGAGGCAATTGGGGTTAAGTGACTTGCCCAGGGTCACACAGCTAGTAAGTGTTAAGTGTCTGAGGTCGGATTTGAACTCAGGTACTCCTGAATCCAGGGCCGGTGCTCTATCCACTGCGCCACCTAGCTGCCCTATTAATATGTTTTTAATAGAGATTACTAGAAAGTTCAGTTCTTGGCTTCTAAATATAAGCTTTATAAAAATAATGTGGGGAAAGCATAGGTAGACAATGGAACTTGTAAAAAGGAGCTGGGGGTTTTAGTATACTTTGAGCGCAATATAAATTAACAGTATGGTATGCCAACCCAAAATTCAAATTTTACAAGGTCCTGTTAAGATAAGTATAGAGAGTGTAGATTAGTGTAGAGTTGGGATAAGTGTAGAGAGAGAAGAAAGTAACAATTTTGCCATAGTCTCCCCAGGTTTAACAATATATAGATTATTGTGGTCAATTCTAGGCACTAATTCTAAGATTCTGTGATTCAAATCATAGAAATTATAGAATTCGAGTAGGAAAGGATAGCAGAAGTCATATAATCTCACCCTCCTTTTTAAAAGTTGAGGAAATTATGAATCTAATGGGCTAATTGACTTATCCTAGATTTAAACCCACTACCTCACTCCAAATCCAATAATTCTTTCCAACACACCACATTGAATCCTTATTCAAATGTATCCAAACTGATATTAGCCAGTGCTTACAATTTATAAGCAACTCCACAGTTACTAGCACTATAAAAGAGCCTAAATTGACAAAGAAGGGTCAGAAGAAGAACAATGAGACAAGGAAAACAAATGAAGGAGAGCTATAACAGAAGAGCAACCCCTGGAAAGCAGTGATCAGAGAAAAGGTTAAGTTGAGGAACAAAAAGCCCAAAGATGCAGGACTGAGATATTTTTCCAGAACCCCATATTCAATTCAGTAATCTACTAACCACCTTGTTATTGCTTGCCATTGACTTGTATTTCTTTACACTTCCTGGACTACTTTCCCTGTTGGTTGATACATATTTTTGTATAAAACAAACCCTAATGATAGAAATTTTTATCTCATCTCCAACATATAGATTTCAAGGAAATCAGGCTGAGCCATCAAGAAACCAGGCTGAGAGAAAGATCACAGTACTTATAAGCCGCTACTCCATACAAACAAAACTCACCTGCAGAAGGCAATACAAGACTCACCTGGATAGATACTGTGCTTCATGTATCTGATAAAACCAAATACAGAAAAGTAATGAAGTTGGTAAGAATTTTTTCTGGAAAACAGATTTTTTAAAATTCATTTACTCAACAAACATTTACTAAGGATCTATTGTATACGATGTGCATTGTAAAGTGCTAAGGGGATTATATATAACAGAGTCTCTACACTCACAGAGCAAACAATCTGGGGGCCAGGTGAAAAAGACAAATCACAAAATATAAATCAGAATATTATGAGAGCATAATAAAAGTACAAACAAGAACTGATAATGGAGAGATCACTGTCAGCTGCGGGAAATCAGAGAAAGCTTCATGGAGAAAGTAATATTTGAGCTGGGCCTTGAAGGATGAAGGACAACAAGTACTCGGTTTGGCTAGAGTGTAAAGTGAAGAAAAGGAAGACTGGAAATAGAGGTTGGAGTCAGATGGTGGAGCATCCTGAAAACCAGAAAAAAGTATTTGGATTTTGTGCTGTAGGCATTGGGGAGCCAATGAAGATTTTTAAAAAGGAAAGGGGCATGACCAGAACTGAACATTAGGAAGATATTAAGATTTATCTTCAAGGATGTGATCATCATTGGCACCGTTCAAGTATGTGGGGAATAGAAACATTTAGGAAAATGAGTGGAGTAGACAATGTTGACTGATGAATCTGCATCAGCAGCAATAAATTAAAAGCACTTTCACTGAGAAATGCTACTTGCTCTGTAAGTCTACTTGCCCTGAAATGTCTAATCTATATGATATTTAAAATTTTAAAGGAAATTTACTAATACCCCATCGCTTATTTTACAAGAGGCTTCCTAATCTAATGCTACAATGCACACCCAAAGTGTCGCCCCAGAAAAAACAATGATGAAATGATATCTTTCTTTGTTAAAATGCCAATTTGCATTTTTACCCACATATGAATTCCACTGGGTGCAAACTATTCTCTCTAGGGAGGAGGGGGAAAAAAGAGGTAATCATGACAAATTATCCTTTTTCCAAGTTATCATCATCTTGCTCTGTCTCTGTCAGATTGTTCCTCAAACACAGCAGTCTGCAAGCCACCCTTTCCCCCCTCTCTCTTTGTGCTATTTATACCTTTAGGATTCAGCATGCACTTTTGCATATCTCAGCCATTTCAAGGGCTGAGATGATGAACTGTTTTTAGTCCTTGCCATCACAGAGTGATGGTCACATCCCTGATTATCTTTAAGGATAATGCATCCAATAATCGCTCCCACCCAAATCTATCTATAATTATGATAGAGGGTGATATGCTAAGTGTTAGAGGGGAAGGGATGGCTCATTTTTCAAGTATACATGTTGTTAACTGGATTATCTCAGCTCTTATACAACCCCAATCTACAACTTTCCCAAGAAGTGAACGTAACTTTTCTCCCCACAGAATTGATTTCAGTTTCTCATATGGAAAGCATAAGTTTTCCATCTCACTTCTCACAGGCATTTTTGTCTTGTTTTCTTTTATTCACATCCATTCACGTACTCCTTTAGAGCAAAGATGATATTGAGAGTGGTATGGAATTGAAGACAGGGTGATGAGGGATAAGGAGATACAAGGGACAGAGTAGGGAGAGGCCATGTTGCACAAGAGAAAAATAAAGTAGAAAGGAAAGGAAAGGAATGGATGATGTTTGGATAGATAATGTTTTTACTTTGTGACTTAACTCTGCCCAAAACTGTCAGCTAAGCAGGACTCAGAGAAATCTTTCTTTCCAACTATTTCTCTGGGCAGAATCCAACAGGAGACTTCAAGAGAATTTCTCAACTCCTCCAAATTGGTGTGTGTATGTGTATATGTATATTATATGTGCTTACATATGTATATGTGTGTATATGTATGTTTGTATGTGTATGTTATATGTATATCATGCGAATGTATCTTGTGGGTATTATATACTTGTGTAGTTATTATATATGTCTCCCATTTTATATATATCCACATATGCATATATTGTGTGCACATGTATGTATGTATGTATATTGTGTGTTTACAATAGTAAAAGCATCAAAATTCAAAACCAAGAATTTCTCAACTCCTCATTCTTCCTTACCTCACATATCCAATCTGTTGCCAAATTTTGCCATTTCTACCACCATAAAATCTCTTGCATACTTCTCCTTCTCTCTATTCACACAGGCACCACCTTAATTCAGGACTTTATCACCTCTCCTACTATCACCTGTTCTCCCTGCCTCCAATATCTCCCCACTCCACAACTATCCTCCACATTGCCTCCCAAAGTGATTTTCCTTAAGCATAGATCTGACTGTGTTATTCCCCAAAATGGGCTTCCTATTGCCTCTAGGGTAAAATACTGTAAAAAATTTATCTGGCCTTTATCACAACTTGGACCTAATCTATATTTCTAACTTTACTATTTATAGCTATATCAATATTGATATATCTCTATATCTCTATCTCTACCTTTATCTCTCTATCTCTCTTTCTATCTCTATATCTTTGTCTAAGTCTATATCTATATCTATTATTCCCCTTTCTGTACTCTGTGATCCAGCCAAACTTGCTTTCTCTCTGTCTTCAAATATGGCACTCTAAGTCTGTCCCATTGCCTTTGCACTGATCAATCCCCATGCCTTATTTGTGCTCCCTCTTCATGTCCACCTCATAGAATCCCTCACTTCCTCTGAAACACAGCTCAAACATAGCTTTCTACATGGAGCTTCTCCCTTCCTCTTCAACTGCTAGAGCCCTCTCTCTCTTAAACTCCCTCATATTTACTTAGAGGTTGCAAAGGTTGCAAAGTTGATAAAAATACTGAGCCTAGAGTCAAAACTACCTGAATTTAAACCCAGCCACTGATATTTATTAGCTATATGATCTTAAGCAAGTTAATTAACTTCCATTGGCCTCAGTTTTCTTATCTGTAAAATGGGGATAATTATAGCACCCACTTCCCTGGGTTGTCTGAGGATCAAATGAGGTAATATTTATAAAGTGCCTGACACTTAGTCCTTTAGTAGTATATAAATGCTGCCTATTATTATCATATACAGACATTAAGTTGTCTACAAATCTTTTATTTTCTTCATTCTTTGACTTCAAAATATATTTCATATCATAATTTTCACCATCTTCAGATGTGCCCGCCTTCACATTAAAGTCACCAAATAGAGTAAATGTTGGCTCAATTTGGAAGACTTGTCAAGTTCTTCAACTATCTCTTCAAAAAGAGATTGTTGTGATCATTATGGTCCATTTTTTGATGAGCACTACAAGTGCCACTACTTCCCACCAATTCATGGAAATTTTTCACATATTTATAGGCATTAGCACTTTTGCCCTTCCAATGAGTCTTCATCTAATTATTCTTGGTTCTTCTTTTTTCATTTCTTTTAATAAAACTATAAATTCTCTGTGTCTACAACTTGTCTATCCCATCCCCCTCCCTACCCCAACTTTAATCACTAGCCTTGAAGAACAAGCTCCAAAACTCTATTGCTACGGTTTTTTCAAGGTCTATATTATCTTTAGCCAGCAGTTTGAAAAAGACCAAATGATATCTCGGTTTTGTCCTAATTCTTCTATTTCCTGAGGACTCTTAAAAATCTTAATGTCCTCATGATCAATGCCATCCAGTTCTGTTTTATACATCTATACCTACTTTGATATTTCTTTGTAAATAATTTTCTCCTGATTTTTCTTTTTTTTTTTGTCCTCATTCTTTATCCTAAGGTCTGCTTCACTATGTTCTTTTCTTAAGCTGCTACTTACTATTTTCAAAATTCTTTTTTCTTCAGCAGAGCACTCCCCTCCTACCAGTCTTTCATTGAGGACTTGTGGTATTTGAAGCTTGCAGCCTAATTGTTATCTCCTGCCTTCACAGTGAAATATGAAAAAAAAATTGATCATGCCTAGCCCTCCTTCTGCCAAGAAAAGACGTCTTGCAAATTCATTCTGCTTAACTCTAAAATAGTGCCCATTAATAATGCTACAAATCCTATGAGTGTGAAAGTCAAAATAGTTTACTTTCAAATGTCACCACCTAGTACTATGGATAGTCACTCATTCACCAAAAAGGATAGGGGAGAGGGGAAGGGAAACAGTCTTGCCTTCAATCTGGTGGATTTTGCATATTCTTTAAGATATAGTACCAAGTTTCTGGTGGTGCCAACTCACTGTCATGAAGTGTGTGTATTTGTAGGTTTCCTCTATTAGAAATTAGCCTTGAGCCCCCAACTATTGTTCAAACCCTGCATCTTGTTTGACTAGCTATATATTTCAATGACATTAGCTTAATGAAGTTAAGAAGCAGACAAGCAGGATTAGATACTACATATGATTACTTTTACTTAGCATAGAATTACTAAGTAAATAAAAGGAATAAAATAAGGAAAGGATACCTAACATCTACCAAGTACTTCAAGGATACCACTCTCCTAAATCTCATTTCTCATAGACATAGGAACAAAATGAACCCAACAATTCTACAAAATGCAAAGCTTGAGTCATTTAAGCTGGCAAATGAATGTGAACAATACAATTTCCATGGGAAGTTTCACTCACATACATCTATCAGGATTAGTGATTAGGTAGAGAAAAAAAAAATACTCTGTATGTAGAGTCTTTGCTCAGACCAGGGTGTGGAACTAGGGATCCAGTGCAAACTAAAATGAATGAGACTTTGTTCTTTCACCAGTCTTGCTGACTTGATCACTGACTAGAACCTCTGAGCACCCCTGGCCTCGAGCAATCTGTTTGAGAGAACTTTAGTAGACAACTCCAACAAGGAGAATCCTGCTATTCGTGACTGCCTACCTGGCATTTCACTATCCATCCATATCTTGGTTACCATACCTTTTAGCTCCTGAATCTATCCAGCTGTAAGGCCTCCACCAATCCACATGGGGCAGGAGGGGTAGGGAAAGAGATACAGAGGGACAGCTACAGAGTAAAGGGTGTTACACAAGAAAGTGAGCCCCAGAAACTTCTTGGTAATTATTGTTCTGTTTTACAATAAGAATTTTTAAAATCCAAGCTCATTTGCTTTAATTTTGACTTCCTTTCTATCCATTTCCAAATTTCTTTTGTAGCATCTGCTACAGCAGTCTCTGGACGTGCATCAGATACCTGTTTTTCCCCTGAATTTTCCATATCTTTAGGCACCAAAGAGAGATGGAAGTGCCAAGATGAATAGCCCCAGCTGTCAGAGGTGGTGCTGTTGTGTTCAATGGCACTTTTAAAGAGGACCAGATGTAGTGCTTTATAGCCATCTCTTGTTTTCCTGGCAGTGTGTTCTCTTCAGGAATTTACTCCTGCAGAATGAGACTCCCAGGGATACAGCTGCTAAAATAACCAGCAGCCTGCAGGGCATTAAGTCTAGGTGCATATTTACCTAGTGGGCAACTAAGAGTTAAATGCAGTTTATACAACAGCAGCAAGTTTCACCTGACTCCTGCTCAGGAAGAGATGGTTATCATTGCAATTCAAAAAGATAAGGAAATTGGTCACTGGCTTGGACCTCTGATTACCACTGACCTAGCTAGTACACCATAGTGGTGGTTGAATAGACCTAGTTGTAAGACTTGATTTTTCTTTCAAAGATATCAATATCAGAGACTCCTGAAAATACTTCCCAATATAGGTCCTCTGGTGTATCAGTCTCCACCTTCCCTGTATGACATAGAAGAACATGGAAGAGTTGGAAATTTACATGTTAACACAAGCAACTGGGTGGAGGGGGAGGCTAAGTGGCACAGTGAAAAAACTATGGCATGGGGCCTGAAGTCAGGAAGACCCCACTTCGAATCCAGCCTCAGACACTTACTATGTGACCCTTGACAAGTTACTTACCCATTTGCCTCAGTTTCATCATCTGTAAAATGAGTAGAAGGAAATGGCAAACCACTGCAGTCTCTTTGCCAAGAAAATCCCAAATGGAGCCACATAGCTGAAATGACTGAACAACAATGCAAGCAAGTGGGGTTACCCCCACATCTTGGATGTCAATTCTTTACACTTAATGTAGTTAATTAAATTTAACTTATATGCTGATCAAGGGAAAAGTGAAAGTGCAACTGAAGGACCAAATGAGAATAAGGACTATAGTTATTTGATTGGCAAGGATTTTGAAGAAATTAAGTCATGCCCCTTGATTTGAGGATCAGGGAATACTCAGGAAGGATATGGCCTGAGTATGCCTAATTGGTAGAGTCTGGTATGGTAGACAGCAACATGTCCAGTTGAATGAACTGGTACAATTCAAGCTTACAGAACAATCTATATCTGATGGGTGCCAGAAGAGACAATCCCAAGCAATTTCCCAAGTCAAACCTCAGTGTTTGGTGAAGCCCTATCTGGTAAGGGGAGGTTAAAGTCATCACTTACGGGGTGGGGGCATTTTTCCCTTCCAGAGCATATACAAAGAAATCCCATGGAACTGTCCTCCACTTTATCATCTCCAATAATATACGAGAACACTTTTTCTCCCCTTTCTCTGAACTTAGACTTGTACTTATGGCTCTTGTTCCAATTTCTCAGTCTCCTTTGCTCTACCATCATCCATGTCTTGCCCCTCCAAACATAGGTCTTCCATTAATCTCTCTCCTGGAACTTCTTGGTTTTCTCCTCTTTTCTTTTCTTCTCATCTCCTCTTCTCTTTTCTTTTTATCACCTCCCTTCAATTCAATTAGAATCTCTCTGTAAGTGACCCCAATTCTATAAATCTAACCTCACTATGTCTTTTAAGTTCTAATCCCACATCACCCACTGCCAATTGAACCTCTCTAATTAGATGTTCTATAGGTATCTCAAATTCAATATGTTCAAAAATGGAAAACATCTCTTTTCCCCAACCTAACTTCTCAAAATTTTCTTATTGCTGTTGAGGGGACCGCCATTCTTCTAGTTATCCAAGTTCCCAGCCTCAAAGCCATCTTTATTTCTCCCCTTTTTCCCACCCCAAATATCCAATCAGTTGCCAACTCTTGTTAATTATACCTCCACATCATCTCTCATCTGTCTCCTATTCACATGGTTACTTTTCAGGTTCAGGCCTTCATCACCTTTCACCTGGATTATTGCAAACGTATAATTGGTTTCCCCATAGCCAAACTCTCCCCATCTCTAATCTATTCTCTGAATAGCTGCCAAAATAGTCTTCCTGAAGCACCTATGTCATTCTTCTGCTCAAGAGCTTCCTTAATGCCTCTATAATATCATAAAAATGATTCAGTTTTGCACTTAATGACCTGAACAAACAGGATCCATTCCACCTTTCCAGCTTTACTGCATATTATTCCCATTTGCACACCACATTCCAGTCAAACTGGTCTACTTTCTGTTTCCTAAACTTGGTATTATACCTCCTATATCCATGCATTTGCACAGGCTGCCCCATGCCTACAGTGTTCTCCCTCCTTACCTTTGCCTGTTAAATTCCCAGTTTTCTAAGCTCAGATCATCTAACAAATGCATTTATTTATCTATCATTTAGTTTATCTCCTAAAAGAAGTCTTTCCTGATTCCCCTAGTTATTAGTACTCTTTGTTTTTCTTTCTTTCTTTCTCTTCCTTCCTTCCCTCCTTCCTTCCTTCTTTTCTTTCTTTTCCTTTTGGAGCAATCAGGGTTAAGTGACTTGCCTAGGGTCACACAGCTAGTAAGTGTCTGAAGCTATATTTGAATTCAGGTTCTCCTGACTCCAGGATCTGTGCTCTATCCACTGTCTATTCTCTCTCTCTCTCTCTCTCTCTCTCTCTCTCTCTCTCTCTCTCTCTCTCTCTCTCTCTCTCTCTCTCTCTCTCTCTTATATTTATCTCTTTTTATAATGGATTCCCATATAGAATCTAAGTTCCTTGAAGACAGGTATTATTTTTTCCATTTTTGTATTTCAAGAACCATATACTAATCTTTGCACACAAAAGGTACTCAATTGATTCTAGTTGGATTGATTTGGATTAAGTTGATTGATTAAATTATTGCTACCTATTTTCTCTTGTTACAGGACAAAATCATCTGTTTGTTTTATGGGTGATCTTGCCCTGTCCATTGGCCTCCATTTTTTATCTTTTTACTTCACTCTCAAATTTGATGTATATTTTTCTTCTGAGCAGCTCCACAGTTGGGATCACAGCAAGGAAATTCATTGCAGTCATTTCTCCCTCCCCTTTTCCCTTTCATATCTGTTCCCCACCACCCACTAAGCGTAGAGATGATGTTCATGTTGGACTATAATGCCTTCACCTATCTCACAGCAGCATGACTCATTCACTGTAATTTTGTGTGGTCTTTGAGAGAAAATCATGGTTTATACCATCAAAAGGTTTTTCTTGATCTAAACATAATAAATAGCTTTCTTGCCTCTTTCCTTTGGTGTGTTCCAATCAAACAGTCAGATTTTTTCCAACCTTTTATGACCACACTGCGTCTCCATGGGTAACATGCCCTCTGCTAGTCTCACCAGCTCCTGCAGTAGGATTCCTGCAGAAAGTGATAGTCAGTATTTAGGAATGTCAGTGGCCTCTAGTCTCTTGTCTCCTCCCTCTCTCCTTGTTGCAATGTCATCATTAGTGATCCTTGTCTCCTTGTACTGGTCATCTCACCTTCCTCCCACATCTATTGAAAACTACAGCCAGGGGTTGCTCAGGCTTCAGTCCTCAAAGACTTGGAGAGTTCAGTAGAATGTTCTTTTAAAAAAAATCATAGGTATCACCTATAATACTTTAATATGTTTGCTCAAAAATGTGAACCTCTAGCTTCTACTAGCACCAATCACCAATGTGCACAAAATGATTTTTAATAATAGATACTCATATCTGGAAAGGAGGAACAGTATTCCTCTTAACATAATTAATATTTTTTTTTGGTGAGGCAATTGGGGTTAAGTGACTTGCCCAGGGTCACACAGCTAGTAAGTGTTAAGTGTCTGAGGCCGGATTTGAACTCAGGTCCTCCTGAATCCAGGGCCGGTGCTCTATCCACTGTGCCACCGAGCTGCCCCAACATAATTAATATTAAACACTTCAAGACTCCAGGCTTTGTCCCCCCTTTGGTATCCATTTAAGATAGACTCACAAAAATATGTAAAACCATTTACAACTTCACAAGTCAGACATGTATCAATCCCTTTTAATTTTAATCCCCTGAGATTCTCCAGGGAAATGTATTTTCTTCCTGCTTTTAAAAAAATAATTTAACCAACTTAACACATTTGCAGAAGACACAAAGCTAGGAGGGATCGCTCATATGTTGGATGACAGAATCAAGGTCCCAAAAGATCTTGACAGGCTGAAGGATGGGCTGAAAATAACAAGATGAAATTTAATAGGAATAAATGTAAAATCCTTCACCGAGGTTAAAAAAAAATCAACAGCACAAGTACAGAATGAGGTGGGGAGGGGGAGGAGGAAGGAGACTTGGCTGAACTCCAGTTCATATGAGAAAAGACCTGGGGATTTTAGTGAACTATAAGCTTGATATCAGCTAACACTTTGTCATGGCTGCCAACAAAAAGTGAATATGCTCTTAGTCTGCATTAAAAGAAGCACAGGGTACAGAAGGAGGGAGATGATCATCCCATTGTACTCTGAGTTAGTCAGTCAGACCACAACTGGGATATTGTGTTCCCTTCTGGATACCACATTTTAAGTGGGATATTGACAAACTGGAACATGTCCAAGGGAAGATAGAAGGAATCTTAGGGATCATCTAGTCCAGTCGCTTCATTTTACAAACGAGCAAATTGAGGTCCTAGAAGGAAAAAAATTACTTGCTCAAGATCTCACAGTATGATGAAGGGTTTAAAACCCTATGGTGACTGGCTGAAGGAACAGACTTCTGGGGTACAGTATAGTTGGCATGAAATATTTAAAAAGTCATTGTGTGGATAAGGAATTAGGCTTCTTTTGCTCAACCTAAAAGACCAGAAGTAGAACCAATGGGTGGAGATTCTTTCTCTCTTTTCTTCCTCTGTGGACCTCATTAGATGAGTCAGACTGGATCCTGTTAAGAGCTAGCTGTAGGTAACTAGGGTAGGGATCTCCCAAGATAACAGAAAGAACTTCCACAGAAATAAATAGTGGATCATGCTCTTGGCCAAAAGCACGTTCTACAGTCCTTGCATTCACTTAAAAAATATGCCAGAGCTAAAATTCTATAGAATTCAATCCAATATGTTTATACCTTTGTGGAGATCAGAAGGAAGAAGAGGATGGAGGAGAGAGAAGTTTTGAGAAGAAGAGAAGGGAAAGAGGAGGGAAAGAGAGAGAGGAGCAGGAGGAGGTGAAAGACAGAGAAAGACAAAAAGAGACAGAGGCACAGAGACAGAGACATACAGAGACAGAGTCAGAGAGTCAAAGAGACAGTGACAGAAAGAGAGGAGGGGGCACTACATCAATTTATGACAAAACTGCTTATACAGGGAAGAGTTCAACATCAGAGAGAACTTTTACTAGAGTTTAGTAAACTATGCTTCCCTGCTCCATGAAAATGAAAATAAAATTCCTAAAATACATTGAATATAAAAGGTTGACAAATATGATCAATAAAATTATGACATTCTCCATGCTATAGAGTTCATGAAAATGATCAGTGTTTACGTGTAAAATGTTCATAGTTTGGGAATGAAGAAACTGACATAACGGCTCTAGAAATGTAGCTACAATCAAGCAACAGTGTCTGAATCTCAGCTTTTCAGACAGAAGCAAGGACTTATACAATGTTAAAATGGCTAGAGACTTTGGTGGCATCATCTGGACCAACCTCTTCATTTTTCAGGTAGGGAAATTCATGTTCAGAGGTTGACCAACTTGTCCAAGTTAAGGTAACCAGAGGACAAGCTGACCTTGGAGAAGACAAATCTGCAAAAATCCAACTTGATCTTTGTCCCTTGTTTCTTTTCTATGTGCACATCCTCTTCCTCCTCTACTCTTTCTCTATGAGGAAGGAAGGAACAGTTGGAGACAAGCTTATTGTTATTAAGTGCCTACTATGTGCCAGTCACTGTGCTAAGTGCTTTGCAAATATTATACCAATTGATATTTGTAGCAAACCTAGAAAGTAGGCACTATTATTATTCTCAATTATTTTATAGTTGAGGAAACAGGCAAACAGAGGGTAAGTGACTTCCTTAAGGTCACTCAACAAGCAAGATTTGAACTCAGATTTTCCTAACTCTAGCACCAGTACTCTATTTTTAAATTTTTTATAAAAGTATTTTATTATTTTCCAGTTACATGTAAGGATAGTTTTCAACATTTGTTTTCACAGGATTTTTAGTTCCAAATTTTTCTCGCACCCTCCCTTTCCTCCCTCCTCCCCAAGACAGAAAGCAATCTGATATAGTTTATATATGTACAATCACATTAAACATTTCTGCATTAGTCATATTGTGAAAGAAGAATCAGAGCACAAGGGAAAAACTTCAAAAAAGAAGGAAATTTTAAAAACGTCCCAAAAAATAGAAATGGTATGATTCAATCTGCATTGATAATCCAATTCTTTTTTCTGGATGTTGAGAACATTGTCTATCATGAATTCTTTGAAACTGTTTTGGATCATTGCACTGCTGAGAAGAGCCAAGATTATCACCATTGTTTATCACACAATGTTGCTGTTACTGTGTACAATGTTCTCCTGGTTCTGCTCCTCTCAGTCAGCATCAGTTCATGTAAACCCTTCCAGGTTTCTCTGAACTCCTCCTGCTCATTGTTTCTTACCACACAATAGTATTCCATTACATTCATATACCACAGCTTGTTTAGCCATTCCCCAATTGATGGGCATCCCCTCAATTTCCAATTCTTTGCCACCACAAAGAGAGCTGCTATAAATATTTTTTGTATATGTGGATCCTTTTACTTCCTCTATGATCTCTTTGGGATACAGACTCACCAGTGGTACCACTGGGTTGAAGGGTATGAACAGTCACATAGCCCTTTGGGCATAGTTCTAAATTGCTCTCCAGAATGGTTGAATCGGTTAACAGCTCCACCAACAATGCATTAGTGTTCTAATTTTTCCACAGCTTCTCCAACATTTATTATTTTCCTTATTTGTCATATTAGCCAATCTGATAGGAGTGAGATGGTACCTCAGAGTTGTTTTAATGTGCATTTCTCTAATCAAAAGTGATTTAGAGCATTTTTTCATGTGGAAATCGATAGCTTTGATTTCTTAATCAGAAAACTGCCTGTTCATATCCTTTAACCATTTCTCAATTGGGGAATGACTTACATTCTTATAAATTTGATTTAGTTCCCTATATATTTTAGAAATGAGGCCTTTATCAGAAATACTGGCTGTAAAAATTGTTTCCCAGCTTTCTGCCTCCCTTCTAATTTTGGCTGCATTACTTCTGTTTGTACAAAAACTTTTTAATTTAATGTAATCAAAGTCATCCATCCTGCATTTCATAATATTCTCTATCTCCTGTTTGGACATAAATTGTTTTCCTCTCTATAGATATGAGAGGTAAACTACTCCTTCTTCTCTTAATTTATCTATAGTATCACCCTTTATGTCTAAATTTTGTGCCTATTTTGACCTTATTTTGTATATGGTGTAAGATATTGGTCTATGCCTACTTTCTGCCATACTATCTTCCAGTTTCCCCAGCAGTTTTTGTCAAATACTGAGTTCCTGTCCCAGAGCAAAAAATTTTATAAAGTTTTACCTTTGGTTGACAATTTCACAAGAATTTAAATGCTTACTAAGTATCAAGCACTATGCTAAGCTCTAGAGCTACAAAGAAAAACAAAAGTAGTCCCTGCCCTCAAAGAGCTCATCATCTAATGGTCCAGATAACATGTAAACAACTTTGTACAAACAAGATAGGTATAGAATAAATTGCAGCTATTCACAAAGGGAAGACATTAGTATTAAGGAAAATCGAGAAAGGCATCTTGCAGAAGGTTGTATTTTAGCTGAAATGTGAAGGAAGCCAGTGAAGTGAGGAGGCAGAGGTGAGGAAGGAGAGAATTCCAGGCATGGGGGACAGCTGTGAAATTGCAAAGCTGGGAGAACAATTACTATTCATACCATATCTTGGATCTTTATGAAACTCTAAATATCCCACTCACAATAAACCAGGAATTTGTTTTATTAACCAAGCAAAAAGGGAAAAGGTAAGTAGTTGGAAGGAGAGTCAGAGAGAAGATGAATTACTGTTTCCATTCCTTAGATTCATAATCTTATTGAAGGTTTTCTTCGCAATAGTTCAGATATCAATTTGTCTATACTTTCTTGTCCTTTGCAATTCTTACTGGTGACCTTCAATAAAGCATCCTCAGAGGACCCACCTGACGTGCTAAAGAAAGTCTTCCTCCTGTTCATTTTAAAGCTTCATGGATACCTGTGCAGCATTGGGCTGGCCATCTTTAATTTCTCACTCTTACTATATGACAAGCTCACCTACATTTCTATTAATGATATATACTTCATGCCACTTCTGAAAGTAATAGAAACACAGAATTTTAGAGATAGAAGAGACTTCACCTACCATCTAGTAAAATCTATCCCCAAATAAGAATTCCAACTATAATATACCCAACACATAGTTATCTAGATCTTTTCAGCTTGGAGATCTCCAACAGAGGGAAAATCTGTGGCTTTCCAAGGTCGCCCATTCCACTTTTACAAAACAAATTATTTTTCCTTCTAACAAGCCTAAATTTGCATCTTTACAACTTCCAACCATTGCTCTTAGTTCTGACTTCTAGAGCCATGGAGAACAAATTTGATCCCTTGTCTATGTCTCAGTCCTCTAATTAATTGATGGTAATTAATTATCTCATCTGAGTCTTCTCTTCCAAAGCTAAACATTCCCATTCCATTCAACCAATCCTCAAATGGCATGAAGTCAAGGCATTTCTCAATTCTGGACGTCCTCCCCTGAACAATCTCTAGATTATCAGTGTCCTTTCTAAACTGTGGTATCCAAAACTGAACATAACACTCAAGAGGTGGTCCAACTAGAGCATAGTTATATCAGAAGTATGATTTTCTTATTTCTGCAAGCAATACCTTTCTAAATGCAGCCAGATGCCATGAGTTTTGCTTGTGCTTTGTCTCACTGTCTCATCATACAATTGACTCATATTGACATTGAGGTTCACTAAGACTATCATATCTTTTAAAGACAAACAATAGTAATAGCTAATAGCTAACATTTATATATCATCTATTATGTACCAGGCACTGTGCTACGTGCTTTACAAATATTTTCTCATTTGATCCTCACAACAACACTGGGAAGGAGGTGCTATTACTATCCTCATTTTATAGATGAGAAAAGTGAGGCAAACAAGTTAAATGACTTGACAAGGGTCATAACAGCTAGTAAGTGTCTGAGGCTGGATGTAAACTCAGATATTTCTGACTCTGCGGCATTTAGGTGGTTTAGTTCAGGGCTCCTTAAACTTTTTCCAGTCATGTCCCCTTTTTACCCAAGAAATTTTTGTGTGACCTCAGGTATATAGATATATAAAATAGATATTAATAACTTTTCTACTGTCACCAAATTTTTCAGTCATGTGTGGGATCATGACCCACAGTTTAAGAAGCTAGGGTTTTGTGGAGAGAGTGCCCGGCCTAGAGTATGCCACTTGGGTGCTCAAACATGAGATATAAACTTGTATTTCACCAGTTCCCCCAAATGTATAATTCCAATTGGCATGAGACTTTCCACTCTTCTTTCATTTTTTTAGAATTTTTTATTTTCTTATAATCATGATGTTTCCTTATTTGTAGCCATGTGACATCCCTGGTAGAATATTGGTGTGAAAAAAAAGATTAACTTTTGTGGCAGGGAGCAACTGGGGATTTTCACAAACTCTATAGAGTTTCCCCAGTGCAAGCCAGTTTGATATTTTACTACTCAATACTGTGTCTACCCATTTAAAATTAACCAATCAATTCACAAGCACTTATGAAACATTTCCCATGTGTGGAAAACTAGGATAGGCAATAGAGATAGAGTCAAAAATAAAACTGTCCCTGCCCTCAAGGAGTTTAGATTTTACTGGGAGAAGTAACATAGACATAAAAATATGCACAAAATACATCAAATGGAGTGCATTTTCAAGCGTATCTCATATTATTCTTCTTGATGCTTCAGTCAAACTGGACTGCTTGTCATCCCCTGAAAACCTTGTGTTTTCCCCAAGATCTTTTCTCTATAGGGAATACCTTCCCAACCATCTCTGCTTTATGAAATCCTTTCAAACTCTGAATGCTACATGTGAGCTGGTGAAAATCTGTGTCACTGATAGAGCCCCAACTCTTCAAGATGTATGTATGCTAAGATCAATAAACTCAGAACCCAGACATTATCCATGCCAACCCAAGCCATTCGTTTGCATGGCATAGTTAGAACTAAATTCCCTCAGTCCCTACTCCTGGGTCCTCATTCCTTATCAGGCAATCCATTAAATAACATCATTTAATTGGACCAGATTACTCCACTACTTTCTCCTAAGAATGATGAAGTAGTCTCCTATTAGTGCCTCAAAAGCTCTTTGTCTAAAATTGTATATGAATTTGAGCCCTGAGGGGCTATGTGTGTTTGGTGACCCAATGGATGGAGTAGTACACCGAGTCAGGGAGACCTGAGTTCAAATTTGGTTCCAAGTACTTACTAGATGTGTGATCCTGGACAAGTCACTTAAACCTCTATTTGCCTCAGTTTCCTGAAGTGTAAAATGGGAATAATTACATCATCTACCTTGCAGGGTTGTTGTGAAGGTCAAATAAGATATTTGTAAAAGCACTTAACACAGTATCTGACACAGAGTTAGCAATACATAAATGCTTATTCTATTCCCTTTCCCTTCACTTTGGCCAGAGTGCAGATAACAATGCACATCTGAAGTTACCCCACTATGTGCTTCCCAAGGACTGTGGGAGGTGGTATACAGAAACTTCCCATTTGCATCTGTAATCCATGACACTCAATAGAGTTATGTTAAATAAAAGTATTTATTATCCAGTTACATGTAGAGATAGTTTTCAAATGAGATTTCCAATTTCAAATTTTTCTCCCTCCCTCCCCTGCCTCCCCCCTCCCCTAGACAGCAGGTAATCTGATATGGGTTATATATACATAATAACATTAAACATATCAATAGAGTTATGTTAGCTGTTGTCCCTGTATTGTGCTGTTACTCTTCAAACCACTCCCTCCCCTTCTGTACTACATACCTCTTTCATGAAGCTCCCAATCGATAATAATCCCCTCCCATCCAAACTTAGCATTTGACTTGTACCTCTTTCATGCATTTATCATATTCTATTTTGCCTTGTAATTATTTGTCTAAATGTCTTATTACTTCCGATAGACGATAATCTCCTTGAGAGCAGGAACCATGCCTTTTAGCCTGGATTTCAAGACCCTCCCCAGTCTGTCTCCCTTTTGCCCTAGTCCCTCCCATGCTACTCCCTTTCACATAGTCTTCATTCCAATGAAACTAGAGTCTTCTTTGTCATCCATTGTCTTTCCAACCCCTCATATCTCCATGCTCTGCTTCCACTATTTCCCATGCTTAGAATAGACTCTCTTTACTTCCACCTGATGAATTTCTTCTCTTCCTTCACTACCCCAATGTGTACTTGTCTTATTATAATGTGAGATCCTTGAGAATAGGGTACATCTATCTTCATATCCCCTGTGCCTATCACTGTGCCTTAAACATACTAGGTACTTAATAATTTCTTGAAACTGTTGTTGAGTTTTATGTCGATACATTCATCAGCCCCTAGCATGGTGCATTTTACATAGTATATGCTTAATAAATAGATACTGGATGAATAAATGAATAAATGAATGCTCAATAGCCACCAATCAATGTTTTCCATCAGATGCTGTCTGCATGCCCAAGCAGCTTACCTGAAAGTTTAGATTAGAGACCCAACATGCATTGTCATTTGCTTCAGGGTGATGGCTGCTATTTAATATTTACTGAGCAACCATGATGCCCCAGAATCTGGACCAAAAACACACAGGACACAGACTTTGACCTTTAAAAGTTCATCTCTAAGTTGAAATAAAAATAATAGCTGACATTTATATAGTTCTTTAAGGTTTACAAAGTACTTTGCATACATGATCAGGTTTGATCCTCAAAACAACCCTGTGAGATAAGTGTAGATAGAATTATCCCCATTTTACAGATGAGGAAACAGAAGCTTAAAATAACTAACGTTCCCATAATCACACAGCTATTCAGGGTTAGAGGCAAAAGGCAAATCAAATGCCCATTTCACTATAACACACCATCTCTCTGATGATTTACCTTTCACATCCTTCTTCAACTATAAGACCAACCGACAAAGAAGGGCCAAAGTGGTAGATGTGATTTTAGATGTCTGTGGGAATTTTCTTAGTAGATGTGACTGTTCAGTATTTGGAAAACAACTATTTTAGTGAATAATATAAATGAAATTAAATTAAACAAGATAAAATAAATAAATTACTATATTTAGTTAGTAGGTTCATTAGTTGTATAGAAACTCTAAAGACATACTTTTCACATTCCTTAGATTTGACAAACCAACAAAGAAAGGACAAAGGGTGTGATTGCAAATGTTTGTAGGATGCTTGTTAGAAAGTATGATTGTTCAATAGTTGTATGGCAACTATTTTAGTGAATGGGATTGTATGATGGTTGGATAGCAGCTGGGATGGTGCTGGGATTATGTCATAGTAGTATAGCAATAGTTAGGATTATGCAGTAACTTTGTGGTACCCATGTTCATCTACATGATTGCTGTGGTAACTATGGCAATGGGTATAAATATGTGGTAGTTGTATAGTAGCTGAGGCAATAGGTGTGTCTGTCGTGGTAGCTGCACATAAGTAGGCCAGTTCATAACCATATTTCATATTTCACTCACCAAAAATGTTAGGACACAATCAGAGTTTGCAAAGGCTCACACCATCCCATCTATACTGAGCTCTCTATCAGTCCATGCCAACTGCTCCAACCAAACAAATTACTTTCATAACCCAATTTGTAAATGAGATCTACATTGACAGTTAGAACATATTATCACTGCTGAGGACCCTTTGAAGGGGGGAAGAGAAAAGAAATTCAAATTCAGTCTGGTCAAGAGGCTCATGAGAGCACTTTGTCTTCAGAATTTCAGAAAGAGACAGGCAAGAGTGCCTTTGTAAATGCACCAGGAAAGAAAGCCAGCACTTCTGTCTATTCATCTTAAGTAGACCCACAGAATGACAAGAACAATGTTAATAGAAGATGATAAAGTCCACTCTCTCTCCACATGAACAGAATGCCCTGGACCTGCCTCCCATGGCTCCCTAAACTTGCCAGAGGATGACCACATATAAATCACATTTCTCCTTTCAAAATATTTGCAATATGGAAATAGTCAAGCAAAAGTGATTCCTTAGTTTTAATACTTAGAGGTATAAATAAGGAAGTTGATTTTTTTCTGTCTTTTTAAGTACATTTTTGGGGGTTGGAAGGGAGAAAGAAGATAAACAACAGTCCCTGCACAAGCTTTTCAAGCAGCCATATCAACAAAAGATCTTCTGAATCAATGCACTACCAGTAAAGAAATGCAGGCAGTTCTCAGAATTTGCTCACAAAAGAAAAACAGAGAAAGAAATCTCCTGGGAAGGGAGGAGGAGTTGCTTCTGTAGTGGAGATTGTTGATCCTGATAAGTTTGGCCATGTTCTGTAACTGTCTATGTGGAACTGCTAGTGCTGGGGTCTTCCAAACCCCACGAGGCAGCTGAAAAATCACTCTATCAGGTATCCCTTCAGAAAGGACCTAGACGCCTTTTTCAGACTCTGGTTCTTCCTTCCTATCTGAATTTTCACTCCTCTAATAAAACTCAGATTTGCTAACCATACTAACCATGCTTTAGTGACCCTAACATTCATCAAGGGACTGGCCTAATCATGGATGACACATACTGGGGAGACAAGTAACAGTGATTGAGAAAACCACTTTATGGATCCTAACTTTGCTTCAGAATTTAAGACTCTGTGGTCTCATCTATTGGGGTACTCCATTTCTGCAGATCGTTGACTCTCTATTCCTTGGAAGACATTTGACCATATGAGAATGGCTGTGGTCAAAATCTCTATCATATGGTGGTCAAACATTTGAACTTAGGGTGTAACTAATATAGTGAGTGCAATGCTGGGCATGTATTTAGGAAAACTTGAGTTAAAATCTTACCTGGGATCCTTCTGATTGTAGGCAAGTTTCTTATCCTCTCTGGATCTCTGTTTCCTCATCTGTAAAATAATATGGTTGGATTCAATGGTTTTTATGGGATTTTAAAGATCCAAGACCACCCTACCAGGATTTAAAGTTCTTCTAGCCTAGTAGACCATGCCAGAGCTTGCACAGTCTTTGAGAACCCATTTCCATTGTCAGAATGAGTCATCAGAAGAGGACTTACCTAGAAGGAGTCTTAAAAAGAATGCCTCAACTATGAATGACAACTATTCTCAGCAATAAAATGATCCAACAATCCCAAAGGATTAATGATGAAGCATATTATCCACCTCCAAAGAAAGAACTGATATTGACCGAACACAGACTGAAGCATGCTATTGCTCACTTTATTTCTTTCATTTATTTATTTTATTTGAGTTTTCTTGTACAAAATAACTAATGCAGTAATATTTTGCATACTTGAACATGTGTAACTTATATCTGATTGCTTACTGCCTCAGGGAGGGAGGAGGGGAGGAAGGGAAGGGTGGATAGAATTCGGAACTCAACACTTTAAGTAAAAATATTTATTAGCCCAAAAAAATCATGTCTCATTTTCTCAGACTGAGAAGATAGGACCGGCTTTATACAGTGACAATGCAGAAACCCTTCTCTCACCCAAACAGAGTGACTGGGATGTGATCAATGCCCTAATAGCACAAAAAAAGAGGCACATTCCTTTGATTTGGGGAAGATAGTTCTACCTAAAAGGCATCTGTAACAGAAAAAGATGGGCCAAGGACCAGTGAAGAAGGATCAGACCTACCAGTGGAGATTCTGAGTAGTCTCTGGGTCTGTGTTCCAGTCCTATAATACTCACCATGAGGCCCATGGAAGGAAGGAACCAGGCATCCAGGGCCACAGCAAAATTTACCTCAGGTGGGAAGTCCAAGAGATTCTGGGTCCTAGAAAGAAATACAGGGTTATTTAATGTAGAGCTAGGAGTGATCTTATAGGTTATCTAGTGAAATACCCCCATTTCAAAGATGAGGAAACTGAGGCCCCAAAAGGTTAACCAAACCTAGTGCTCTTGCCGCTACACTATACTTTTCATATCTTCTTTTCATTCTCCTCACCTCAAGAACTTCTTTCTACTTTTCTTCATACCTCATTTCACCAGTGCTATCCTCCACCAACATCCATAATGTTCTTTTTATTTATACTCTCACAATTCAACTCATTTTATGAACTACACAACCATATCTATAAGACTGGTAAAATTGATTCATTACTATTTTGATGCAGCAGTGATAATGTAGATATGTCCTCATTTTAAGAGTAGAATATGGACTTATAAATTGCATAAATTTGGAGGGAGGAGGTATTCATATTTTCATTGATAAAGGGTTCTTGGTAAAAGAGTGAGACCAAAAGATTTCTTCCCCAGGATATAATCACAGAGGAAGAGATAACATGTTAACTAGGTATTAGTGCCCTGTTGGCCTATTATGAAGTGTTAATATTTTCCTCTGATTGAATTGGAGAGTCAATACTACA